>NW_026068009.1:2988144-3098735 GCF_014885135.2 Alexandromys fortis
CCCCCTTGTGTGTCTTGCACGCCCCGCCCTTATCGTGTTCCCCTCTCCCCATTAAACGCACCCACGTGGGAGCTGCGTGTCCGTCTCTTCCTTTGCGTCCGTCTATCCCGTGTTTGTCCACACACCCACGCCGCCCCGCCGCCGTTTTTAAGGAATATTACTTATAGTTAGAGCTAGCCAGCTAGCCAGTAAGAAGCCTGAGCCATTGGCCAAACAAGTGTAACTGATATTAAGCCTCTGAGTGTTCATTCAGGAACAAACAGGCAGAGAGAAACTGGTTCATTGAGACCAGGTGAAAAGACTTCATCTACAGACTAGGGCTGTAGCTTTTTCATTTTGGGGCAGGCCTAGACAAGTCCTAGGTTTTGTCTTTATTTGGTTATTACCTTGAACTGCTGTGAGCTGTGGCGGGGGCTGACTCAGGCCTAGCATACCTTGGGCTGCTGTCAGGGGTGCTAAAGATTGATTGTCCTCTGTTCTTGGCTTCCTCAGAAATGGCCTGCTCAGTTTCAAGAAGCAGGAACTGAGGCTAGTTCTTAACTGAGTTATTTGGAGCTTGTCAAGATACTTGCCAGGCCTTGTCAATCATTGTAGCAGGGAGCATGGTGGTGTGCAAGCAGACATGGTGCTGGAGCCTTGAGTCCTGTTGGCAGAGCCTATACATTCGTTCCCAGACTCCCGGACCCGAAATAATCACACAGAAGCTATATTATTTGCAATACTGTTGGCCAATAGCTTAAGAGTATTTCTAGCTAGCTCTTATAACCTAAACTAACCCATGTCCATTAATCTCTGCATCACCACCAGGTCGTGGCGTACTGGCAAATTTCAATGGGCTCTGGTGGAGGTGTCTGTCTCCTGTGGGCAGCTACATGGCTCCTCCCTGACTCTGCCTATTCTCTCTCTACATCTCTTTGGATTTCCCACCTGGCTATAATCTCTTAAGCCATTGGCTGAAAGCAGCTTTATTCATTAACCAATAAAAGCAACACATATACAGAAGGACTTCCCACACCAGAGTCCTATGTCTTGTAGGCTACTGTCTCACTGGGCATGACTTGGGCATATATGAGACCTCATAACCCACCTCCATAGAGACACACTTCCTCTAAGAAGACCACACCTACTCCAACAAGGCCACACCTCCGAATATTGCCACTCCCTTTGGGGGACCATTTTTTTTCAAGCCACCACATACAGAAACAGAAAGTATATCTGAAGAAGTGTGTCACAGCCCTGCACACCGCCTTCCTTGCTCAAAACTGCGTTGCTATAGATATTCTCATCTGATGCAAAAATCTGAAAGCGATAAGGCCTCGGACAATGGAATTTCCTGTTCGACAGTATTTTGTAGGGAAAACAGAAAGGGGAGTTTTGTGATCCCTAGACCCTTACAGTGTGAAAGGTGCAGCTTTCGCTGGCATCCGCTCACCCCAGAGTCTGTCTTCCTAATAACTGAGATGCGTTAGTGATGGCTGTGAAGGCTATTAGATCCTGAAAAGAATGTAAATGTGAAATTATGGGTATTTCTGTAATGTGTTGAGTATTTTACGATACCTTCTCTCACATTCCCTACCGAATTTGAAGGAATTAAGTATGCTTTACTTCTAGGAATTCTTTGAAATTGCTAATTGCCGTGTTCCAGACAGGCACAACGGCCCTCAATAGCCAAACTACATTAATCAAACATCCCACACCCAGACATGCTGAATCAATAAGGGATTCACAGCGTGGCTGTAAACGCAGAGCAGCTGTAGCTAATAAGAAAAGCTTCCGAGACAACACAAGGATAGCACATCCTCGCAAAGGAGATAACACGGAAAGCACAGGCCGTGAAATGTCCCACGTTCCTCCCACGTCCTTATTGATGGATTAGATTTGTCTTCTTAATTTTTTAAAAATATATAGAAAACTCAAAAGGAGTCAGGCAGATCACTACAGGCAGATACACAGGGAAAAGGAGCTGTAGGTAGACTAACACTTAAAATGACCAACTTCCTGCTTCTTCCCCACCCCATCCCCCCAAGAAGTAGACTTGGTGCCCCTCCCCTTGGATTTTCAAATCTCCCACCAGGGGGGCTCTAATCAATTTCTTTTTTAAAAAAATCTGGATTATCTAATCTCCCACAATAGCCCAAACCAACTCTTGGGAGAAAGGGAATTCATCCTACACCCAGGCTCTGCCAGAGAAGCTAAAACACCATCCTCGGGTCCCCTCCCTACTCTGGGGGACCCATCTCTTTACTACTAAAAGAGCTAGTGGTGGAATCCATCACCCCAAAGAAGCCCTTCCTCACTGTGCTGGCAGAAGCCAGTTGTCTGGGAAGAGAAAATCTCAATGGAAGGAGTGCCTCCATTAGATTGCCTACAGGCTAGCCTGTCGGTTTCTGTTGATGATTGATTTGGGAGGTGCCATCCCTGGGCAGGTGTTCCTCAGCTAGAGAGGAAAGCAACTGGGCAAGCCATGAAATGCATCAGTTAGCAGTATTCCGCTGTGGTCTCTGCTGTAGGTCCTGCCTCCAGGTTCCTGCCTTCGAATCCCAGCCTTGGCTTTCCCTAGCGATAGCCTGTGATTGGAAGGTGGAAGTTAAAGAAACCCTTTCCTCCCCAGCTGCTTTGGGTCATGATCTTCATCACAGGAGCAGAAAGCAAACTGGGACATCTTCTCCAAGGAAGGCATAACAGTAAGAGTTCAGGACGCCATTGATGCGGACTCCACTCTAAATGCCAGGGGCACAGATGGGACAACCACTCATAGTCATGGCCCAAATATCCTTCTGTAGATGAGAGGGCTGTTTAAGCAGGAGGATCAAGATCTCAGTCAGCTATGTGAATATTTGGAGGTTTTTTTTTTTAATTAAGTTATTTGCTTGTTTTTTTGTTTTGTTTTTAATTAAAAAGGCGCTGAGTTTTGTTCCTCTTTTGGAATTATCATCAACATCTTTGAGTCATGTTTCCTAAGGTCAGTTTTTGATCCAACTAGCTGTAGCTATTCAGACTCAGCAACAGCAGGGAGGGCCTGAGAGTTGGGGAGTCTAATGAGAAGGAAAGGGTGCGGCCACTGAGTGACTCTTGTATGTTATTAACCATGCCACATTTGCCATTTGCCATCTTTCTCTTACAGTTGGCTCTGTAATTGTAGCTGCTTTGGAAATCCCGTGGTTGATGTTGCTGCTGTCCAAAGCCCCAGTCAGTAAAATGCAAAGCTTTCTCACTCCTTTCTTACTAAACATGCAAAACAGCTTGTTAGCAGTTTTACAAGAGCAGAATACATTCAAACGTAAGCCTACCCTGGACTATTTAATCCTGTTTTATCAAACAGTTCGACACAGCTACGTGTCACATGATTGTACAAGCCACATGTTGGCGGTTCATACCTGTAATCCCAACACGTGAGAGGAGTACTCAGTCGTGATCTGAGGTGGTTACTAGATAACAGTGTCATTCGTGAAGAGATTGCTTTTAGAGAGTCTCCGAGTGAGGATTGGGTGACTATGAAAATAATACATTATTTAGCAGGACATTATGGTATATCTGCATGGTTGAAAATAGGGACTAGAGCTCAGCGTAGTAACCGAGTCAGAACTGATAATATGTATTGGGAGCTACTGAGTACCGGCCTCAGCACTCTCTGAGGGGTCAGAATAGGACGACTATGACAAGCGAAGGTTGGCGTGGAAATGGAACCTGAGGGGTCAAACAAACTTGACTGACTTAGGCACATTTGACCTGCATGTTTCTTTATTGCTTAGGGGAAGAGGAAAGAAGGGAAAAGAAGAAGCATAGGGGCATAAGGGGAAAACATCAGACATAAGGGTAAGCCACAAGGGTAAGGGATAAGGCTACAGGTAAGGAAAGGGGGTAATCCCCACAAAATTTACAGTATGTACAGGCATACAGACAAGTTAACAGTCCCATAGGCGGTAACAATAGTATTAAGCATGCATTTTCACAGGGTCACAAAAAACCGGTGGATCTGGCAAAATGGCACCTTATGTCTCAGATGGGAAATGACTATGAAGTTCCCTGTGGCTGGGAACACAGCCCTGGCTAACCTGCGGGCTTGACTTGCATTAGCATCTAGCTGGTTGAGTTAAAAGGAATCTCTTCTGGAGACCTTGCTTTTGACTCCAACAGGGTACCCAGGTGAGAATTTTTCTCGCTGAAGCTAGTTTTAGCAACTCAGGCCTTTTTCCTGTATAAACAGTTAATTTCCTAGGCTATGATCCTATGTTTGTTGAAACCAAGGTCAAGGGTAAATACGGAATATTAGTAGCCTGTTAAGTCAGAGCAGAAGACCAATAGATTCCACCTTCCTGAGTCTGCTATTAGAGAAGATATATTACCTCCTGTATAAGGCCCCTTCTCTTATCAGTGACTACTGTCAATAATGGTTTGTGGAGAACCACTTTTCTGTAGATTTTAGCTGTGAGAACAAAGGCTTGACTGAATCCTTTCACACCATGGCTTCATGGTGTAGGGGGAGGTATCTGGTTGACGTACAGGAAAAGTCAGGTTTATACACTGATACACTGCAGGGATACTATAGAAGGGAGAAATGGCATGATTCCACAAGATTTCTACAGAATTGACAGTGTCTTATCCAAAGGACAGATGTCCCCGCTGCTCCGCAAAACGGGTTCTCCAGGTGGAGTGCACGTATACACTTCCCGTGGATAGTCCAATAGCTCTGCCAGCTGTACATTTACTGTATAATATTGTGGGCTCATCACAAATATGTAGGATGTAGATGAGGTTGTCCAGGGAGTGTATAGATGTAAGTGTATACACGGCGTTAGCTGGGTAGCAACAACATGGCTTGAAGTACACGTCATTTCTTTAATATTAGCATGAACCACTGATAAAGGTAGAGCCATCAGGACAAAGACACCAAGGGTCTGAGGACACAGAAGCAAAATAAAGGCTTTAAAAAGATCCCCAGAGGCATTGTTACTTGAGAGTATCGGGATCTTTCAGTAGGGAAGTTCCTTTTGCCTGTACTTAACCTATCAACCTTTATGTAGAGGGAAGTGACTGGACAGCTTCTCACATCTCTACTCCTGGGAGCAACTGTGAAGTCCAACTGCCTGTGGAAGCCAACTTCTCAAAAAGTCATGCTTGGTCACAGGATAAAGATTTCTATCATTTCCCATTGACTGCAGGACTCTGGTGGTAATGTTAAAGCATCTTTTAAGATCACCAGGGTGGCTGTGCTTGATGACATCACTTTAGAGGTGGTCTGCTACCCAATTGGGAATGTAGCAGCAAAAATGTGGACATGCTCATCATGGCCATCTAAATCTTGACTACCGTTGTGAGCCTGGGTTTTGCTTATATACCATGTTGGGTGAACGTTATCTTTCTGACTACTCCGAAGCTGGAGCAGAGAGCATGATTTCATCGCAACTTTTTATTTTGGTAAAACTAAAGATTCACCCTGACTCTTCCTGAGTTCAGTGCGTCCTTTGCCCAATTTCTCTAATGATGATATCTTATTATACTGGATCATCACCAGTCTATTGACCTTGGTGCAGCTCCCCTGCTGTCTGTCGCTTTTCTCATTCCTATGACACAAGCAACCTAAAGCAGGAAGTGTTGACTCTGCTCATGGGTTGGAAGCACAGTCCAGCAAGTCAGGAAAGGCCTAGCAGTGGCTCTGGCAACAGGAGTGGAGAAATCAGGTGATTATGTTGTTTTGAAAGGCGGTTAAGAAGCAAAGGCTTGGGCCGGAAACCATGGTTAGCATATAAAACAGTTTAGCCCTGAAGGCCAGCTAGCCTGGATCTGAAAAAGCTTGGGATAAAACCGGACTCGCTGAACATAGCGGACAATGAGGACTACTGAGAACTCAAGAACAATGGCAATGTTTTGTTTTTTTTTTTTATCCTACTGCACGTATTGGCTTTGTGGGAGCCTAGGCAGTTTGAATGCTCACCTTACTAGACCTGGATAGAGGTGGGTGGTCCTTGGACTTCCCACAGGGTAGGGAACCCTGATTGCTCTTTGGGCTGATGAGGGAGGGGGACTTTATTGGGAAAGGGGGAGGGAAATGGGAGGCGGCGGTGGGGAAGAGACAGAAATCTTTAATAAATAAATAAGCAAATAAAAATAAAATTTAAAAAAAAAACAGTTTAGCCCTGTCTCCATGCCTGCCCACTAGGCCCTGTGTCTGAAAGACCTCAAAAACCTCCCAAAGTAGCATCTGGAGAACAAGTGTTCAAACACGTGAGATGGTGAGATATTTTATACTCAAACCATGACACCAGGCTTACTCAGTTTCCCCATTTCACAGATACTCAATTGTGTGTGTGAAGGGGAGAAGGGCAATTGTATTCACCTACCTAACCCACTATAAGGTGAGCATCTCAGGAGGTAGGAATGTTGAAGGAGATAAACAAGAGCAGCTTTGACGCCCAGGAGATTTCAAAAGGGTTGGTGGAGATGGAGATGCCCAGCATAGGGGAACATCCTAAATCTAGCCCCTTAGAAAGCGAGGACAGGAACTACCTAAGAAAACGAGAATATTAAAAAACAGCTTCTTTGTACTGTCAGCCATGGATAGCCATGCCTAGATACCAATCAATTCATAACATATGGTGTATTGTATCTGTATTAGCATATGTAAATAAATCAGTAAAATCATAAGAAAATTACATTCGCCATCTAATTTTCAGCCAAGAAATTACTTCAATTTAGCTATTGTTATTTCTTCAACAGACAGAACCTCATTGCCTAAAGAATTTGCTTCTAAGTTAATTGGTCTACTGTTTTAAAAATCAAATTGTCAGCTCTTTATTCAAGAAATTATCCCCACCAATAGTGGAAGGTAGACTTTCAGTCCAAGGAGCAATATTAAGGCATCTTTCAAATGCTCATTTATTCGGGAGATGATGAATTAATTGGGATGCTTTAGTTCATCAGCCTCAAAAATGTTCTCTGTAATTGTCTCATCAGTAAAACTGCCATTCAGTGATTTCTGTTCAAAATGCAGGGTTAAGAATGAAAATCTGCACACCATACTCCAGCTATGAGGTTCAGGTTTGTTCTAAATTGTACTCTGTTGGGTTTTTTTTCTGCACATGATATATTTCCCAGTTTTGAATTTTTGTTTATGTCCATTTATCAATAGCAGGGTTTGGCATTTCCTGTCACATTCTTGATGTCAGAATCTTTCGCCACAGTGAGGGAAGCCTGTAAGTCTCTTCTTTAGTTTGTCTGCATGATAATAGCCATCCTTTATGCCTGTCTTGGAGACAAAGAGAAAGAAATGCCTAGAGCTGGGAAGACAGCTCACCCACAAAGTGCTGGCGAGGACCTAATCTTGACCTCCAACACTGATGTAAAAGACCAAACATGGTGGTTCATGGGAAGCAGAGCAGAAAGACCCGTTAGCCTAAACAGAGAACCCAAGTCCCAGTGAGACACCTTGTCTCAAAAATCAAGATGAACAGCCATCCTGAGAAATAATTGTCAAGGTTGACCTCTGGCCCCCATATACACATATATACTCACATACACAAACATGCACACACACACACACACACTCACTCACAAGAAATAAAACTAATTTCCCCAAGACACTATAGGAAGTCAATATAGACTCTGTAACAACTGGCCAAAGACGTCTGCAAAAACCAGAACCATGCTCACATCTGCACATACCCCCTACCCCACCCCAAGACATCCTATAGACTACTTTAGCTTTACTAAATGTTGATTAAATGAAAATGGCATCTCTTTCGATTAATTAGCATATTGGAATTATATTAAACAAGTAACCTTAATGAAGGACAGTGCTAGGGAATAAACCCAGAGTCCCACACACCAGCTGTCCTACAATTTCTCTGCAACTGAGGTATGTCCCTACACCCCAAAAGCACATTTTGAAGAATCTCTTTAAGTCTTAAACTTTACTTATGCAGGCCTCCCTGTCCAAGATGGCTTTTACAACCTAGATGTTCCTATATACCTAAAGTTTATAGGTAGATACCTAATCCACGGTGCCACAGTATTAAGAGATGGGGCCTTCATGAAGTAATTAGTTCCTGCAGGTAGAGTCCTCAAGAACAGGATCAAGACCTTACAAAAGGAACCGACAGGAGATCATTTGCCCATTGTACCAAGAAGGATTCCCAAGAACATACCACGCATGAGAAAGCCGACCCTGATTAAATACCCACTCTCTTGTCACCTGTTGTACCCCAGGCTTCCTAATCTCCAGATCTGTGAGAGCTAACTTCCTGTTGTTTATATCTTACCTGGTCAATGGTATTGTTGTTACAGCAGCCTGACAGACTAAGACAATGCTTTCTTCACAGTATGTTTCTTCTTTGCAAGAATAAGCAATAAGCTGACTCATTGCTTGAGACCCAAGCACACAGAAGGCGTGATTGCTATGAACTTAAGGTCAGTCGGGTCTACTTAGTGAGTTCTGTCTCAACCCGGGTTATAGTGTGAAAATCCACGTAGCAAATCTCAAGCAAGCAAACAAGATGACTTTTAATTTTCCCCCATTTTCTTTTTTTCACTTTAGCCTGATTTTTAAAAAGGGTTTTTAATGCCCACTCATTTTTGTCAGAATAAAGTAATTTTTTACAATTAGAAGTCTGTGCTAAATTCAAGACAGATAAATTGTGACACTGAAATTATTTCTTTGCCATTGTGTGTCATATCCTGTCACTCCAGAATCAGGCAAAACAAAACCACTCCTTTCAACATGCAGATATTTTCGGGGACAGTGTGGACACCCAGCTATAGGTTAAAACACGTTACCATTCAGAAAGTCCTGGTTTAATCCTGGATTTCGTTTCTAGCAAAGGAAACAATAGGAACAATTCTACTGGGAAGCATGAATTGGAGAGTCCACTTCCTGAAGTCTGTTCTACCTTCTCTATAATCTTCATCAAGGTAGACTTCCTCTCATGAATAAGCTTATTGGGCAACAGTAGGGGTTTAAATGTTCCTTTTCTCACTGAAAAGTGGGCTTATCTGCTCTGGCTTACTTCTGTGTCCCTCCCAGTAAGTGTCTTTGCTGCAAGAAGAGAAAAAGAAAACTTGAGGGATGAAGAGGGTATTGGTACAAGACTGAGGAGGTTCGGAAAGACACAGACACAAGGAACAGACTGAAAAGCACACTGAGTCCAGAGTCCTGAACCCAGATTCTGGTGTCGCTCACTTAAATTCACTTACTCAGTGTCCACAATTAAGGAGGTCACCATTCACAGCATCCTCCCATAGAGGGACAGCTTCCACAGCTTGCTGCCACTTCCTTTTCCCAAGAACTCACCGTTTCCTTTCCTTAGTGAGGTCAACTGTCCACTTGACTTTCTGTACTCCTCCATCTTGATCTATTATGGGACATACTGGACCAGTTACCTAGCTTCCTGGAAATAAACACCCCTCCCTTCTCCCTGTCTGGAAGCTAGCCCAGTGCTTGTAGGTAGGCTAATATTTGAATTGACACAGGTAACCTCTTACCTGGGAGGATGCTAGGCCTTCCTGATTCTCGTCCTTTGCTATTTTATTAGTCAGGTTTCTCTACATCAACTAATAAAAGGTTGCTAACAGAATGTGCATATAATTATGAGAGGGAGTTTATAATGCTGGCTTACATAGTCAGGGACTGGACAGCCTCACAGCAGCTGCCAGCAAGTTAGAAACCAGGATAAGCCACCAGCCGCTCAGGCCAGGAGTCTGGATGCAGCAGAACAGAAACTAGTGATATATGCACAGTGTTGAGACTCAAGACCTGGAAGCTCCCTGGAGAGACTGGTGCAAGTCCGAGTTCAAAGGCTGAAGTCTCTGAAGTGATGTCTGTGGCTGTTAACAGCAGACACAAAAGAAAAGAGGCACACCCACTCAAGAAAAATGGAACCCACGTGGCCAGGAGGACTCCTACTGCTTTTCCTCTTCATTCCCTTCAGACCCATTGTCAGTGAGTTGGTCAGTGACACCTATATTTGGCATAGGTTGTCCCCCGTCAGTAACTGTCTCTAGAAACTGAAGATGGAAGTTACAAAATAATCCCCCACTAGTTCAGAATTAAGTATAAAAGGGATTATTTAGGGGTAGACACACTACACCAACAGGGAACAGGTACAGAAACCCAGAGAGAGAGAGAGAGAGAGCACACTTTATGTTGGCATTTACAGTATAAGAGGCCACACCCAAGTGGGCTGGTATCTTAAAGGTTACTGGCTGAAGGAGTTCCTACAACACCTCCCCCTTTTGTTTAAATAAGAGAGTTTTAAATCCAATACAAAACTATATACAATAAGAATACATATCAAGTAAAAAAATTAGAATTATAACTAGCATAAATAATTTTAAACAAAAAACATGTGCTAAATGTTTCAATAATCATTCTATCCTAACAAATCTAAGTCTTATATTAGAAAGGGTGTAGTAAATAATAAGAGAAAAATAACTACAACTATTTAATCTTCAACTCCATCAAAGGCCTGAGAAGGGAGATAATGTTACTTGAACAAGCAGGAAGTGCTTTGAAAATGTGCAGTAGATGACAGAGACAACTGGCTACCTGGCAATCACCTATCTCATTTGCAATGTTGGAGCAACCAACTTTGGCTAAGGCCTAGAGTAACAGACCATTTTCAGAGGCAAGAAACTGTTTTTCAAAACTGTCTTACCCTGTCTTGGCAAGGTTTGGCAGTATTGTTTCTTGTATCCTCCTGTCCAGACTAGACAATGTGCATTTTGTCAGTGGTTGAGGCATGGGCAGTTCCTTGCCAAAAGGCCAGTTTTGCCAAGAAAAAAACAAGCTCCAAGTGGAGTGTCTTCGGTGCTCAGCATTCTCTTGGGAATAGACCAGCGCTGCCAGGAGCAATCACATCTCATGTCAATGAACAATTAGTTATTTAAATGCATGTCCTACAGTTTTTTGAAGTGGTTTTGAAGTTCTACAGTTCTTTGAAGATTACCTATCTATGCCAAATACAATCTCTATGTATCTAAAGAACCTGATTAGTATAACTATAAATATGACAAACATGAATGACTATTGACCTGTAATTCTTAATACCCCCAACTCTGCTATACTGATTATAATCAACCCCTAATTGATGTCCCTAACCCTAAGGACAAACTTTGTTGGGAGAGGGGATGTCATCTTCTAGAATTACTTCCAGCTGTCGTGGGGGTGATATTCTTTCTATGGGATCCTATAAAAGTAAAATGATATTTAACTTTCAATATTACTGTCTGATATAATTACAAATAGTCTCTGAATAGTTGATAAGGTTTTTCTGAGGTTCCTATTTGGAGTTCTGGTCAGAACACTGTAAGAAGGTGCACCATTTCAGCTAACCAAGTTGGGACCATCTTGAGCAGCTGTTACCCAAAACCAGTCTTAAACTAGTGCTATAAGCATCATGACATCATATCAACCAGGTGGAATTGTTGTTTTGGGGTTCCATCTTCTTCCTGGAAACTTCAAAGATTACTGCAGGAAAATCTGCTGTTCATTGTGGAAAACTTAAACATTATTCATATAGATATATATTCAATGAAAGATACAAAATAGACAAAATAGGTATTGAAAAACGTAAAAGTAAATTTTTTTCTAAACTCTTTCATCTCTCTGTCCCATACCAGATAGGTCTTAACATGAGACAGAAACTTTGAATTTTTATTTTAAAAATATGCTTGTATTTAGAGAAGAATATTTGGTTATAGGAAGAGCAGGTAGGACATCTCTTTATAATCTCCTTAGCTTATTGCTATGTAATAGAAAACTCGTTCTTTAAACCTTTGCTATTGACACAATCTTTCTTATGAAATTCTGAGGTTTTCAGTACACTTATGATCAATAATTGGCCAATTTCTGCATTACCTTGTGCTAGAGGACCTGGCAGACATGTATGGGATTGGATGTGTGTTATGTATATGGGACAAAGCCTATTCCTGATTATATCTTGAACCTGAATGAATCCATTCTGAATATTTGGTATAAATTCAGTGGTTTCAATATGCAAGACAACTCTTTCTGCATATTGTGAGTCAATAACTATATTGAGAGGTTCTTTAAAATCCCTTAGTAACACGAAAATAGCATATAGCTCTGCCTTTTGGACAGAATTATAAGAGCTTTGTTTCACCTTACATAAGTCTTCTGATTTGTAACCTGCCTTTCCTGATTTATTTGCATCAATATAGAATATACAGGCTCCAGTTATTGGTGTATAATGTACAATTCAGGAAAGAATCCAAGTAGTTCTCTTTATAAGGTTAATTCTATCACTTTTGGGATAGTTGCTATTAACCTCTCCTAAAAAAATTAGCACAAGAACTTTGCCAGGGTTCATTGTCTTCCCATAATTTTTTTTTAATCTCATCAGTAGTAAAAGGCACTATAATCTCTGCTGGGTCTATACCTGCTAATTGACAAAGTCTCAATTTTCCTTTTATAATTAATTCAGAGACCTCTTCCACATGAGTTTTTAATTTTTTATTTGATTTATGTGGTAAAAAGAAAGATCCATTCTAAGATATTGTCTTTCCTCTGCATTAAAATTCCTGTAGGGGAAATTCTGGGAGGCAATATGACTAGAATGCAATTAAGATTTGGATCCACCCTATCAACAAGAGCCTCCTGTAATTTCTCTTCAACAACCATTAATTATTTTTTAGCTTCAGCTGTTAATTCTCTGGGACTACTTAAGTCTTTGTCACCATCTAATGTTTTCTTTTAATGAATTATTAGATCAGGTGTCATCTCAACAGCCAATCATAGACTGTAAATATCTCCTAATAATCTTTGAAAGTCATTAAGTGTCCGCAATTGGTCTCTCCTGATTTATGCCTTTTGTGTTCTAATTTTCTGTAAACCTATTTTATTACCTAGGTGATTGACTGAATCTTCTCTCTGTATTTTTTCAGGATCAATTTGTAATCCCCATTTAGGCAAAACTTTCTTTACTTCTTCAAACATTCTTTCTAAAGTATCAGCACTTGAATCAGATAACAAAATGTTATCCATGTAATAGTAAAGAATAGATTTAAGAAATTCTTTACATATTATTTCCAATGGCTGGCTCACAAAATATTGGCACAGGGTGGGGCTATTGAGAATTCCCTATGGGAAGATGGTCCACTGATATCTCCTAGTAGGCTGAGAATTATTATAACTAGGTACTGTGAAAGCAATTTTTCTCTGTCCTTTTCTTGTAAAGGTATAGTGAAGAAACAATCTTTTAAATCAGTAACTATGAGAAGCCTTTCCTATGGTACTAGAGAAGGCAGAGAAATTCCAGAGTAGAGGACAATAGGTTGAATTGCCTTGATGACAGCTCTTAGACCTGTCACCATTCTCCATTTTTCAGATTTCTTTTTAAGAACAAATACAGGAGAATTCTAAGGGCTGGCTAATTCCTCAATATGGTAGGCATCTAGTTGCTCCTGTACCAACTGTTCTAAAGCCTGCAACTTTTCTTCTGTTAAAGGGCATTGTTTAACTCATATTGCTTTCTCAGTTAGTTGCTTTGTGTTCTTGTACAGCCTGAATGGCTGGTGACCTTTGTGTATAATACCTTATAATATTGTTCCCAGAAACATGAGTTTCTGGGGCTGCAGGAATCTGGGTATTCCATTGCTTCAGAAAGTCACAACCCCATAAATTCACTATGCTATGAGCCACATGTGGCCTCAGCCTTCCTCTATGTCCTTCAGGCCCTATGCATTCAACCCGTGCTTTGTTGCATTTGAGATATGGCTCCAATTCCTAGGAATTGAATGTCTGTCTCTTGAAGAGGCCAATTTGGATGCCAAGATTCTGGAGTAATGATACTCACATTCACACCCATGTCTAGTAATCCCTCAATTACAATGTCATTTATACATACTCTTAGCTTTGGTCTTTGATCATTTATAGAAGTCTGCCAAAATATACATTTCCTATTTCCTACTGGAGTTTTTGATTCATCCTTCGTGTCTATTCCATCATCCCAAACAGTATCATTTTTCACAGGAGGCACTGGATT
This sequence comes from Alexandromys fortis, assembly GCF_014885135.2. Classification (NCBI taxonomy): domain Eukaryota; kingdom Metazoa; phylum Chordata; class Mammalia; order Rodentia; family Cricetidae; genus Alexandromys; species Alexandromys fortis. The sequence continues at coordinate 3,002,142 of NW_026068009.1, forward strand.
TTTTTATTTTCCTGGTGAGACATGTTCATCACAGTGACTGAGAATGACTGAACCACATTTGACTTGGGGGCCTGCAAGAGGGCCCCCAAGGAGTTTCCCAATGGCATCAGATTGCCTTGTCTGTCTTTTGTCAATCTACATTTATTAGTCCAGTGTCAACCTTTGCCAAACCTGCCACATATTTCCAGAAGGACGAGACTGCTTATTCTTACCATTACCAGAGGAAACATTACTCCTAGGAAATCGGTGTCTACAATCTCTTTTCCGATGTACTATTCTACCACAATGAAAACATTTGGCATCTTATGTCTCCTTGTATCTTTGGAAATTGCTTCTCCTACCCAAACCTCAGTATTATAGCCAAATATCTCAATGTCCATTGTATTCAAGAAATATTCATCCATTGGTGCTGATTTAACTTTTAAAGGTCCAAGTATCTTTTGGCGTTCTAAGTTGGCATTTGCAAAAGCATGAGATTCAATCAGTACATGTCTAGCTTCTAAATATGTTACTCCTACTTGTACAGTCTTAGTTAACCTTTGTAAAAAGTCAGTAAAGGGTCTCTGGCCCTGTTTAACCCTAATATATGATTTGATTATCTTTTTAGGTACCTGAATCCTGTCCCAAGCATTTAAAACTGTTGTGCTACATAGAAACAAGGTGTGTTCATTGTAGAGAGCCTGGTCCTGAGGATCGCGGTAATAGTCCTCACCAAGAATTTGATCTTGAGAAGCCTCAAATCCTTTTGCTTTTCCCTGTTGTTCTAAAATTTTGCCTCTTCTCACCAATAGCATTTCCATAGCAGCTGGAATTCATTTTCTAGGACTGCTGAGATTAATTGAAGCCAGTAGTGTGGGATGGACTTATTGCTTGAAGCCCAGGTTTTCACCATTTCCCTGAAAAATAGTGATTTCAGGACATTAGATACTATTCCTTGCTTAATTTCTTTAGGTCGCTCATACCTATAGGCTGCCATGTATATTCTTTGATCACCTTAGGGTATTTTGTGCCAGATGGCTTCTCAGAAGAAATGACCAGATAGGCAACTAAAACTCTGGATAAGTCATCCTGGACTCTGACACATACTGACAATCCTGTCTTTGTACCTTTTCTCCCTGAACAACAGTTTTGTTAATTTCCTAAATCTTTTTACCGCTGCCTCTCCTAAAGTCTGAATCTCCTGTCCAGTGTTCCATTCTAATGTCCTCTGTTGGGGAGGGGGCTGCTCATTGGTCCCAGCTACCCAGCCATGAAATAATCACACAGAAACTGTATTATTTGCAATACTGTTTGGCCAATAGCTTAAGCATAGTTCTGGCTAATTCATATTCTAAACTAACCCATCTCTATTAATCTGTGTATTACCATGTGGCTGTGGCCTAACCGGGTAAAGTTCCCAGTGTCTGTCTCTGGTGGATCCACGGCTTCTCTCTGACTCCACCCTTCTTTCTTCAAGCATACAGCCTAGCTTTCCCTGCCTAAGTGCTGTTCTTCCCTGCCATAGGCTCAAAGCAGTTCTTTATTCTTTAACCAATAAAAGCAACTCATAGACTTCATTTCATTCCTGGCTCTGTTATCAAACCATTTCTTAATGATATAATATGAAAAACAAAACTAATTCGCAAAATCAAATAAGTGGATATACAAGGAAAACCACATAAACCTCTCAGAATACCATCCAAAGTATAAGCAAAAGGTTATTAAATTCCTGAATGCTAATATTGTCTGTATCATATAACTTTCAAATTTATTTACTTACCTTTGTTAGGAGAGTTCAGTGTTATTGGCCAGCAGCTATTACAGTTGCAGCCGCATGGCCGAAAGATGTAACCATCTGCATTGCAGGACTGTTCATGACACTTTGGTTCTGCACATTGGTGCCTGGTTAAATACTGACAAATACCATTGGGCAACCCCTAATATTCTTAGTCACCATGTACTTTGCTTGACAAATTTAGAACAATTAAATTAATTCTGTACATGGATCAAGGAGCTTAGAGCCTGCAATCCTGAAACTTCACAAGTTGCTGTGCAGCAGAGAAAGCAGCAGACAGGGTGAAGACTGTGCAAGCCTGGAAAATTGCCAAGGCACTGCACAATAGCTCTCCTGTGGCTGTGGTGGGGTTTGGCAAAAGCCGCTTAGTAGGTGAAATCAAGCCAGGTAGGTGGGGGTGGGAGACCTTTTGGGTCACAGACATTTGGACCTTTTTTGGCCTATCCCCATAGGTGTGGAGTTGGAATCCACATGGGCACCAGATGAAGAGGGAAGTTACAAAATAATCCCACACTGGCTCAGAATTGAGTATAATAAAAAGTTATTTATATAGGGGTAGACTCACAGAACACAGTCCTCTGCATGAATGGGGAACAGGAACCAAATCCAGAAGCCAGGGGAGAGAGAGAGAGAGAGAGAGAGAGAGAGAGAGAGAGAGAGAGAGAGAGAGAGCATGTACTTTACTTCAGCATTTATAGTATAAGAGGCCACACTGAAATGGGCTGGTATCTTAAAGGTTATTAGCTGAAGGAGTTCCTACAGCAAGAAATGTACCCACAGACGTACCAATAACTGTGCTTTACAAATTTTTTAGGCATCTCTCAATCAAGTCAAGTTGACATCTCAGTTTGGCCAGGGTCCTCAAAAATACCACTGGGCAACCCCTGACAGTCTTAGTCACCATGTGCCACTCCTAACGTTCATAAAATGCCCAGATGTTATTTTAAAATCTCCCTCCCCCTTATTTTACAAGAGTCTTTGCAAGTTGAAGTTGGGTCTTCCATGGCCTGGGAAGAATGCTCAGTGGATAAAGTACTTGTCATGTCAACATGAAGACCAGAGTTTAACCAGCTTAAAGACTGGCAGGCTTGATGGCCATCAGTGTTCCCAGCACTACAAAGGCTGAGAAGGGATGCCTATGGTAAGCTGGCCAGCTGGACTAGCTAGAACTGGTGAGCTCTAGGACCAAAGAGAGACCTTAACTCAATAAACAATGTGGAGAGGGATTGAAGAACACATCTACCATCAACTTCAGGCCTCCAAATGTATATTGCCCATACGTGTGCATCCACACACTTACGAGCACACATATACACAATTACTGAATGTATATACATGGACAATTTTTTTAAGAGCTATAAAGCTCCCTAATTCCTCTACCAACCTCCTCTCTGTCCTATCCCCAAGATCTCACAAGTTCATCTCATTCTTCCCTTCTGAGGATCCCCTCTAAGGATATGCACCCTACCACACTCACCACCATCAAAACATGGAGGGAACTCTTCCTAGAAGCCTCAAACTATTGGACCCTGAACTGTCATCCTATGTGGCAAACTGCTTATACATCTGTGTAGCCTACATTCCATACCACCTACATACATTACACACAACCCTGTGCTCCACTGAAAACCAGAGACAGGAGAGAATAAACATGTCCGGAACACTTAAAAACATAGTAACTGTGGGAAAATCTAGAGTGCCGAGTTTACATTAGCATAATCATACCAGCATACGGCACATAGGGATCCTGGAAATGTCAAGAAATGAAGTCTACTCAACCCTCTCACGTTGTGCAGGACATTGTACAAACACTTGCATTCAAAGCAGTTTTTTTTTCTCTAAAGACAGGGTTTCTTTATGTAGCCCTGGCTGTCCTTGGAAGTTACTCTGTAGACCAGGCTGGCCTCAAACTCAAAGATCCACCTGCTTCTGCCTCCCTGAGTGCTGGGATTAAAGGCGTGCGCCCCACTGCCGGACCAAAGCTGTTTATTCTTTGTCAGACTCTAATACTACCATCTTAAAGGTTCAAACCATTCTGTAGGATAGAAAAGGATAGAATTTAGAGCCAGATTCAAAACCTTTTGCTTAAGTCCATGACCTCTATCCCACTGTCCTGAAAGTCTGAATTCTACAAGCATTGTGCCCTTAACCTGAGAAGGGTCTTGGTCTCAGAGTTCTCCAAAACTGGTATCAGAGGGTGGGGCTCAGCAGCTGCCTTCTTGAGTAACATCAACCTGCTAAACTTCCCCGAAAATCTCTTTTCCAGCATTTGCAGAATGGTGAGAAGCTGGATTCTTGGTATTGTCTAACTAAATGATAGAAATCTTTTAAAACCCTTGTCTATCCATACCTGCTGCCTTACCAGCCTCATCTCTGAGCCCCTCAAGGCCTCTGAGATCACACTTGATAGAGGAACTATTGAGAAACAAGTGGGCAGAAGATCAGCACTGTTGTGTTTTTACTTCTCTGAGAAATTATACAAATAAAACTCGACTTGTTCTTGCTAAACACTCAGGAACTTAATCTTGCCAATTGCGAAGGTGTTTATCTTGTAATCTGTCTTTGCACTAATTGAATCCGAGCAAATCCTCCTGAGCTACGGAGTTGATCTTCTTATTCCATAAGGAAAAATGAATGGAGTGTATTTACGATTTAGGTTTTCTGATCTCATAGCCTATGGGTCTGCTTCTGTCTTGTACTCTGAATTAATTTTAATTTAAGCCGTTTTAAAACGTAAAGATAAGTTGTGGAGCATATTTGTAGGTATTTGTCAGAATCCCTGCACACATGGGTATTTGTTCTACTGGCTTTCGGTTGATTTGGGATTCCTGAGGGTAAGCATGGTTCCCCTTGATCTGATTGGCAACAAGGTAATAAGGTATTCACACCAGAACACCTTCAATGAACAGCCATGTACTGACCTTGGTAAGTAATGTCTGCCAGAGGGGAAACAAGCATTCATCTTATAACTATCCACTGTCTTCATGCTAGTGAGCTCTTGACTCCAAAGGAAGTAGTAGTCTGTATGCATTATAAGCTCAAGTAAGAGTGTTTCAATGGAGAACCAGAAAATACATATGAATTTATAAAATGTTCCTGAAACATTTGCTTGATTTTCAAACTCTCTTTTGTATTAAGGATATCCCAAGAAAAGAAGACCGAGGCAAGGATATGCAGCTAAAACTGATGTGACTCTGAGTTCACCACCTCCTAATGAATAAATGATTTTCCTTTTAAGAAATACTTGAGCCAGTGATGGTGGCACATGCTTTTCATCCCTGCACTCAGGAGGCAGAGGCTGGCAGATCTCTGAGTTTGGGGCCAGCCTGTCTATAGACTGGGTTCCAGGGCGACAAGGCCTACATGGAGAAACCTTGTCTTGCAAAATTTAAAAAGAAAAGAAAACAAATACTTGAATAAATTTAATTCCAATCAGATAGTGATAAGGTTTGGGTACACGGACAATTTGGCAGGAAAGCTCTTGTCTCTTCAGTAATTCAGCTTTATTTACTGGGTGTCTGCAACAGGCATGGATATAACAGGCACCAAAGAAACCACACACACACACACACACACACACACCCAACAAAACCAGCTGCTGTTCTCAGAGGCTACCTTCCTGCAGAGTTTGTGAGTTTGTGAGAAGGGTAGCTGGCGATGATGATAAAATGACCATTAATAATCATAAATACCCTCGTTGGTAAAAGGATAAAATCTTCATGAAATTCCAGGTGGAAACTGCTCTTTGACTGGGGCACACTTGGAAAACTTTGAGAAACAAAGAATAAGATGAAGGTGGAGAGTTGAAAAGATCTAAACAAGGGGACGGAGGCAAAGAGACAAGGCATGGCCATTGAAAGGCTAAAGTGTAACATGAGATCAGAGGCCTAGCCAGAAAGCCAAGCCCACTGGAGCCAGCCCAGGAGACCTGGGTTTCAATGGAGAACTTTGTGTTCACCTTGGGGCCTCCCTTACATGAAGGCAAGCCCGTCAGGTCCCTGCTAGAGAAAAATAAATAAACAAAAAATATAGGCCCAGAGAACAGTTCAGAGGCAAGTTTTTTCAGTGACCAAACCAAAGAGTGATGGTTTATTGATGGGTTCTGAGCTAGATCAGTGTCCCTGAGAGTAGAGCGTAAGGAAGGGATGTAGGAACTATTTCTCAGAAGGTGTCATGAGGGGGCTGACAAGAGATGATGCAGAGCAAAATAAGGAAGGATCAAAATGAAAGTGGAAAATTTTAAGCCTCTATGCCTAGTAGAATGTTGGTTCTGTTAGCCAAATTAATACAAAGATAGAATGAACATTTGGAATACATTTAAGTTTTTAATATGATCCTGAGAAATCCAGTCTCACTCCTTACAACTATTATCTATGTGCATTTGAACAGTTACATGACAGAAATGCTTTTTCCATTTGATACATTTGAAGTTATGCAGTGTTTTTTTGTTTCCTCAGGACGCCTTTATATGGTAGGATTTTAAGAGCCCACTGAGAGATGAAAACATTCAGTAGCACTTTGTATATTAAAATACAGAAACAGAATCAACAATTGGTCTTCCTTTGGAAACACTGTCTTTTATCATGATATAATTATTGCCAGAAAGTCTAAATGTTCAGAAGTCCCTAGCCAATAAAGAGAGGGGAATTCTGGAGTCATATCATAGGAAAGAAATGGCTTGTTAAGAAACTTCAGGGCCAATAGGGGAAAAATTCTGACTCTGTATGACTTAAATGTTTCTGAGCACATATAAGACTCTTGGAGATGGAAAAGTTCCCAGACTGGTTAAATTGCCAGTATAATTAAATGCCAATGTTTTCTGCAGTTTTCAGTGATTCTGCGGGCATCCTGGTTCTTCAATAAGGTTCCTCATGACCTCCAGATGCTAGAAGCAATTCTACACATCATCTCTTCCATTTAGAAACGCAAAAGAGCCATGTCTTCTTGTTCTTGCTTGATTATGTGTCTTGTCTTGTTTTAAAGAAGGGGATCTTTCTTATAAGTACAGCAAGAAAACTTCCTTTATAGCTCATCTCTAAACTAAATGAAAAACCCAACCCTAAGTGAGTCACTGCCTTCCAGCAATCCTTAGGGTGACTGTCTCCAACTAGCTCGAAACTTTCCATCTCAGACCCATTAAGTATTTACCCATTGTTAGATCCTAGGCTTTGTATCTGTCCAGAAATGACAGTGTTGGCTTAATTCAATTGGACTATAGAAGAATTTCTGGCAGTAAAATATAAGCATGTATTCCTCAGAAACTTCTGAACTGGTTCCCAACCACCAAAAAGAGTTCTTTGCCCTGCCTCTAGCAGGAGAGACAATGACATATAGCTAAAATTACACATCAAGCCAAGGTTGCCCTCCAGACTCCCCAGGTCCCTATTCATGAGTAGTTGTTGTGCTGTTATTCCCACAGTAGCCTCTTGGCTGGTTCCCCTTCCCCCACTCCTCCTGCACTATGCTAACTCCTAGGAGAGGAGAGAGGGCGGAGCCATGACAGCAACTATGTCTTCAGGAAAGAGATTGAAAGGAAAGATGCTCAGGCTGGAAGCAGTAGGAAGGATCTACTTGCCTGCAGAAGGAGGAGGGAGTGGGTAGGGCTTGTCTCTTAAAGGGACAGGATAGACCATTACAATCCTGACCTTGGGTATGGTCACTTGGTGTTTTGGTCATTAAGATGGCCCCTGAGGTGGATCCGCTCCACCCTGACCAAAGGCCAGAGAATTAAGCCTACTTCTGCTCCTTCTTTTAAAACAGGAGGTTTGGCATAGAAAGTGGCTGCCTGCAGTAGGATAGTTGGTCTAAGGTGTGTTCCCTGCCTCAAACATCAAATGCTTTACTCCAGAGTTAATGACTTGATGTCTCAAGTATTGAACCAAGTATCTGGTTATACTTTGTGTCATGCTAAACAGTCTTTTACCTTATCCCCCTCCTTTGTATTGATGTATAAAAGCATATGAAAGATAAATCCAGGCAAACTGAGAACTGTGGATCGAGTATTCAGTATCTGCTGAGTTACCCTTCCAGTATTATTCTGTATTGATGGAGGTGGGTCTTGTATCTTATCTGTTGTTTTCATTGGTTAATAATAAAGAAACTGCCTCGGCCCTCATAGGACAGAAAATTAGGTAGGCGGAGTAGACAGAAGAGAATGCTGGGAAAAAGAAGCTTAGTCAAGGAGTCGCCATGATTCTCTCACTCCAGACAGACGCAGGTTAAGATCCTCCCTGGTAAGCCAGCTCGTGGGCTACACAGAATATTAGAAATGGGTTAGAACAATATGTAAGAGCTAGCCAATAAGAAGCTGGAACTAGCCGGGCCAGGCAGTGTTTAATAGAATACAGTTTCCGTGTAATTATTTCGGGGCATAACCTAGCCATGCGGGCGGCTGGGTGCCGGGGACGCAGCCCCGCCGCTCCTATTTCAACACTGTATCTCAGTGATTCTTTCTTATCTCTCTTCCTCCTACCTAACATTCCTAATCTTCATGCCCCTACCCTGGAACGCACAAACCCACCATGGCAGGACCATGGCAGAAGTCACCCCAAAAAGGTGGCTTATGACATTTTGCTTTCCAATACCCACCCGCCCCTTATTCTAGTTCACATCTGGAATCGTTGCCTTCTTCTCTAGTCTAAGTTGGTCTTCTTACCGTACCACCAAAACTTCAGCTAGGATGACATACCCATTCACAAGCCTATTTGCCCTTTAGCACTGGAACTCTATGAAGATGAAAGAGATGGGTCTGAGGTGATGCATTTTCAGGTCAGAGTTCATATCAGCTCACAGTAAATGAATTTTAGCTAAGTAAGTGAAATAAGCAGGAAGTCTGCATGTTGTGTCTGATTCAATTTATGCTTGGTTATCTCAAGATTCCTTTATGATTAAACAGGCAGAACACACTTAAATCCCCAAAGTCAAATAGACTTAGTTTTGTTTTTATTTTTATTCAGTTGTGGAGAGATAGAGCTTAATAAATAATGTAAGAGACAAATTTAGTAAATAGTGGCACCATTCTTACATAGGAACACCTCTGTGGCATGCATGACATATTCAGAACATCTCACTGACTTCCACTGTATTCTTGGAATGATTTGGAGGGGCAGACAGATGGCTCATCTGATAAAGTACTTGCTGTGAAGACGTGAAGACCCAAGTTTAGATCCCTAGCTCCCTGTTAAAGCTGGCTACCCTGACAGTGTTTATAACCCCAGCATAGGGGGAGGTGGAAACAGGGGGAGGTGGCTCACTGGCCAGCCTGCCTTGCCATCTGATGGACTCCATGTTCTGAAAGACCTCCAGAGTGGGGAGACTCTCACTCAAGTCTCGGGATAACATGACCCCCCAGGAACTCATGAGAGACCGTCCTTGCTGCAATCACATGAGGTTTATTGACAGAAACCAGCGTGCTGGGGCCGAAACTCATTTCCCATGCAGAGGTAGAGGAGTTCGACCCCAAGTAGCTGGGAAAGGGGGTATTTAGGGGAAGAAATCACAGCACAAAGGGGGTAGGGAGAGTGTCATTGGAAAATTCCGAAAATACCAGTGATAATCACAAGGGGGTAACTCGCCGTTTCTCAAAATTATTCTTAATATTATAATCTAACTTTATGGCCAGATAGTTCCTGGAACAGAGTCACTGAACCAGCTAACCTAGATCTTTGGTTCTTTTCTCCCTGCTAGATTTTTGGCTCTATTTTTTCTGCTAGAGGGGTTGGATTTATCTGGGTCTTTCAGTTCAATTAGAGATCCTGTTTTAAATAACAATTATGTGAAGAAATGGTGGGAGGCACCTGATATTTACATTTGGCCGCCATGCACAAACACATATGTGTGTTTGGGGGGGGGGATTCTTTCAACCCAAAGAATTTCTATTCTCATCTTCCTTGAAATCAGCTGAGGGCTTTTTGTGTCTATTAAAATTATATGTGTATTTCCCTCTTCTCTCAGCTAGCATTTTCTTGGCCTCCTTTGCTGCAAGAGAGGAAAGAATTTCATAGAGCCCCAGCCAGATCTGAGACTTCCCTCTCTCTTCGGTAGGTCAGATTCCCTAAGTGGGACACTGCACTAGAGCTGTCCAGGGACAGCTGTTTTTCTGACTGTTAGGTCACAGGTCACAGAAACCAACAATGGACTGAAACAACAAAAGAAGGTGATGAATCTCATAGTTGGTGCTACCACACAATTAAACTATTCATGACATTTACAACTTCAGGGCTGGCCGTCTAAAGAGAAACATTTACAGAGAAGCTAGGGTTTTACAAATTCACCTATCCACAGATTTATTATTTATGAACGGTTCTCCGCTTAAACGGCCCGTGCTTTGACTAGTAATAGCCTCCTGCTACACTTTGGATTTCTTAAGAATTTCTGGCTTAAGGATCAGCGAGCAAATGCAACCATTAGACCATCCTAAGTTCCCCAGAATCTCAGAGGTATAAAACATTTCAATCATGACTGTGGCCATTAATGTGAAATGCTTGGAAACATACTTTTGGTTTTGTTTCTTTATGTGTTTATTTTCTATCGAGATAGAAGCATCACTGGATATGGTTCTATATTAGTTTTCATGGCCGAAAAAATACCCTCAGAAACAACTTAAGGGAGGAAAGAAGAATTCATTCGGCCTTGTGGTTTGAAGTGATGCATTGCATTGTGGGAAAGCATAGGGGCGTGCAGCTCGGTAACAAGAGCATGTGGCTACTTGTTACATAGCACTGACCAGGAGGCAGAGAGAGACCTCCCTCTGGGACCAGGCAATAACCCAGAAAACCTGATGCCCAGTGGTCTGCTTCCTCCAGCTAGGGACCACTAGAGTACGATGGCACACACATATAATCCCAGCACTCTGAGAATAAGGAATTAGAGAACAACCTGGGATACATCGTAAAAGCCGGACTCAAAACCAAACCAAACTAAAAGGTTGGAGGGAAGTATGCAAAGCCCAAACATGGGCTACATTGGAATAGGCTGATTCACCAGATTGCAATCCCTTAGAAGCTGAACTATATTTCCAGTGCTTTCTCATGCAACTATTTCAGGCCATATTATTTGTCATGGATTGGACTTGTGCCTAATCATACAATCTGATTGCTTCAAGGATTCAGATGTGCATGGGTAAAAGCAGTAATTAAACACCATACTATTATTAACTTTTCCTACTGGGATCGTGTAAAATCTGTTTGCTTTTAGAAATGGTATTGGCATAATTATGTTTGATTTGAATATTCCCTTTCGGTTTGTGTGGTTTCCCCATTGGAAATCCTCTCACGGTTAAAATTTTATTCTGAGTCTTGTCAGTTTGCTCGTTTAGTGGTCTGATGTATTGTGTTATGGTAACATGTGTTCTATTATAAAAAAAAAATTGTATTGGCCATAACCACTGTACCACTTTACGTCTTACCCATCAGGCTGAGGGACTCTGAAATGGTAAGAATTACATGTTCTACAAAGTACTAGAATCAGAACACCAATGTCCATAGGAATATCAGGAAGAAACCTTCTATCCAAAAGGGAGTGTGAGCTACAGGAATCACTAGTCAAATATGAACTCTCTCTCTCTCTCTCTCTCTCTCTCTCTCTCTCTCTCTCTCTGTGTGTGTGTGTGTGTGTGTGTGTGTAAATGAGTCAAATCTCAAGGAGGTCATGAGTATTATTAAGGACTTATTCTTTGGCTACATGAAGAAAGCAGGAATCTAGTTATTCTAGTTTCTACTTTCTGACCTTACCGCAGAGAACTGTGTCTGGGAAGCAGAAGATTGTCTTGATTTTCTCCCTCTCCTGAAGCACTTCTCCATGGCCTGAGGCCTGGCCCATAGGCGTTGATGGAGAAGAGAGAAAGTCCAATATGTTTCTCTGGTTTTGTCTCTTTCCCATATTTCTAGTTAACTCTCCCTCGTTCCTGACATTGTTGTGCACACCAGCTTCCTCTCTTGTGTCCCACTTTTCCTGAGACTCACACTCATCTGGCTAGTTGATGAATCTAGCAATCCTTTAAGGAAGCTGGATTCTGATGATCTATTAAGTAAGGTCAAAGTGCTACCATTGGTGATGAAATTTCAAGTAGTTAATGATAGGGAGCTGAGCCCTGAGAAGAGTTAAAGGAAATTTCTGAGAAGAGTTTTAATCCTTGGCACTCCCAAGTCTGCCTGTGTTTGAGTTTTACAAGTCAAAGGTTAAAGATTTAAAAATATCCCATCGTTTCTGTTTTGCCTATTATACTTTCTGCCAGACAAACCCCAAATGCAATGCCCCTAAAATAGAGACGCACAAGACATTGGCTCCTCAATATATCATGCCTTGTCAATAAAACATCATTACTAGCTATAAATAACCTAGAACGTGGTGACTGAAAAATGGCAAATCAAAGAGCTCATTTTACAGTGACAGAAATAACATTTTTAAATCAGATCAGATTGAAGCACTGACAACATTTAATAAAATGTTTCTAAGCAACAGGGTAGAAGAATCAAAGAGTTTCAACAGAGCTGACATTAACAGAATATAAAAAAGAATCCCAAAATAGCCTCCCCCCCCCCCCCCCCCGCCTTATAGGCAATTCACAATTCACTCTGCAAGGAAAACAAACTCCTTCCCAAAACTCAGTTTATTAGACATCTTTCCAGATGATCCATGTATGGTGTTAGCATGCAAGGACCACACCGGCAACCCAGGCTTAATAGAGGCTAGTCTGAAATAAACGGAGAGGAAGCACTGCATAGCAACGGTAGTCTGAAATTCCAGACCGTGGGACAAACCCTTCTGTACTCCTTGGTTATCCACACAACTTACAGACCAAGAGGAAGTTCTTGGTATCCCAGGACATATTTTTTTGGGTCCGAGCGGGTAAGGGTTTTTTTGTTTGTTTGTTTGTTTTCCACTGCTAGTAACATCCTAGCTTGGCCAACCAAAGAGATTTTCTAGAGAGAAATGAGTGTTGATAATAGACTCCCATAAGTGCTTAATAGATTCTAGTCCAGAAGGGAATGTTATCTTTCCACATCATGGTAATGCCACAGAACCAAAACTGCCTTAATACTTAGAGATCCATTTCCCCCACCATTGTGTTCGGAATGACAACTCCGTCCATGAACAGTCTCATTACTCTAACCAGAAAATGAGTGCAGCACGTGCAAATATCACTTTCAAAGTCGCTCAGTCTGTAGAAAATGCTGAAGGCATACAAATGGAAATTCTTGGCTCTCTTCTATGCTGCAAACATACGTGCAGGTGCACATTGGGCTCAAGAAGGGAAAATGAGACCATGGTGCTGGCCATTGGTTTAGTCACAGATCAGTACAGGACATTCTCATCTCCAGTCCTGTTGGAAGTGGGTATAGGAAATCAAAGGGGCAAGCAGATTGTTACCCTAGGGAACAAGAAATTATGTAGAAAAGACACATGTATTCAAATAGCCATACATATAAGATTTATTTTTAAATTTCTTTTTATTCTATTTAGTAGTAGTAGTAGTAGTAGGGTTAGTGGTAATGGTAGTAGAAGTAGGTGTGTGTGTGTGTGTGTGCATGTGTGTGTGTGTGTGCGTGTGTCTGTGTGTGCATGCGTGTGCATGCATGTGTGTGTGCTATGGCATGCATGGGGATGCGAGGGAACAAGAGTTCACTCATTTCTTCCACCATTGGGTCTCAGGAATCCAACTTAGATCACTGATTTGGCCAGTAAGCCCCTTTACTCACCTCACTACCTATCTTGCCAACACAGGCTTTTTAGAAATTTTACACATACACACACACACACTGAAGTTACCTTCCTTAGTGTTAGAAATAACCTCTGATAAATTCCTTACTCTGTGATTTATTTCATCATTCACATCAAAGAGTATATTTGCATGGATGTAGATGACACACCTTACTAGACACCTGTGTGATATATCATAACCCACTGTATCTAGCATACACCTATACTGTATATGTATGTGTTATATATTTGTATATTTGCATATTTGCATATGCAATTCAGTTCACTGGAGATGTTCTGTAAGATAAAGGACATGTGAGTTTGTTCCAGCCCAAGCATTTGCAGACCTATTGCCAAATAATTATTTCTGCATTATGTCTTTAAATATTGCTTACCCAATTCTGGGAGCATTGCTTGATTCTTTTAAACCATCTCCAATTTCAAAAGTGAATTAGCTCACTCCAGACTTTTCACGCAAGTGGATCAAGTATGTTAAATAGATGTTTCTGGGACAAGGGTGTGATTCAATGGCTCGCATTTTTTTCTATTATTCCCATCAATTTCTAATGTTTCTTAGTGCAAATGGAAAGTCATTCCAAAGTATCACATGTAAGGTGTGTATTTTGTTTTGTTTTGTATTTTGGCCTTTTGGTGGTGTTGGTGATGGTGGCATTGATGATGGTGTGTGTGTAAAATGATTAGCATAACGTCTACATAACATTACTTCCTAAATACCTGAAATTAAGCTGCCAACTGTTCCTTCCATTTTCTGACACAGTTGTTATAGTATGTCCCATGGGAGCGGAGGAAACTGAGTTAATGTGTAGAGAGGATGAAGTCCTGAGTGGATGAATCTTATTGATATGAACATCCCCATGGCAAGGACCTCAACACCGCAGTCCCATGGAAATAGCAAAGCCTTCCCCCAGGTCAGGCTCAAAGCCTTCTCCCAGTCCATGTGCAAATGTTGACCATTTGTGCAGAAAGCATCCTCAATGAAACTCTTACTTGCATAGACTTCCTGCAAACACTAGCCAACCAGTCCTTCTATACATAATAAAATTGGCTGAGTTTCTGGATTACATGGAAGGTGCACATCCAACTCAATTCCAGCCTATGTCCACCAGTCATTCTTTAGTCTTTGTCATTTCCTCATTTGTTGCAAGGAAAGGCTGTTTGTTCATCCCGGTTGCCCGGCTAGCTTAGCCCTAAAATAACCACACAGAACTGTATTAATTAAATCACCACTTGGCTCATTAGCTCTAATTTCTTATTACCTAATTTTTTTAAATTTATTTATTTATTTATTAAAGATTTCTGTCTCTTCCCCACCGCCGCCTCCCCTTTCCCTCCCCCTCCCCCAATCAAATCCGCCTCCCTCGTCAGCCCAAAAAGCAATCAGGGTTCTCTGCCCTGTGGGAAGTCCAAGGACCACCCACCTCCATCCAGGTCTAGTAAGGTGAGCATCCACGAAACTGCCTAGGCTCCCACGAAACCAATAGGTCCAGTAGAATCAAAAACCCGTTGCCATTGTTCTTGAGGTCTCAGTAGTCCTCCTTGTCCGCTATGTTCAGCAAGACCAGTTTTGACCCAGGCTTTTTCAGACCCAGGCCAGCTGGCCTTGGTGAGTTCCTGATAGAACATCCCCATTGTCTCAGTGTATGGGTGCACCCCTCGCGGTCCTGAGTTCCTTGCTTGTGCTCTCTCTCCTTCTGCTCCTGATTTGGACCTTGAGATTTCAGTCCGGTGCTCCAATGTGGGGCTCTGTCTCTGTCTCCTTTCATCGCCTGATGAAGTTTAATATTCAGGAGGATGCCTATATGATTTTCTTTGGGTTCTCCTTCTTATTTAGCTTCTCTAAGAACCCGAATTATAGGTTCAATGTCCTTTATTTATGGCTAGAAACCAAATATGAGTGAGAACATCCCATGTTCCTCTTTTTGGGTCTGGCTTACCTCACTCAGGATGGTGTTTTCTATTTCCATCCATTTGCCTGCAAACTTCAAGAAGTCCTTGTTTTTTACTGCTGAGTAGTACTCTAATATGTATATATTCCATACTTTCTTAATCCATTCTTCAATTGAAGGGCATCTAGGTTGTTTCCAGGTTCTGGCTATTACAAACAATGCTGCTATAAATATAGTAGAGCATATACTTTTGTTGTGTGATAAGGCCTCTCTTGGGTATATTCCCAAGAGTGGTATTGCTGGGTCCATGGGTAGGCTGATCCCAAATTTCCTGAGAAACCTCCACACTGCTTTCCAGAGTGGTTGCACAAGTTTGCATTCCCACCAGCAATGGATGAGTGTACCCCTTTCTTCACAACCTCTCCAGCAAAGGCTATCATTGGTGTTTTGATTTTCGCCATTCTGACAGGTGTAAGATGGTATCTTAAAGTTGTCTTGATTTGCATTTCCCTGATCGCTAAGGAAGTTGAGCATGACCTTAGGTGTCTTTTGGCCATTTGAACTTCTTCTGTTGAGAGATCTCTGTTCAACTCAGTGCCCCATTTTATAATTGGGTTGATTAGCCTTTTACGGTCTAGTTTCTTGAGTTCTTTATATATTTTGGAGATCAGACCTTTGTCAGTTGTGGGGTTGGTGAAGATCTTCTCCCAGTCAGTGGGTTGCCTTTCTGTCTTAGCAACAGTGTCCTTTGCTTTACAGAAGCTTCTCAGTCTCAGGAGGTCCCATTTATTCAATGAGGCCCTTACTGTCTGTGCTGCTGGGGTTATACGTAGGAAGTGGTCTCCTGTGCCCACGTGTTGTAGAGTACTTCCCACTTTCTCTTCAATCAGATTCAGTGTGTTTGGACTGATATTGAGGTCTTTCACCCACTTGGACTTGAGTTTTGTGCATGGTGATAGATATGGGTCTATTTTCATTCTTCTACAGATTGACATCCAGTTTTGCCAGCACAATTTGTTGAAGATGCTCTCTTTTTTCCATTGTATACTTTTAGCTCCTTTATCGAAAATCAGGTGTTCATGTGTTTGTGGGTTAAAGTCAGGGTCTTCTATTCGACTCCATTGGTCGACTTCTCTGTTTTTATGCCAATACCAAGCTGTTTTCAATACTGTAGCTCTGTAATAGAGTTTGAAGTCAGGGATGGTAATGCCTCCAGACGTTCCTTTATTGTATAAGATTGTTTTGGCTATCCTGGGTTTTTTGTTTTTCCATATAAAGTTGATTATTGTCTTCTCCAGATCTGTGAAGAATTTTGATGGGATTTTGATGGGGATTGCATTGAATCTATAGATTGCTTTTGGTAGAATTGCCATTTTTACTATGTTGATCCTCCCAATCCAAGAGCAAGGGAGATCCTTCCATTTTCTGGTGTCCTCTTCTATTTCTTTCTTCAAAGACTTGAAGTTCATGTCAAATAGATCTTTCACTTCCTTGGTCAGGGTTACCCCAAGATATTTTATGCTCTTTGTGGCTATCGTGAAAGGTGATGCTTCTGTGATTTCCCTCTCTGTTTCCTTATCCTTAGTGTATAGGAAGGCAACTGATTTTTTGGAGTTGATCTTGTATCCAGCCACGCTACTAAAGGTGTTTATCAGCTGTAGGAGTTCTTTGGTAGAATTTTTGGGGTCGCTTATGTATACTATCATGTCATCTGCAAATAATGAAAGCTTAACTTCTTCCTTTCCAATACGAATCCCCTTGATCCCCTTATGTTGTCTTATTGCTATTGCTAGAACTTCAAGCACTATATTGAAGAGGTATGGAGAGAGTGGACATCCTTGTCTTGTTCCTGATTTTAGTGGGATGGCTTTGAGTTTTTCTCCATTTAATTTAATGTTAGCTGTAAATAGCTTTTATTATATTTAGGTATGACCCTTGTATCCCTATTCTCTCCAAGACCTTTATCATAAAGGGGTGTTGAATTTTGTCAAATGCTTTTTCAGCATCTAATGAAATGATCATATGGTTTTTTTCTTTCAGTCTATTTATATGGTGGATTACATTGATAGATTTGTGTATGTTGAACCAGCCCTGCATCTCTGGGATGAAGCCTACTTGATCATAATGGATAATTTTTCTGATGTGTTCTTGAATTCGGTTTGCCAGTATTTTATTGAGAATTTTTGCATCGATGTTCATGAGTGAGATAGGCCTGTAATTCTCTTTCTTGGTTGGTTCTTTGTGTGGTTTTGGTATCAGGGTAACTGTAGCTTCATAAAAGGAATTTGGCAATGACTTTTCTGTTTCTATATTGTGAAATACGTTAAGGAGTATAGGTATTAGCTCTTCTTGGAAGTTCTGGTAGAATTCTGCGTTGAACCCATCTGGTCCTGGGCTTTTTTTGGAAGGGAGATTTTTGATAACAGTTTCTAGTTCTTCACGACTAACAGGTCTATTTAGATCATTCACCTGGTCTTGGTTTAGCTTTGGTATATGGTACTTATCTAAAAAAATGTCCATTTCTTTTGCATTTTCCAGTTTTGTGGCATACAGGCTTTTATAGTAAGATCTAATGATTCTCTGGATTTCCTCTGTGTCTGTGGGTATGTCCCCCCTTTCATTTCTGATTTTATTTATTTGCGTGTTCTCTCTCTGTTGTTTAGTTAGTTTGGATAGGGGTTTGTCGATCTTGTTGATTTTCTCCAAGAACCAACTTTTTGTTTCATTGATTCTTTGGACTGTTTTCTGTGTTTCTATTTTGTTGATTTCTGCCCTCAGTTTGATTATTTCCAGTCTTCTACTCCTTCTGGGCACCTCTGCTTCTTTTTTTTTCTAAAGTTTTCAGGTGTGGCATTAAGTCCCCAATGTATGCTTTCTCTGTTTTCTTTAAGTGGGCACTTAGTGCTATGAACTTTCCTCTTAGCACTGCTTTCATCGTGTCCCATAGGTTTGAGTATGTTGTCTCTTTATTTTCATTAAATTCAAGGAAGACTTTAATTTCTTTCTTAATTTCTTCCTTGACCCAGGTGTGGTTCAGTAGTTGACTGTTCAGTTTCCATGAGTCTGTCGGTTTTCTGGGGGTAGCATAGTTGTTGCCATCTAACTTTAATCCGTGGTGATCTGATAAGACACAGGTGGACACTGATATTCTTTTGTATCTGTGGAGGTTTCCTTTGTTTCCGAGTATATGGTCAATTTTTGAGAAGGTTCCATGAGCTGCAGAGAAGAAGGTATATTCTTTCCTATTTGGGTGGAGTGTTCTGTAGATGTCTGTTAAGTCCATTTGCTTCATTACCTCCAATAATTCTCTTAATTCTCTATTAGGTTTCTGTCTGATTGACCTGTCCATTGGAGAGAGAGGTGTGTTGAAGTCCCCTACTATTAGTGTGTGTGGTTTTATGTCTGCCTTGAGTTTTAGAAATATTTCTTTTACATAAGTGTGTGCTTTTATATTAGGGGCATAGATATTCAGGATTGAGATGTCATCCTGATGAATTGTCCCTGTTATGAGTATAAAGTGTCCATCTCGATCTCTTCTGATTGATTTTAGTTTGAAGTCAGTTTTGTTGGAAATTAGTATGGCCACACCTGCTTTTTTGTAAGGACCATTTGCTTGAAAGACCTTTTCCCAACCTTTTACTCTGAGTAGATGCCTGTCTTTGTGGTTGAGATGTGTTTCTTGCAAACAGCAGAATGTTGGATCCTGTTTTCGTATCCAATCCCTTAGCCTGTGCCTTTTTATAGGTGAATTGAGACCATTAATATTAAGTGATATTAGTGACCAGTGGTTGTTTACTCCGGTTATTCTTACTGTTTTCGGAAGTAGAGTTTGTGTGTGTCCCTTCTTTGAGTTGTACTGGTGAAGGTTCGCTAGATTCCTGAGTTATTGTAGTCAGTGTTGGCAATGTTGGATTCCTTGGGTTGCGATTTTCCTTCTATTACTTTCTGTAGCGCTGGATTTGTGGCTACGTATTGTTTAAATTTGTTCTTATCCTGGAATGTCTTGTTTTCTCCATTGATAGTGAATACTAGCTTGGCTGGGTATAGAAGTTTGGGTTTGCATCCATGGTCTCTTAGTTTTTGAAGAACCTCTATCCAGGACCCTCTGGCTTTCATGGTTTCCATAGAGAAGTCAGGTGTAAGTCTGATCGGTTTACCTTTATAAGTTACTTGGCCTTTTTCCTTTGCAGCTCTTAATATTCTTTCTTTAACCTGTATATTTTGTGTTTTGATTATTATATGGCGAGGGGATGCTTTTCTTTGATCCAGTCTGTTTGGTGTTCTGTATGCTTCTTGGATATTCAAAGGAATATCTTTCTTTATGTTGGGAAAGTTTTCTTCCATAATTTTGTTAAATATATTTTCTGGGCCTTTGAGCTGTAATTCTTCCCCTTCTTCTATTCCTATTATTCTCAGGTTTGGTCTTTTTATTGTGTCCCATATTTCCTGAATGTTTTGTGATGAGAATTTGTTGGCTTTGCTGTTTTCTTTGATCAGTGCATTTATTTTCTCTATGGTGTCTTCAGAATCTGAGATTCTTTCTTCTATTTCTTGTATTCTATTGATTATGCTTGTTTCTGTAGGCTCTGCTCGTTGATCTAGATTTTCCGTATCCAGCTGGTCCCCAGTTTGTGCTTTCTTCCTTGCTTCCATTTCAGTTTTCAATTCTTGAACTGTTTCCATTACCTGTTTGTTCATTTTGTTTTTTTTTTTTTTTTTTTTTTTTGGTTTCCCAGGGTCTCATGTACGTATTTACTCAATTCTTCAAACTTTTTGTTATACTTCTCATCCATTTCTATAAAGGTGTTTTTTACATATTGTTTAAGGGACTCTATTGCTTTCATAAAGTCGATTTTTTCCACTTCTGTGTTAGGGTGTTCAAGTCCTTCTGTTGTAAGATCATTGGGTTCTGGTGCTTTCATGTTGTTTTTCAGCTTATTGGGAGAATTTTTGCCTTGGCGCCTGCCCATCTCCTCCTATTGATGATCTCTAATTGGTCTTTTAAAACCAGATCAGGTTTCCCTGCTGGCCAGAGGCTCCTCTTGCAAAATTCCCTCGTTCTGTTTCCTGGCTCCTGCCAGGGTCCAAGATCCCTCTCACCCCTCAGACGGGTCTTCAGAAAAAGAACCAGGTTCCCTGTTTGCCCGGGACCTCGCCAACCAAAGGCCTACCTCTTTGATTTAATTGTCCTGGGGCGATCTGCTCTTGGTGTTGCACTGGTCCCTGTCACCTGCGTTGTCTGCCACTGTGTCAGTACCCGCCGGTCCCGGCCGCTGCGCCAGCTATGTCGCCCGCCGTGCGCGTCCGGTTCTGGCTGCCGCTGCCGTGCGCGTCCGGTTCCGGCCGCCGCTGGTCTTATTGCCTAATTTTTACATCTTAATTTAACCCATTTTTATTAATGTGTATATTGCCACATGGCAGTGGCTTACCGGGCATATATAATATAAGAGGCCACGCGCCAGTTGGCAGGTAACCACAGGCTGTAAGACTTCCTACAGCACTCATTCCCTAGTAGACCCAGTTAGGATTCCAGGACCCAGACTTGCAGGACACAGCAGTGGCCTCCGGTTTGTCATAATCATAACATATATTAGATTGTACAATAAGTATCCAGAGAGTGCAAGATCTGAGACTAAAATTAATTACAAGGGAAGCATTCTTTTCCCTCAGCTTCCATACCTGAACTTTAGTTCACAGACACAATCATGTAACATTTTGATAGTGTAATCCCGTTTTCATTCAGATATAATTCTTTCACTACTGCTGTCGCCCGACTGCTTGTTATCACCATGCATGTTTAAATGGCATTCTGACAGGCAGCAAAATATTAGGTCAGCTATGGTTCATGCCAGTAAAAGAACTGGGTGAACTGATAAAGAAATGAAGCTCTGGTGACATTGGATTTCATCTCTGAGAGTGAAAAGGCAGAAGAAGGTATCCCATGGCTTTAGAATAGATTCTGAAATCTAGCTTTAGGTCAGTCAGAACACGCTGCAGGTCAAATCTAAATGTCAGGGCATGAGTTACTTCCATTGCTTGCTTCTTCAAGAAGCCAGACCTTCAGTTATTACTTAATAAGAGATTCAAAAACTTGAAGATGTAGCTCAGATATGGCCAAGTGAGCACAAGACCTAAGTTTGGATTGCTAAGACCCGTGTAAATCTTTGCACAGGTGCTCTTCACCTGTGACCCCAGAACTGGGGAAACAGAGGCAGGGGTATCCCTGGAATTTGCCAGCCATATAGTCAGGCTGAACCACAAGCACCAAGGTTAATGAGAAACTCTTTCCCCAAAAACAACATGGAGAGCTCTTAAACAAGGTACCCAACATCAACCACTGACTTTTGTGGACACACACACCTATATTCACATACAGAAGCATGTGCACAAACAGAGAGAGAGAGAGAGAAAAGAAGGGTGGAATTGAGGGAACTGATTTGGGCGTTGTGCAGAACCAAAAATAAGACAAAACAGAAATTCTGTCTCCAGGCACGAGAGAGTTAGAAATAGTGAAGAATGCTAAAATCCCACAGACGGGTTTTTACATTCCATCCAGCCAACAACTAAGTGAGCACCACTCATACCACACTCACTTACATGTATGATGTACTAAGTGGCTCTTGGTTTGCACACAAAACAAATCGAAGCTCCTAGTGTTACCCCCGACTGGAACCACTGGTCTGCTCCCATCATCTGGGTGGCTTAGTATATTGTGCAATGCCCGGACTTAAGCCAGACAACCCGTGCTTGAATCTGCCAACAAACAGCTGTGTGACCTTGGAAAAACTGGTCAATCTCTCTGGGACTCAATTGCTTGATCATTGATTGACCAATAAGAATCGCTACTTGGCAGGACTGTGATGAGTGAGTGGAATTCATCATGTACTTGGTGATTGACCAAAAGACAGTAGTGCCTGTTCTTCAAAGCCTGACTTCACAACGATCTACTTCATAGTGCTTTTTTTAAATAGATACAGCACACATTGCTGTTGATCGTAACACCTTCTGATACAGTCATCATTAGGTAGTCTCATCACTGCACAAACATCATGGGGTACATGGTGTATGCATACACAATCCTAGGTGATGTAACCTATCACACAGTGATGCTATAACCCATTGCAGTATGTTACTGTATTAAATACTGATGGGAGCTTTGACAACACTGTTCAGATAGGCTACATGAAAATTACAAAGAATACCCATTTCTTTGTGAATAAAGTAAATTTGGTATATTAGTTGATTTTTCTTAGCTGTAACCAAAAGCCTGTTGAAAACAACTTAAAGAATAAAAGAGTTATTTGGACTCACATCTTCAAAGGACTCAGTCTTTGGTCACTTGGCCCCATGAACTTGGGCCAAGAACATCATGGCTGTCAAAGTGGAAGATTCAGGAGTTCTTACCTCATAGTAGACAGACGCTATAAAGTGCCAAGACAAGTTGTCATCCCTAGGTGTAGTGGCATCTCATTTGTATTTTAATAAATAGAGGTTGCCTAAAGAAAAGAGAGTAAAACAGTCCCACTGGTCTGCCTTACAGATCAGGGAGTGGTAACAGACACCTTTAATGCCGATGGTCACACTAGTTGCCACAGAAACCAGGCAGTGCATGTCTTTAATCCCATGGTACACACCTTTAATGCCAGACCTAGAGAGGATTAGAAAATGGGAGGAGACAGCCCTCAGACACAGTCTCATTCTGAGGATTTTTAGAGACAGGATTGCCATTTGGACTGAGGTAGAGGTAAGAGTCAGTGCTTGGCTGTTTTGCTTTTCTGAACTCCAGGTTGAACCCCAATTTCTCTCTCTGAGTTTTTATTAATTGTGTTTCACCGAGGACACATTCTCAGTGGTCTATGTCCTCCAAGTGGTCACGACCTCCTGTATTGGAGGTTTTTCAGTTGTCAAAATTATGAATCCTTCCAGAGATTAATCCACTCATTAGGTTGGAGCTCTCATGGTGTAGGGCATCTCTGGATGCAGCCTCGTAGACCTATGTAGAGTGTGCTCCTACGTACCTTTCAGTCTGATCGAGCTGACAGTCTTTCTTAATCTTCCTTAACCATCATACACACTTCCTGTAACTTTTATGTTTCACCCAATTTTTAGATTTTTCAAGAATTTGGGGGGGGGTGCTGGAGAAATGGCTCAGTGGTTGAGAGCACTTACTGCTCTTCCAGAGGACCCAAGTTCAGATCCTAAGTTCAGACTCAGAACCGCCTATAATTTCAGTTCCCAATACCCTCTTCTGGCCTTCATGGACACATTCATGCACATGCACAGATGTGCACATGTACACACACACACACACCAATAAATAAATAAATCTCTAAAAATGGTTTCGCAATTTTATAACAATACTTAGCTTTCTATATACTAACACTCTCTAAGCCTTTTTTTAAATAAAATTTTTTAGTTTGTCTTTTTGAACTTTTTGATAAAAACTAAGACTCTAACTTCAGCCTACCCAAGTCAGGTATATCCATGCACGCTTTATGACTCAAGAGAAGAGCTTTAAGGGACTGTAATGCTCTTGGAGCTGTCAACCCCTAAAACAGAATCCTCTTCTGAACAGCTATCAGAGGACCTTCCTAAGGCTATTTTACAGTTTGCTTTAAAAGTCTAAATAGAAAGAAAATACTCTACAATGTCTATTAAAAGCGTGAGGCTTTCGGTTCAATCTCCAGTGTTGCACACAGCATATAGTGTAACCCAGACAGCACAGTACCGAGCCGAGTAACATTGTCACCTATTATCAAGCACAATGTATCATGCATAGCTGTATTTGCTTTGCTTTTACGTGACGACATTCGGTTTGCTGACATTACTTCAAAAACATTTAATACACTATAGTAAGGCACAAAACTGTGACATCACTAAGCAATGGGAATCTTTGAACCACTTTACGTTCTTCAGGGACCCTGTCACAGATATGGACCATCATTGACAGAAACATTGTATAGCAATGCCTATATACAGTTTAGAACCAAAGTACAGCCAATATGTGTTAGCTGTTCAAACGTAGTTCTGTGTTCTCTAAGCAAGTGTGAGCCTACAAAGCATTGTTCTGTATAAAGAATCTGACCACCTTCCCCTGGCAAATCTGCTCTTTTCCCCAGATGTAGCCTAGGCATCCTGTTTTCTTCTGAATTTTAGACAGATGTAGGGCCATATTTTTCATGGCAGTTTTTTGAATGCCCACAGATTATTCTGGCATTCCAAAGCACATTGGGAGTTAGCGTGGGTCTGTGACTGCCTAACCCAGTAAGGAGCAGCAGAAGTCATACATGGTCACTGTACGACTGGGTCATCAGACTGGTGTGACAGGAGAATGCATGCATGAAACCTGAACCAGCCTTGCTGAGAGGTAGGTAGCTCAGCTGCCCACAGAAGTCACATGGCCACACTCCCCTTGGCAATCCTAACACATCTCCCTTGAAGGGTCCCAGGTCTTGCCGAAAGTCAACTGTCTCTTTTCTCTTTCTTCTTTGCCCTCTCCAAATCCCTAACCCAAATCTATAAATAATAAAATGATTGCCTAATGCCAAGACACATGTAAAACAGGGATTAAGCTATGACCTAGTGAAAACAACCAGAATGAATGTCTGTGGTTCTGAACACTCTGTGACTACCAAGATTACAGGCTTTATTCCCACTGCATAACAGTAATTTCTCCTGGTCACACCTACTGGATGAGTTCCCCAAGGAGCTCTCTGCTCTGCCTCTTCACATGGGGAGTCCCAAACATGGTGCCTGGCCCAGGCAAGATGCTAGACACATGAACAGAGTATTTGTGGCATTACATCAAATAATCGAGTTGCACCAGATATATTAAGTTATAATAAAATAATCATTTATAAACAGCAGAAAACTTTTATTTTTTAATTATGAGGGGTGAGTAAGGTGTGTGCACATGAGTGCGGGTGTTCACAGAAGCCAGGGGTATGGGATCGCCCGGAGCTGGAGTTACAGGTGATTGTGATTGTGTCCTGGGTGCTTGAAACCAAACCTGGGTTCTCTACAACATCTGTATGTGTTCTCAACCACTGAGCCGTCTCTCTAGACCAATCACCAGGACTCTTTGCCAGGGATTCAAAGTCTAAGACTGCTGAAAACTAACAGATGGGGAACTTTGCGCATGTGCAGACAAGCACCCGTTAGGGTCCACACTCAGTGTAGTCTTCCCTGATACTCACCCCTGCCTCACCACGGCCTGTGCACCATCTCACCACATCACCTTATTTCAGTCATCTCAGAGAGAGATCTCCTTCCTTACCTGCCGCTTAACTCATGCCCGAGCAAAAGATTCCTTGAAACGATTCTTATTGAGCCATCGCAGAGCAAGACGGAGAGCTGAACTCTGGCCTCCGAAGGCAGCAAAGGCAGCAGGCGGTCAGATTGTAAGGGGTTGAGCATGTTCTTTCCCAAGTTGTGCACACACCCGTTAACTGGCAATGGCTTGCAAAGCTTTCCTTTGATCGTTAAGCACTATTTTTACACAGTTGGAGTAAGCCAAGAAAGGAAGGTTTTTGTTTGCCTTGCCAGTTTTCGCTCACTATACATAGATGGGTTTTGCATGCCCACATGGGTAAGTAACACATGGATACACACACACACACACACACACACACAGTCACCCCAAGCTTTCCACACTGTGTTAGCAAATTGATTTGTCTCTACTCTTAGATGCTTAGGGAATTTTGTTCATTTACTCTGCCATGTGTGCCCTGAGCAAGAAGAGTCTGAGCCAGCCCTGCTCAATGCCAAGCAGCATCTTCATGTTTTGCTAGGAATAACGAGCCTGAAGCACAGAAGTAAAAGTTTTTACTAGACCAAAATTTCTACTAAAAGTTTTAAGAAAGAATACATACTGTGGACAGGAACACTGCAGATTAATTAAAAGGAAGAGTTACGGGTGCAGGGGGGGGATGAGAGAGAGAGAGAGAGAGAGAGAGAGAGAGAGAGAGAGAGAGAGAGAGAGAGNGAGAGAGAGAGAGAGAGAGAGAGAGAGAGAGAGAGAGAGAGAGAGAGAGAGAGGGAGAGAGAGAGAGAGAATATTGTATACCTGAGAAAGAATAGGGTTTGTGTGGAGCCTTGACTGGGCAGCTCACTATTTTGTTAGGTAGTTGGAAGCTGGAGAGATGACTCAGCGGCTAAGAGCACTGACTGCTCTTCCATAGATCCAGAGTTCAATTCTCAGCAACATTGTGGTGGCTCACAACCATCTGTAATGAGATCTGGCGCCCTCTTGAGAAAGAGACCTGGTCAAAATTCCTCATCATCTTAGACCATGAAACCAAATATGAACAAGTTCAACAGAACCACCATATATAGGCTGCCCATGCATGCTTCAGCATTACTGGGGCATAAATTGGAGTGAGGACCAGGGGTCAATGGGAGTTAGATTCTGATTGTTTATATAGAGCACCATAAGTGAGTAGGCCAAACTCAAAGCAGACAGAGCTGATGTTTTGGCTCTTTGTTTCGGGCCGTTTATTTTCTCTAGGCTTCATTCTCCCTGACATGACAAGTAATCTCCCATTTTCACTTCTAACTAACAACAACCTCATGAGGCGCTTCATAGTCCATGACTTAGCTCTCTTCTGTTTTCTTCACCCCACAAATCCTACTTCCTCTCCCAGACTCAGCAAAGAACTCCGTCTCCTCCTTTGCCAGGGAGGTGGAGGGCTACTGACGATTCTTCACACACTTCAGAACTTCTCTCAGTCTTTTTCTATATTAAAAGAAAAAAAAAACCTCTTTTCCAAATCTCTTCACTTACATATGACTCTTGCCCACCAATTGTCACTAACCTGACTCTTAAGGTAGATTTTCTTTCTAGTAAGGCCACTGTTTTATAGTTTATGGCCAAATTGAAATCTTTTGAAGCAGATTGATTCAAAGGACACTACAAACTATTTCCTAATACTTACAATCTAGTGAATTTCCTTCTCTTGAATGTAAGCAGGACTTGTGAGTCACTTTTGTTAATTAGAATAAAACACAGGTGACAAAGTGTATACATGTACACATAATTAAGATACACATGCTTGTCTCGTAGAACATGCTTCCCATCTAATGCCTTACAGAAAGTGAGTATTCATATTGGGAAGGCCCATGTGGAAATGGTCATACAGGAAGAAATGTAAAAATGGCCTCTTGCCTCCCCCCACCAAAACTGTAGTCCACAGTCACACAGCCCCAGGAAGCTGCCACGTGTGTGCCTTGGACTCACTGTGCTAAGAACCAAACACTAAGCATAAACTATGTGGGGATAAGCAACGTCCTCTGCCCCATGCATGCTTCTCAGTTGGCTACCATGACTGCTTGCTGTCCCATGTCATACACATACACAATTCCCATGCAATCAGACCTACAGAGACAGCCTATATATGCCCCGGCCCACATCACTGGGAGCTGAAGAATCACCTGTGTGAAGTCAGTAAACATTCCCAAGTGTGAAGAAGAGCAAATGATGTTATTGTCCCCTCTGTATGTGTGTTCACAAATGTGTTCACACATGTGCAGGTGCATGTGAGTGAGTGTATGGGTATAGGTGGAGGGCAGAGGCCAACATGGAGTGTTATTTCTCAGGAACTGTCTATTCATTTTGTGACAGGGTCTGTCACTAACCCGGGGTTCACTAAGTAGAGTAGGCTGGGTAGCCAGCAAGTGCCAAGCATCTCCTGTCTCTGCCTCCCCAGTATTCTAATGAAGCATGTGCCACCATGTCCAGCTCTTTTATATGGGTGCTGAAGGTGGAACTCAGGTCCCCATGAACATAGCAAATACTTCACCCACTGAACTATCTCTCCTGACCAAAGATGCTGCTCCTATAAGGTGCTAAGCCTGGCATTATTTGTTACGCAAAAACTGATGTCTAGAACACTTAAACAGACGTCACATCTCTATTTCTTTAATGCTGAATAGAATTTATAGGAGGCCATCGATTTTTGACTTGAGTTTCTGCTTTGGGTCCAGCAAACCAAACCAAAATGGAGTTGCTCATGCTAAATAAGGCTTCATGGCAACCAAAGCTAAGTTGTTCATCTGATCTACTGGGACATCGGGAGAGTAGAAGATGATGGCTAAATCCCCAAATAAATGTTTCAATTGGCATCCTTAGGAAATTCCTTTCTTTAACCTGTAAACAAGAAATAACTTTGAAGTTATCAGTCACCTATCTGCCTCTGTTCTCAGCCCCTTCCTGCCTTTAATTCCAGCCACATCTGTTCATCTCAGCGAGCACAGGGCAGTTCTGTCTAACAGTGAGTTGTTGCCAAATTCCAGAGCCGCAAGGAAGAGCCAGTGAGGGTCTTCAAACTAACTTGGTTTTAGTTTTGTCTTTGACATGGAGATAGTTTCTTATTTACTCTATCTAAAAATTCCACAGCCTCTTCTGATTTTCTCTTTGTATTCTTCTTTCTTGACAGCACCAAGGTGCATGGCACCAGAGAAATCCTTTCTTGCTTCTTCTATTTCTGTGTCGTGCAAAAGGAATCAGTTCCTTCGGTATCTGTCTCCACAGTCTCTTCCTAAGCAATCTCTTTCAGGGTCATGGTTTTAAATGTCACCTCTATACAGACAATGGAAAAGTCCTATAAAAGGTAGACATTGTAATTAGAAATTCAAGGGCTGGACACGAGCCAGACATGGGTTTTAATCCCAGATCTGTCGGGTTCTAGCCATGTGACACTGAGAAAGTGGATTGACCTGTCTAAGCCTCCATTTCACGCCTATAAATCTGAATAACATGCGTTCTTTTTCATAGATATGTCTGTCGCCTCAGCCTGACACCCAATAAGCACTTGGTTTCAGCATTTTTGCTTTGTGAGAAACTGCATACTTATGAAATTTGACACTAATGCTTGTACATCCTCTGAAATAAATCTAAGAGGCCATTCCAGTCAAAATACAATGGTCCTAAGTGCTCTGACTGCTTCAGCTTCTGCCACGTCACCATCCAATGGGATGATCAATATTTAAGTCCATTATCCCTTACTGGCATACCTTAGGGAGGTTTTACACATAAACACACACGCATACACACACACACACACACACACACACGAGAGAGAGAGAGAGAAAGAGAGAGAGAGAGAGAGAGAGAGAGAGAGAGAGAGAGAGAGAGAGGTTAGTTATCATCCTTTAATTTGGTCCTGATCTTTACAGGGCACGTAGCCACACTATTCTGCTGAATATTTCCCATCACCTCCATCCCCAAACTACATGGTGGTTCTCAAAGTGAGGCCACTGTTTTCTCAGCATCAGCAGCATCCCCAAACCCTTTAGAATTCTAAAGCTCCAGCCCAGACTTACTGACTCAGCAACTCTGGGTCACAGGCCCAGCAAAGGGAATCTTAATAAAGCTGCAGTCCCTTCCAGGTCAGCAGAAACGTGAGACACAGTTCCCTACAGCGAGTGACGGGACTTCCAGCTGTCAACTGCTCTTCCCTCTTTGCCCCCAGTTTGATTAGTTCCATCATCCTCCTGACTTCCCACTCCTCAACGCCTCCTTCCTACCTGCGTTCAGGGTCTGACTCCAACAGCAGTATCTCCTTCCCTCCTTCTCCTTCTTGGCTCTGTTCCTGTCTGGATTCCCCTGGGAAGGAGCTGGCCAATTCTCCCAAACAAATTCCCTTAAAAGCCAATTTGCCTAAGACCGTTTTTCCCCCACTACATCTAATTAGAATAAAAGAAATTCATTTAAAAATTAATTACATTCACTCACATCTGCCCATGACTTTGTTCATGACTTTGTTCGTGTTTCTTGGTCTTTGTCCACGCAGGTATTTGATAACGATTTAGGGACGGTTTTTCTAGGGTTCTTGTTTTGTTGTCTAATTTTATTTTTCACTTAATGCTTGAATTGTCTGGGATTTGCTTTGGCTTTGGAGGGAAAGTGAAGGTCAAACTGCCTGCCCGCTCTTGGGCAAAGAGAAAACTCCTCATTTACAATTCTAAGTTCAGAGCGCTTGGCCAATTTAGTCCTCTTCAAGTCAAGCAGAGGGATCAAAGGCAGTAACCAGGAAGCATGAAGAGCGGAATTGTCTTTCCACAAGAGGGTAATTGTCCCACTTTCTCCTTCTAGCTGGCTTGCTGTGGAGGACTTTATTTCTTCTTGAGTAACTTAAAGGGTGCTTATTTGCCAGAATTAGAAGCAGAAGTGTCCTTAGAGTCCGTGGCTCTCACCCTTCCTTAGGCTGCGACCCTTGAATACAGTTCCTCATCTTGCTGCTGTAACTGTAATTTTGCTACTGACAAGAATCATAATGTAAATATCCTGGTATATAGGCAATCTGCTATCCACCCTTGTGGGGTTTGAGACAGACAGGTTGAGACCTGCTGCCTGAGACAAAATTAACTTGAAAATTCTTAACTATTAAAATAATAATATTAAAATTTTTTTTTTCCCCGAGACAGGGTTTCTCGGTAGATTTTTGATTCCTGTCCTGTAACTAGCTCTTGTAGACCAGGCTGGCCTCAACTCACAGAGATCCGCCTGCCTCTGCCGTGTGGTTGGTTTCTAATACCTTCGGGTTCTGAATTCCTGGATTAAACCAATAGCATATGGAAAATTGTATAGGATACTTTTTTTTTCTGGCTGTGAGAAAATACCATAAGCCAAAAGCAATTTACTGAGGCAACGGTTCATTTTGCCCTATGGTTCCAGACAGAGCAAAACTCCGTAATTGCAGCAGAGGCATAGCAGCAAGTAGCGGGAACAGGAAGCTGAGGAATCGGGTCCCAACCACACACAGGGAGCAGAGACAGCCAATGAGAAGAGAGATGAGGCCATAAACTCTCGAAGCTCACCTCAAGCCATGCACTCCTCCCAGCAAGGTTTCTCACCCTAAAAATTCTATAACCTCTCCCAAACAGCATCACCAGCTGGGGACCGAGAATTCAAGTACAGGAGTCCAGGGGAGACACATTATCTAAAGCATTTGCCCCTCTGAGTGTTTTAGCGCCTGGGGAGTGCAGAGGTCCCTTAACCAATGTTCCCAGACACTGAATAGCATCACAGGTCTCCACATCAACCCCTCAAGGCTTGCGTGTGAACTGCTTTGTCTAAAGCAAGAGCATGCAAGCATCTCTATCCACTTGCCATCTCCCTACTCCCTGCCCCCATCAGAGATGACTCATTAATTGGTCCTCTTTCAGGGCACCTAATGGGTTGTATTTACTTTGAGGACGTTAAACGGTCCCAATTTATGGCACATTATAATCCTTGCAGTTTGGGAGACGGGAGAATTAGAAAATTGAGGTCAGTCTGGGCTAACTAAAAAAAGGGGGGGGATGTCATTTCAGAAAAGAAAACAACAACAGAAACAAGCAAACAAAACAAACCACTCCTCTTCCCATTGTTATTAGCAGAGAAACTAGTCAACCAAGCTACTGAGATGATTTCAGTCAGTCTTGGGAACCAGGGCCATTTTCCTTTTTCTGCGTGCCTGTGTAAGCCGTTGACCATGGTTCTCGGGTTGCTTTACCACATAGTTATGGGGGCGGAGGGGGGGGGGGGACTATAGGATTTCAGTTCTCAAAGCTTGTGGTAGTTTGAATGTGACTGGCTGCCATAATCTCACAGGAAGCGGCACAATTAGGAGGTGTGGCCTTGTTGGAGGAAGTGTATCACCGTGGGGTGGGCTTTGAGGTCTCCTTTGCTCAAACTGTGCTCAGTGTCACAACTGAGTTCCTGTTGCCTGCAAGATGTAGGACTCCCAACTCCACCCAGCACATCTGCCTGCACATTTGCCGTGATCTATGTGGTTCATAGCAATCGTCACTATGATGATAGTGGACTGAACCTCTGAACTATAACCAAGCTGCCCACTTGAATGTTTCTTTGTAAGGGTTGTCATGGTCATGGTGTCTTTTCACAGCAAAAAAACCCTAATTAAGCCTAAGGCAACCACAAAGCTGGGCAGTGGTGGTGCACACCCTTAATCCCAGCACACAGGAGGCAGAGGCAGGTGGATCTCTGTGAGTTCGAGGCCAGCTTCGTCAACAAGAGCTAGTGACAAAGTAAAAGATCCCACACTCTGCCGTAAACTACATCAACTTGATTCTATATCATAAAAAATAATGAAACGTTGATGGCAGTAGCTCGAAAAGAATACAGTCCTAAAGCCCAGATTTTTATTGTGTAAATTTTATTTTATTGTATCTGTGTTGCGTGCATACGTGTTGGTCCAGAGGCCTGGAGAGGATGCCTGGCGGTCTGCTCTGTCTCTCTGCTTTAATTCTATTGATACAGGGTGGCTTACTGAGCAGACGCTAAGCGGCTGTCTCCATTCCCCACAGCTCTGGAGTTACAGGGTGTCTGTCCACACTCAGCTTTTTACTCCTGCGCAGGGAATTTGACCTTAGGACTTTATGCATGGTCAGCAAACACTCTCACTTGCTGAGCCTTTTTTACTTGCTGAACCATCTCCCTAGCTGAAGGCTAGATTTTTATACATCTATGGTAGCCGTTTTCTGCGTGGTATGTTTTTCTATTTTTGTACATTATATACCATTAGTGGAAGCACACCTGTCCAAAGCTGACTCAAGGATTGTTTCGGCATTTTCCATTTCTCGACTTTATAACCTTGGGAGCTTCTAGTAATAAATTATTTTCTTTTTTTAAGATTAGAACCTCCAAAGTGATCCTAATTCTTTGCCTTGTACTACTAAAAATGTTTTCATGAGGTGATATCATTCATGGTGGGAGGCAAAGGGCCCAGATATCATGCTTAGACAACAGTTAGAAGGTTGGCTTAATGGCTATAGCAGAAGAAAGACTAGAAAGGAATCTTAAGAGTTGGAGGAGAGGCCAGGCGGTGGTGGCACACGCCTTTAATCCCAGTGCTCGGGAGGCAGAGGCAGGTGGATCTCTGTGAATTCAAGACCAACCTGGTCTACAAGGGCTAGTTCTAGCACAGTTCCAAAGTTACAGAGAAAACCCTGTCTCAAAAAAAAAAAAACAAAAACAAAAAAAAAGAGTTGGAGGAGAGAGAGATGTGCTATAATGTCTTCTGCACGCAACAATGCCGTTGCACTCATAAGCTCATAACACTTGCACAAGACCTACCTGGGATTGGGCCCATCAGCATTTCATCTTGGAAGGAGTGGGGCATTCCTCTAGTGATTGACAGATGGGGGGGGAATTGCAGCTTTCTTCAGTGGTGTAGCCACTGATCAGTAGTCCATGCTCTTTTAAATAACGCCCTCCCCCTTGCATGCTCATGCCGGCAACCTTAATGAAACCTAGTAAGTCACACATGAAGGTATTGGGGAGACTTGTAAGGAAGTAGAGTCTCAATGGGAGAAAGAGGGTGATGAGAAGTGAAAGTAACCAACCTTCATTATAGGCATGTAAGACACTGTCCAACAGAAATGGTTATATACATGTAAGACACTGTCCAACAGAAATGGTTATATACATATAAGACACTGTCCAACAGAAATAGTTTAGATAAATGTAAGACACTCTCCAACAGAAATGGTTTAGATAAATGTAAGACACTGTCCAACAGAAGTGGTTTAGATAAATGTAAGACACTGTCCAATAGAAATTTTTTTAAAGTACTTTATTGTAGAAATAGCTATCTTGAGACTCTCATTGGAAAATGCATCTTTTATTTAATATTACTTAAAATTATCTAAAAGTCACCCAATTTTAATTCCTAGTTCCATTTTATAATAAAGATATTACTTTAACATAAAATTGAGGGTAACAGTCACCAGAAAACTAAAGAAGGGGTCAAGAGAGATGGCCCAGCAGTTAAGCGTACTTACTGCTCTTGCAGAGGACCCCAGGTTCCCATTCCTGCACCAGGCAGCTCACTACCACCTCTAATGAACTCCTGCCCTACAGCATTTGGCACCATTTTTTGGCGCATAAGCCTTAGGCACATATACAGATAATTATTACAAACACTAAATCCTTTTTTTAAAGAAAACAAAAGAATCTCTGGACTGTGTCTATAGTGGAACCATTTGCAAAATAGTTTTAAGATTATTTTATGTATTTTAAATGTCCTAAGAACTAATTCAAGTTGCAGAAAAGATTTAAAAAAAAACACACAGCTGTCATTTTTAGATCTATTAAATCTTTTGTAAACACATCAACCATTCACTCATTAACACATTTGATATACCAGACTAAGAAATGAGCTGTCAAACTACATACTCACAATAAGTTTTTGATAATTGAGAGTTATCAGGAGTTGGTAATCATTGGCACAGAATCCTTACAGGGATTCTAATGTGTATATTCAAACACATATACTTTTTTTAAAAAACATTTTCAGTTGTTACCTTAAGCTCAATGATCTCATTTAAAATAAACTGTAGTTACTTCTTACTCTATTATCCAAGATTTAGGAGCTAAGGCTAGGCTGGAATCAAAGCTACTACTGATTTAATAAGCATAGTTATCTGCAAAAGGGGACAGGGGAGGCAAGACTCTTCAGTAGATGAAAAACAAGTTAGAACTAAAATGTTCCCAGATCTTCAAAGGCCTCCAGGAGGAAGGTGATTGGTTGTTTTTCTCCCATCAGCATGGCTATAGCTGAGGAAACTAAAGGTTTTTTTATTAGAAGCCCTGAGCAAAATAAACCTGGCAGGAATCCTAGAGTTATAGGACATTGTCTTTTTATTGGCCCAGTTTATCTACCTGACCTGGGCAGAGCAGGCCTTTCTTTATGGCTAGAGTGTGATGCTCCAACTTGACATCAAAGGTTCAGAGTAAAGATTTAAGGGCTTTCCAAGGCTGGCCAGAACCTCAACACAGACTAAATTTGAATGCACTTTCCCAGTGAGTCTGAAATTTCTCTCTTCTCCTTTATCAGTCACTAATTCAAATGTTTCAACAAGTGTTTAGATTAAACTTCATTTCCTATGTTGCTTTTAAGCGTGGTATCTCCCCTTCCGTGTTCGAACTGTTGAGAACTTGAGTGCTCATCAGCATCCAAGTATAAGGCGTTGATCCAAGAAGATCATACTCTTCATTAAGCCTTCTCTTTGAAGTATTTCTGTCCACAACCAAATAAATTTTTCAGAGATGATATCTGAGATCCTGTGTAACTTTCAAATAAAAACCCAATTCAACAGGGGTGGGAGAAGGGGAAACTTAGGTTTTTCCTTGTTTGAGATTTTTTTTTTAAATTTACAACTCAACTGCACAACAAAAATGGAATCATCATTGTATTGGTTCTTTTCTTATTGCTTTATTTGGGGGTCTCTGTTTGAAAGGACACAGACCATGAGAGGAAAGTACCATACAAGAGGCTCTTTCTGTGGCAACAGAAGCAGGAGTCAGTTCCTCACAATGCATCCATAGTCAAGAAGATGAAAACAAAATGAATTCTCACTCAACTCACTTCCTTCCGTTTATTAAGTCCAACCAAGAGTCTAGCCCATGGAGTGACATTGTCAACATCCAGGGTATGGGTCTTCAAACTCCCTCATAGACACACCCAGAGGCATGTCTCCAAGGCGAGCCTAAATCCCTTCAAGTTGACAATAAAGATCAACCATAGCAAGCTGCAAACAAAAATGAGAGAAATGCTCACCTTATCTATTGTCCTTGGGTTATTTATTTGAGACAGTCTTAACATGTAGCTGGAATTCACAAGATCATCATGTAGGCCAGGCTGGCTTCAAACTGATCATCCCTTTGTCTTATTGATCCCCTCCCAAGTGGTGGGGTTATAGATGTATTTTGCCATTCTCTAAGAGGCATGTGCTATAAGCATCCTTTACCCTCTCAACTGGAGATAACTGAATTAAAAGACAGCCTTGTCTAGGAAGTGTTCCACCGTGTTGTTTTCAGTGTAACGTATGTGGAAGGGTCATTATGCAAAGGCACCAAGTTGGCTTCACTGTTATTCATCACAACTGAGTACTTGCTGGTGCCAATGGACCACTGGAGGGAAGCATACGGGAATTCCAGGTCGGTAAGAGAGAAATGCAGAAAAGTTCAGTCCTGGCTTTGATGAAGTGCAGGGGCAATCATCATCATTCCAGAAACGGAGCCACAATTTTTTAGTAACCTCAGAGGAATAACAAGCAAACATGCAAGACCAACTATAAAAAAAAATAAAAAACCTTAGTGTTTGCTCTATAAATATTAACAACATGCCCTACTTTGAAAAATGCTTTACTATTACAAAGCGATTTCTCCTTCATTTTTTTCATTTATTTCCCACTCTGGCTTGAGGCAGGAAAAGAAAAGTCATAATTATTTATCGTACATGGTACAAGCAAGGTTGTAAAACTCAAGGTCGTACAGCTAGCTGATGAGTAAAGAGCTTGAACCTGGCTCTGGAGTGTTCCCCGTACTGTGTTAACAGCATGCCATCCCTCAAATATAATACCAAGGACTTTGTGCTTCCGGGAACCGCGGTGGAGGCATAAACACATTCTAGTCATCCCAGATTCTGTGACGCACATTGCTTAAAAGGCCAGGCACAGTTGGTGGCTCAATCTATAAATGTGAACTAGACTTGCTATTTAATTGGCCTATGCGGAGATCAAAGCTGTGATCTTGGTGACATTAGCACCATGTTCCACCAGAGTATTTTGTCAGATTGGTAAAACAGCCTTATAGGTGTCTATCTGTGCTCTGCTTTAAGAAAAAAATTCATTTGTTTGTGTGCGTGGTGGGGTGTGTGTAGGCATGTGGGAGTGGGGTGGGGTATGTAGACATGTGGGGTTGGGGTGGGGTGTGTGGGCATGTGGAGGATGTGGTACTTGGGATAGAACTTAGGATAGAACTTATGCATGCTGGGAAAATTCTTTACAAATATTTGAGGAAAACCCTGCATTTATTAGAGAACCAGAAGAGCAGAGATATACATCCCTAGAAGATACAGTTGTAATTTCCAGTGTTGATGTTGTGTATTACCTATTATTTGTGTGTATACATGATAGATGATAGATAGATAGAATTAAGTATTTTTTTAAAGATGAACCTCTCCACCAGCACAATAATCCCAATCAAACCAAATTAAACCAATTTAAAAGATGCCCATGTTGCCGGGCGGTGGTGGCGCACGCCTTTAATCCCAGCACTCGGGAGGCAAAGGCAGGCAGATCTTTGTGAGTTCGAGACCATCCTGCTCTACAGAGCTAGTTCCAGGACAGGCTCCAAAGCCACAGAGAAACCCTGTCTTGAAAACAAAAACAAAAACAAAAAACAAACAAACAAACAAACAAAAGATGCCCATGTTTAATAAATGACCTTACTCCCGGGTAGCCCCAGAGAAACATGGAGAGGGGAAGAGCACATGAAACCTGGAGATCACAAGTTCATTCTCTGGGGGAGCAGTTTAAATAGCTTGTGGGCGTGGTCCTGACCTTCCCTGGGGAGGTATTATGGTTTTATAGTGGAAGGACAGGGGGAAAATAGATCCGATCCATTGTAGAGAA
Source organism: Alexandromys fortis (assembly GCF_014885135.2). Lineage (NCBI taxonomy): Eukaryota > Metazoa > Chordata > Mammalia > Rodentia > Cricetidae > Alexandromys > Alexandromys fortis. The sequence continues at coordinate 3,039,942 of NW_026068009.1, forward strand.
CAAAATGTGAGAGACACACAGCTAGAGAAGTGGAGAGGGAAATGGGGAATGGGAGTGGGGGGCGGGAGCACCACATCTAGAAACCATGGGCTTTTGGACCTTGTTTGTTTTTATGTTGGATGTTAGCCCCATTTTAAAAGGATTTAAAAAAAAAAAAAAAAAAAAAAAAAAAAAAAAAAAAAAAAAACAAAGGGCCTCCCAAGCTTGTTAGAGGATCTGGCTTCAAATTGCAAGAGCTCATTTAGAAGTCTATGCCAAATCTTGGGACTCAGGCCTATCACAATGCATCTACTGGGACATGGCTCTTGAGTGAAAAACTGGGGGTCGTGAGAAATGAGTGGCAGACGTCTCTGTCCCCTCAGTCCCATCTCAGCGAGGCCAGGCTTACCACTTGAATCGGGCACTCAGCACAATCATGACTCCCACAGGAACCCGAAAATGGACAAAAATAAATGTAAATGGGTCCCCAGATTCTAGTAGTGGCATGTACTGAAAAGGGGAACTCACCAAGACGAAGCCAGAAGAGAAAATAGGGAATTATACAAGAGAGGAAAAACTTGAAGAAATGATGAAGTATTCAATAGCATTATAATGTAGGTCAAAACCAAGGCCAATAGCTCCTATTTCTTGATGTAATCAAAACAAGATTTGCTTCCATCTATGCTGATATTCAAAATTATAGCTAGCATGCTCTAGGCAGTTACTAATGTTTCACACAAATGAATTATTTCATTTAATCCATACATAATATTTATTAGTTATTATCATACTTATTTTTATTATGAGGGAAATGATGCTTAAACAGGGTAAGTACCTGCCCACGACACACCTGCCCCAAGTTTGACTACTATTATCCATCTTGCACCTCCTCCTAGGGAGATGCTTCTGCTAGAAGCTGTTCTGTTTTCCCTGAGTTCTCAGGCTGCCACCCTCCTTAGGGACTTCAATGAAAGTCATCCAGGGTTAAAGAGACTGAACTAAGAGTCAAAATCTTCTTCTCTGGCAGCTTCCGCCTGTCATATAAACCTGCTGACTGTGTGACCTTTGGGAACCTCAGATATAAGGTAGGAATGTCATTTTTCTCTTCTAATCTGATGAGATTGTTGAGCAGAGAAAATGAGACATTCTGCACATTGTGAGCGATTTTTGAGAACTATGAAGTCCTGCCCAGTGCATTAGTGTAGGAATCAGAGTGAGTGGAGCTGATTGATTCAGCCAGGCTGGGTGGCCTTTGGGCTCTGGAGACCTATCTATTTCCTCCTCCCCACTCCCCCATTACAGCATTGGGGTAACAGATGTGCATGGCCATGACTGAGCTTGGTGTGTGTTGTAAAGAGGCCGCTTGTTCATCCTGGCTGCCCAGAACTGAAATAACCACACAGATACTGTATTAAATCACTGCTTGGCCCATTAGCTCTATCTTCTTACTGGCTAACTCTTACATATTAATTTAACCCATTTCTATTCATCTGTGTATCACCATGAGGCTGTGGCTTACCAGGTAAAGTACTGACATCTATCTCTGTCGGGACTACATGGCTTCTCACTAACTCCTCCTTCTTTCTCCCAGCAGCATTCATTCCACTTAGTTTTCCCTGCCTAACTCTATTTCCTGCATAGGCCCAAGATAGTTTCTTTATTAACCAATGGTATTCACAGCATACAGAGAGGAATCTCACATCAGGTGTGGATGCTGGGCACTCCAACTCACGTCTTCACTCTGCTGGTTGGGTAAGTGACTTTTAGGAATTTGAAGGAACACGGAACCAGGAAGCAGTCTTAGAATACCAACGTGCTCAACTTAACCATCATTCTTCTTTCCCCTAATCTCTTCTTAATGAAAATATTAATGCCACATTTGACTTCAGCCATGTATGTGCTTCTCAGCCTTTTTAAAAATTTCCTTATCTACCAAACAACAATGATCTAAACCTGAATCAGACATACAGCATCAATCATGTGTACTATTTAGTTGATATTAAATTAAATAAAAAGCATAATTCTCACCCACTCCACTTCCATTTGAAGTGGTTGGATGAGGCTGATAGCAGCTGAAAACTCTATCAGACAGTGCTGGGGAGGATCCTTCCTGAAGGCAGCCATAACTAAGGCCTGTGGAACCATTCAATGTCACCCACTGTTTTCTCCCTGTGTTAAGTCCTCTAGTCCCTGAATATGTGGGGACATATGGACACCTTCTCATAGAAAGTATTGGTTTAGTCAACAAAATGCACATTGCACATGCTGAATTTATAATTAAATTTCTAATTAAACACTTCCCAAGACAACAGATTCACATTAACATTCTGAACGGGGGTGGGGATTTAGCATGCTTTTTAAAAAACTTTTTTTTTGGTGTATTTATTTTATTTTTTGAGCTATACATTTTTTTTCTGCTCCCTTCCCTGCCTCCCTCCCCTTCAAACTTCTCCTATGGTCCCCATGCTCCCAATTTATTCAGGAGATTTTGTCTTTTTCTACTTTCCATGTAGATTAGATCCATGTATGTCTCTCTTAGGGTCCTCATTGTTCTCTAGGTTCTCTGGGATTGTGATTTGTGGTTTTCTTGCTTTATGTTTAAAAACCACTTACGAGTGAGTATATATGATAACTGTCTTTCTGGGTCTGGGATGCCTCACTCAAAATAATGTTTTCCAGCTCTATCCATTTGCCTGCAAATTTCAAGATGTCTTTGTTTTTTCTGCTGTGTAGTACTCTATTGTGTGAATGTACTACATTTTCCTTATCCATTCCTCAGTCAAGGGGCATTTAGGTTGTTTCCAGGTTCTGGCTATGACAAACAATGCTGCTATGAACACAGTTGAGCACATGTCCTTGTGGCACGATTGAGCATCATTTGGATATATACCCCAAAGTGGTATTAATGGGTCTTGAGGAAGGTTGTTTCCTAATTTTTTGAGAAATCACCATACCGATATCCAAAGGGGCTGTACCAGCTTGCACTCCCACCAGCAATGCAGTGTTCCCTTTACCCCACAACCTCTCCAGCATAAGTTGTCATCAGTGTTTTTGATCTTGGCCATTCTGACAGGTGTAAGATGGAATCTCAGAGTTGTTTTGATTTGCATTTCTCTAATAACTGAGAATGTTGAGCATTTCCTTAAGTGTCTTTCAGCCCTTAGCATGCTTTTTAAAAGATTTGTTACGTATACCATTTTCCCCTCTCACTTCCTGGTGAGCCTGGAAGGCTTCTCTCACATAGCCTGTGTGTGAGGTGGAGCTGACTGGAGATTGACTCTAGTGTCCTGTGCATGCTGGACAAGTGCTGTCCCACACAGCACAGCTTTGTGGTTGATTTTAAACAAAGTGAGCAGCTCAACCAGATGAACTTGCACCCTATGGCAGTTCTCTGAGAAGCAGATGCTTTACGCCTGGGGTACCCAGCACCTCCGATGTTAGAGTGAAGAAAACTCAAGTCCATTTTCTTTAAATGTTGAAAAATCAGTCAGCCATAGAACCTCTGAGCATGGCAAAATGGAACCACACACACACATACACACAAGTACACGCATGTGTATATTTACAACATGTGTATATTTACATATGACAGTTTGAAACTTTTCAGACCATTTCTGTCAGGAGTTTTTTTCTTCTGACAATGCTTGAGAATATCTAATTCTGCTTTTCTCATGCTGGTCATCGTTTTTCTCTCTCCTCCCTCTCCCTCTTCCCTCCACCACCCCCCTTCCCTCTCTTATTCCTCTCCCTTCTCTATTTTTTTTTTCATCTCAAAGCAGACCAGGTATACACTTACTCTCCCTGTCGCATCCTTTTAGGGTTATTATAGACACACGGACACCACTTGATAGAAAGTCTGAAAACCAGGGAAATGACGAGGAGGGAAAAGAAAGCCTGCAGTCCTGTACGCATTCACAGCTGCCATTGGCATTGATATCCATGTCCTTTTTTTTAAATAGTCTTCCCAGCTACCGTGTTTATTTTTATTGTCTAGGTAACCTCACACTAGGTGTGCGACTATGCCTTCTTTCTCCTAAAACTCACATGTATGCCAGGCAGTGGTGGTGTCTTTAATCCTTTGGGAGCACTTGGGGGGCAGAGGCAGGAAGATCTCTTAATTCAAGGTTACCCTGTCTACAGAGAAGGTTCCAGGACAGCCAAGGCTGCACAGAGAAACCCTATCTCAAAAAAAAAAAAAAGAAAGGAAGGAAGGAAGGAAGGAAGGAAGGAAGGAAGAAAGAAAGAAAGAAAGAAAGAAAGAAAGAAAGAAAGAAAGAAAGAAAGAAAGAAAGAAAGAAAACACAATTTTACATTTGCTAGCATAGGTCTAGTGATTTGAACAGAACAGTCTCTGTCCCCTCGTTCCTTGTTCCTTCATAACCATTACCGTTAGCTAAGGAACCAGGGGCTCTCTCTCCCTTTAAAAGCTGCATGGCCAGAGAAGCCTGGTTAAGTTTATTGATGGGAAGCCATTAAAGATGCTTTCTGCGGAGACAGGGAAGGGATTTCCTAGGCATGAGAAAGCCTTGTGGAAGCAGGCATGGTCAAAAGCAAGTATACCCACCTCTAAGAAAGCATGAAGTTGGTTAGAGACCGTGGAGATGTTTGGGTAGATTTCCTCTGAGGTACTCCAAATCCTGCGAGCTCCTAAGGCATGTACGAACTGCCGTTCTCAACTTTAAGAACTTTAAAATATTTGAGTAGCTATGAATTTGAGTCCAAAGAAAAATAGTCCACTCCCTCACTTCAAAGGCTTATATCATAAAAGTTTGGGAGTGGGCTGCCAATAAAAGAACTCCCTTATGGCTAGCTTGGGGTGGAGGGGTGCAATGAAGAGAAGGGAGAGTTCAGAAAGGACCGGAGCCGACTATGGAGGGGCATTTCACGGCCCATCTTTAGAAGGTTCCACCAGTATAACTCAACTCTCAAAACTTCCATGCACTGTGCCTCCCAAGTCCAAATGTCAAATTCCACAATAAAAATTTGAAACAGTTAAATAAGGTCATGATTTTTATACTAACCATATGGGACAGGGGCCATTTGACATGAATCAGCCACGGACGCCAGAGGCTCCTCAGTCAAGCCAGGCAGTGACCGCCCAAGGATCTCTACTATCCAGTCTTAGGAAAGAGCTCTGCTTCCCTACGAGCCACACATCTTAAAGAGAGCTCTTTGTACTAAACTGTTTTCCAAGATAAATGTATTTATGATGGGGCGGGTGCAGTGGGAGGATGAGATCCTGTTTTAAAAAACAGGAAGCCTGTTTCTGGTATAATTGTTGGTTCGGAAAGTCATAAGCCCTCCAGAGTCCCAGCGGGGGTTGGGGTAGTGGGGGTAGGGGATGGGAGTGGGGACAGGGGTGGCCAGAATGGCAGTTCTCCAAAGTTAAATGCCAGCTGGAGTCATGTTTGACCAGTAGAATGTTTGCCCTCCTGCCGGTAGCCGCAATACTCAGAGTACTGACAGCGTCTACTCGCCGAACATCAACCCAGCACTATGGTTTCTTCCAGCGCATTCTTACTGCCCAGAGTATAGGACAAGCACAAAGTGGTGCAGTCTCACCAATCAAGTCTTCCCTCAAGAGCCAGCTACAGGTTCACGCCTTCCCCTAAACTCTGCGAGACTCTTCTCTGAGGCCTGACAGTACAATAAAGTGGAGTTTGAGTCTGTATAGTCTGCCGCTGCTATTAGACCAAAGGATACTGTCTTCGTCGGGTTTCTGCTGCTGTGTCAAAATACCAAAAGTCATCCCCTGATAAGGAGCGAGGGTTTGTATGGCTCATGGGTTTGGGGCTTTCAGCTCATGACCTACGGTAGGCTCCTTTGGAGACTGGCGAGACAGAACATTGTAAGAGAAGAACGAGGGAAAGTGTTGCACATCGCCTGGCCACCAGCGTGCAGAGGAGGGAGAGTTAGGCACAGTGTCTTTATTCAAGGGCATGCTTAAATAGCCTGACTTCCTATTACTAGGTCCTGTCTCTTGAATGTCCACCACCTGTCAGTATTGCCATAAGCTATGGACCAAGCCTTTAACACACGACCCTCGGGAGGATGCTCTAAATCTCACTATAGCAGCTATGCAATGCCCACCTTTAAAAGAAAAACTAATTTCAAATATAAATTATGATCCAGAAAGAGTTTCTTGACTTCACAATAACATTATGTATATATGTGTACATATTTATGTATCCTCTTTGTTAAATCTTAGCTCAAAATAACACACATGAATTATATCAACAAATGTCACACGACTGATGGACGGAAGGAATTGTGGCTATAAACAGGACCAAGACAGACACGATTTTCTTCATAGTGCCCAGTTATGGTTTTAGAAAGTTATAATTGGACTCTAACCCCATAACTCTTCATATTAATTGCACTTGGCAATATATAAAATTATGTCATATAAGAGATGTACTCTAATTAATGACTTCCCAAATATGCATGTGTATTTATATAAGTAGTTTATAACTTTCTTAATTAAAATTAATTGGCATGCTAATCAGCTTAATAACGTTGATCCCTATAAAGTTAAACTCAATAAGATAATAAATATAATTTGGGCTCAAAAATATTAGAAATTTGTTAGACTGTACTGTTGCTGCAGCCAACGACACAGAAGTAATCATTGCCATTTGTGGACATTTGTTTTTTTCTTTCTCTCTCTCTATCTTTCTTTTTATTTCTCTCTCTCTCATCCCCCCCCCCCCCCCGCCATCTTACATACAGGAAGTGCTCAATAAATACTTCTCCTGGAAGTTCATGCCTCCCTGGGGCAAAATAAAATTGTTGAGCAAAGTCATTGCAGGACCACACTTCTGGCTCATTCTACCTTCCTGCCCCGCCCAGCCCTGTCTTGGGGGTGAGTCAGTCTGGACCGCGGGCACACCCTTCCCATCATTCCTCCCTGTTTCTTCCTCTCCTGTCCTCAGTGAAGGGTGGCTCCTTCCTCTTCCCCACAAGAAGCCAGTTTTCCTTCAAAGAGTAACAAAACAGTGCTTTCTCTGAGTCCAACTGTGGGAAACACTGAAGCCAGTAACTGTCTCTGTGTATAATAATTTAAATCAAGGGGAAAAACCTGTAACAAAGACTGGTCACTTCACTTCATATTTAACCAAACAAAAGGAAATTTTAAAACTTCTGATGAATGAGAAGGTTAAAACTGGCCTAGAATAAAATATTTAATAGCAGTTTTCCCTGTTCTATGGCTAAATTTATTGTTTCCCACATGGTAAGTGAGGCTGGTTTGAAATATTTTATTTTAATGAAGTTGGCTTTTTCCCCTTAAAGGATAAGTTTGATTTTTTGCTTAAATATCCCTATTGCTGAACCCTATAGCTGGTAGCGTTCTGAGGCTGGTTTTCAGAGAAAGGAGCACGCAGCGCGATGTTTTGTTGCCACTGTCTGGAGCCTGGGTGGCAGAACAAAGAGTCTGAGGCAGAGATGGGAGCCGTGCCAGCTGAAATCCCGGCACCCAGACCAGGCTATTGTGCTGCACGCCGTGTTCTCTGGGGACATCCCAATTGCATTGCGGGAATGACCCAGGCTCCAACAGCAGCGGGCCCGTCTCTCTTCCTATTATCTAACTCACAGCTTTACCGTATTGCTCAAGTGCCGTTTTCTTTTGTGCTTTAGAAGAGAAATTACAGCCCCGTCTCATCATGGTGATTACCTGGCCAAAACGAAATTATACTGAAGACAGTGAAAGCGGTACTTTCTGATCCCAGACAGTGGTGATTTCAATCCCTTTGGCACTTCCCTTCCCAGATTCCTGCATTGCTTTTGGCCTCAATAGCTGTAAGAGACATACATAGATTGATAACAACATATAGATGCTTGATAGGTAGACAATAGATGATAGATAGATAGATAGATAGATAGATAGACACTAAGTAATTTTCATTTCCTTTATCTCTTTTCCTAATACAATTCATGCCAAAACTATAGATTCATTGGATTTCCAGGATCTCAAGAAATAGCTAGAAGAATTTAGACACCCTGTTTAGGGATCTCATTGTGCATAGCAACAATACCATCCCTAAGGAAAACAGGGGAGCGAGTCCAGGAATGTGCAGATGGCAATTCAATGGGGTTTTGGCTTTGCTTGTCTCCCCCAGGAAAGTGAATAAAATCTTTAAATCATGTTCTTAAGTGATTGATATTTGGGGACTAAGATTTCCTGCCATTCTAACAGAAATTAAGCCTTCAGGTCAATGAAGAAGCGGTGTGCGTCATTAAGGCATGTTGTTATAAATAACAATGGTGGTACCACATTTCCACACTGGGCAAAGCAGTGGGTGCTGCCTCTCCTCCCGCACTCTGCAGCATAGCCGCTGTTTCTCCTTCTACATGGAGTGCAAACATGTTTGCTCCATCTACAGTGGAGGTCTTGGAGTTACTGGGTGCTAAGGAGGTTGTGGTGCTTTGAAATAAAATGGCACTATTGAGAGGCAGTATTAAAAAGTGACACTATTAGGAAGTGTGGCCTTGTTGGCGTAGGTGTGGTCTTGTTGGAGGAAGTGTGTGTGTGACTATGGAGGTGGGCTTTGAGGTCTCATATATGCTCAAACCCAGTGAGACAGACAACTTCCTGTTGCCTGTGAGTCAAGATGTAAGAACTCTCAGCACCTTCTCTAGCACCATGTCTGCCTGCTGGGTGTCTTGCTCCCTGCCATGACGATAATATACTAAACTGTGAACTGTGAGTGAGCCACCCCAATTAAATGCTTTCCTTTCTAAGTTGCCATGGTCATGGTGTCTCTTCATAGCAACAGAAACGTAACTAAGAAAGAGGAGAAGAGAGAAGGAATAAAACAAGAAGAGTAAAAACACCGTGCAATAAGGAGGGAGGCAGAGAGAACTGTGTGCGTACAAATAAACACTCTGCATTCCTGAGAGAAGATACTACTTAGCCATGGTCTCCTTAACATCCAAAGTGTCCAGACATACAAATACCTGCCACGGACCCTGCATTATATCACATCAAATGGTTCCAAGTTTTTTCTTCTTCTTCCAGAACAGGCCATCCAACACTTGGTGTCTCAGCAGAAAGCCATCTGGTGGCCTCAGCCTCTAGCATTGCACTTGCCTTCACAATGAATATGAGTTTCAAGAACTAAACCCATTTTCACAATTAATACTGTGTTAAGACCAGTAAGTGATCAGGCTATAACAACATCTAAGTAATGAGGAGGCATTTTTTCCCTCTGTGGTGAATTTCTATTCCATCTGGGCAACAGTCTGTAGAACTTAACCCTACAGCCTCTTCTTTGTCATTCAAAGCATGTGTCTGTAGTTGGTCATTCTTGTCAGCCACCAGCCTGCAAATAATGACACAGAGACTTCTTATTAGTTATGAAAGCTGGGCCATTAGCTTAGGCTTGTCCCACTAGCCCTTATAACTTACATTAACCTTTGTTTATTAATCTATGCTCTGCCATATGGCCTGGTTACTTCTCCTCTGCTCCATAAGTCCACCTCTTCAGCGTCTTTCGGGCATCACTTGGGCACCCAGATTCTAACTCCAAGTTCCTCTCTTCCCCCCAGAAGCCCTGTTCTCTCCTGTCTAGCTATTGGCTATTCAGCTCTTTATTAAACTAGTCACAAGGCACCCTAGGCAGAGACAAATCTCTACAGTATACAAAAAGATTACCCCACAATAGGTATCATTAAATTTAGCAAGCATAATTCTCAGCACGGGAGACCCACTCTCATGTTTATAACGAACACATTGCACCCACCAAACCATGATACCAAATATAACCAGCGACACCCCTCATAGGCATTCTAGGTCACTATCATGCGCATAATTACTGCCACAAAGGACAATGTTCATACATACGTATGCTGTAGATATTAAGAGACATGAATGGAGACATGTAGAAAGCAAGGGCTCTCTGCTAGTATCTGGTAGGAATTTTAATCAGTGTTGAAAATCAACCAAGTTGCTGAAAGGGATGATTTTATGTAAGGCATTGCTAGATCAGTGGTCTCTGCAAAGCAGATAAGTTGGGAGAGAGAGAAAAACGTTCTAAAATAATGATGTCAGGAGTTAAACTATATTTGGGATGTGAGTAAGTCCATGACCTTAAGTGGCATTTGCTGTGGGTGCTATTGAAGCCGTGAATGCTTTCTTCTCCTGAGCTTAGAGGATATTAGAGGGCCAAGGTGAAAACGTATTCTTTCACGCTCTTTGGAAGAAGCCACTGAACTCAAATATCTTTGGTAGGGTTGTCTTCCCTTCTAGATGAATGGGAACAAATGTTGGAATCACTTGAAGTGACACAACACCAATTACGGTCATCAACAGTTAAACCATGGTGTCTTTGGGTAAGTGTGTACTTTGATTCCTGGGAGGCAGTGAGTGTGCAAATTTCTATGTGTGTCCAGCTTGTTGTGCAGAAGAAAGGCGACAGAGTGAAGTCTCTTCTCAGTCCTTTCTTCCTTCCCTTCTTTCCTGCATAGAGAATCTCCCTTACCAACCAATGGACCACATTGGCTTTGGGGAGGCCTAAAATTTCTACAGAAGGCAAAGAGAAAGAAAGCTTTGGGTTTCTGGAGTAGGAGTTTTGGATCCCACAGAGACATAATAGTCTTGAAAACCCAAGTGTTTGAGACAGAAGGGGGATGTCTAAGGCTTCAAATACTTGCTTTGTATCTGTCAGTCAATAATACAAGCTCACTGATCACAAAAAAGAATTGAGGATCTTAAGACATGGAAGTCAGGAGGCATGGGTTCTCTTCTGTCTGGACCTGTGTTCTAGGAGAAGCAGGGAATGTGAGAGCTTCTATGTTGAGAAAGAAGAGTTACGTGACCACTAGAAGGAAAAAGAATATATGCTCTTCGTAAACATGTGATAAGACAAGAGTCTGGGGACTGCTGCTGTGCTTCTCAGTCTCCGGGTGTGGTTTGAGTGTCTGCTCAAGCCTTACGCCTGCAGTCAGTCGGTAGAGGGGACAATGGTTGTAGGCAGCAGCTGCGGTGTGCAATAGTCACACTTCTCTGACTCCACATTAGAATGTGCCTATTTCACACATCTCACCAACAAAACCAGCAGGGCTGCTGTAAATCCACTCTAAACCACTGATAGGATTAATTTGGGTTGTACTATAAGGTTCTAACCAGATAGAGAACAGTTTGTGTTTAAGCTACTGTTGCACAATTATAAGATTAGAATGTTGGAGGCTGGAGAGATGGCTCAGCGCCTAAGAGAACTCGCTGCACTTCCAGAAGTCCCGAGTTCAATTCCCAACAACCACATGGTGGCTCATGACCATCCCTAGTGGGATCTGATGCCCTCTTCTGCCATAAAGTAATACCTGTAGATAGAGCACTCAATATATAATTAATAAATGTCTTTAGAAAAAGATTAGATTGGAAGAGTGCTGTGAGAATTAGTTAAATAACATGCCTGAAGCATTTAGCAGTGTGGTAGACCCACTCTTGTGTGTGCAGTGGCCATGATCACACCGCCCACAGTACCTGAGGACTATTAGTCACCCTTCTCTTTCCCTGCTCCCCTCACTCCAGACCATCCATAGACAAGTATTGCCTTTCTTCTGCTTTACTTATTTGTTTGTTTGATTGGTTAGTTTGTTTTTTTTTCAAGACAGGGTTTCTCTGTTGCTTTGGCGCTTGTCCTGGGACTAGCTCTTATAGACCAGGATGGTCTTGAACTCACAGAGATCTGTCTGCCTCTGCCTCCCAAGTGCTGAGATTAAAGGTGTGCACCATCACCTCCCGGCATGATTTATTTTTAAAAAATATATAATGATAAAGTTCCCTGACATGTATGTATATCACATTTGACACAAAGTAGGAGGAAAAAAACAAATTCCATCTATGCAGATACATTTGTTTATCCATTTCTTTGCATGGCCAGAAACAATGTTTGCCCTTGTTTCTATGAGGATTTGATAATGTGATGAATCACTGATTTTTGTCATTTACAAGCACACACAGACACATGTATGTATATGTGCATTTGTGTGCATATATTTATACATACATATATATGTGTATATATAATTTTGACTCAAGTAAAACTGATACAAGTTAATAATTTTTGATGTGTTTATATGGTTTTAAAAAACACATGTCTTACAAAAAGAAAGTAAATTACTTTTCAAACAGTAAAAACAATCCATATGTCTTAGAATAAGGGAACTTGGAGATGACACCTCTATCCAAGGATGTTGGTCCTCAGCACTTGTAATAGGCAAAAGAATTCTTTGGAGAGAAATTGGAATCCATACTGACGGTTTTGTGTGCTGACTTGACACAAGCTAGAGTCATCAGGAAGGAGCCTCAGTTGAGGAAATGCCTCCATGAGATCCAGCTGTAAGGCATTTTCTCAATTAGTGATCAATGGGGGAGAGTCCAGCCCATGCTGGGTGGTGCCATCTCTGGGTTGTTGGTCCTGGGTTCTATAGGAAGGTGGGTTGAGCAAAGCATGGGAAGTAAGCCAGTGACCATCTCCCCTCCATGGCCTCTGCATCCACACTCCTGTCCCTGGGATTCTGCCCTGTTTGAATTCCTGTCCTGACTTCCGTTCTTGATAGACAGCAGTGCCGAAGTGTGAGCCTAATAAACCCTTTCCTCCCCAACTTGCTTTTGGGTCATGGAGTTCTGTTGCAGCAATAGAAACACGAACTAAGATAGAGTCCTCGCTTGAATTAATCATTTGTGGTTACATACATGGAACACAGCTGCAGAATTCAGGGGTGATGTTGTCACTAAACAAGCAGCAGTGGAGAATGGTCTGTTTGAGCAGATCATGGCTACAAAGCTTCTTGGTCTTGGATGAGACAGGATCTTTACCAACTAGTATGCCTGTATTATTTTTACAAAAAGACACACAATAATCTTCATGTCAAACTGTAAGTTCTTTTGGATTCCTTTGGCTGAGTTTCATATTTTTACAGGCGTTTTGGAATTTGATCATTAAGAAATAAGGTTTTATTGGCAAAGAAATACAGTATTTCAGAACTGGTGCATTATGCTTTCTTAAAGTTTATTTTAAAGTTTGAGATCTTTCTGGGAAGAAAAGAAGTTATGTGATCTAAAATATCCACCTTTCATGCCAGCCAAGACTCTACAGTCTTTGTGCACACAGTTAGCTGGACAGGTATATGGATTCTAATAGTTGTGTTTTCTGCAGGGTCATTGCTTGGAGACAGCATCATCTATTCATTAGGAATGGAGTAGTATAGCTGTAGAAAACAATGACATCATGAAATTTTCAGGCAAATGGATGGAACTAGAAAAAATTATCCTGAGTGTGTAACCTGGACCCAGAAAGATAAACACAGTATGTACTCACTCAAAAGTGGATACTAGATATAAAGCAAAGGAGAACCAGGCTACAGTCCACAGCCCCAAAGAAGCTAGGTAACAAGGAGGACCCTAGGACAGATACATGGATCTCCCTGGGAAAGGGAAATAAATGAAATCTCCTTGGTAAAGTGGGGACCAGGAAGAGGTGAGCAGTAGAGGGAGGGGATAGAGTATGAGAACATGAGGGAATAGGATGATTGAATTGGAGGAGGGACAGAGTGAGGGGGAGCAATGTCAGAGATATATTGATAGAGGGAGCCATTATGGGGTTAGGAAGAAACCTGGTACTATGAAAATTCTCAGGAATTCACAAGGATGACGCCAGCTAAGTTTCCCAGCAATAGTGGAGGAGGTGCCTGAACTGGCCTTCTCCTGTAATCAGATTGATGACTCCCCTAATTGTCATCATAGAACCTTCATCCAGTAACTGATGGAAGCAGATGCAGAGATCCACAGCCAAGTACTGGGCCAAGCTGCTGGACTCCAGTCAAAGAGAGGGGAGAGGGATTACATGAGCAAAGGGGCTCAAGATTATGGCAGCCAACCAGAACTCATTGGAACTCACAGACTCTAGACCAACAGCTGGGGAGCCTGCATGGAATCAAACTAGGCCCTCTGCATGTGGGTGACAGTTGTGTGACTTGGTCTGTTCGTGGAGCCCCTGGCAGTGGGACTAGGATCTATCCCTATTGTGTGAGCTGACGATTTGGAGCCTATTCCATACGGTGCTCTGTCTTGATGGGGGGTGGGGGTCGGTCCTGCCTCAACTTAATCTGCCAGACTTTGTTGACCCACCATGGGAGTCCTTACCCTTTCTGAGGGGTGCATAAGGATTGGGGGGAGGTAGAGAAAAAGCAGAAGGAGGAAGTGAAGGAGAACTGTGGTTGGTGTGTAAAATAAGTAAAAAATAATAAAGAATGGAGTAGCAGATGAAAAGAGTTACTACTCTTTTCTCATGCTTCATCCTCGGGTCCCATCACAGAGGTCAATGTTCTATGTGCTTTCATTGAATATAGGAGCTTTCCCTGTTCTCCTCAACAAGGACATAGGGAGGAAGAGCAGACAAGTGGCCCTTGTTCGTTGTTAGCTGGCTACATTGCAACACTACCTCACAGACCAGTCCTGGTTGGTTATATAAGAAAAACAGGAATCTAAATTTAATTGTGTGAGTGTTACATTGAACATACCCAGTGAGCTTCTTGGTCTGTCTGCCTGCCTGCCTGCCTCCCAACCTCCCTCCCTCCCTTCTTTCTTTTCTTTCTTCTTCCCTTTCTTCCTTCCTTCCAGCTAACAAAAGGACTCGGCTATGATTGACATCTTCCTGGGTGCTGTAGATGTCCTGAAAAGCATGGGGCTAGATTACATCTGAAAATGCCTTCAGCTCTCCTCCCTTACACTCTATTAACCACTTCACACTTTCCCTGTAATTTACTCTCTGAAAATGCCTAACGACTACAATTTTTCCATACCACATAATGCTACGACATTAGCCCAATGCCACAGACCCACTTTGCCTATTCCAATGACATTTGCTCGGCGACTTTGACAACTGATCCAAAGATCCCTTCTTACTTTTTTGTCAGCTGAACAAAAAACACTCTAAGGACTTTAAACCAGTGCCTGTTTTATGATCTAAACTTTAAATGAGTTCCAGGCACTGCATTCACCAAGCTTTAAAACCCTCTGTTGACTTCTTTTATCTCATCCACGTTATATTCTTCCTTGCTGTTATGGTCTAGTACACTGCTCACCGTAGGAACTAGGTTAAGGATCCTTCACTTGAAAATGCATTGAGCTTAACTTCCCAGACTCCCCTCAAGCCTCTGTCTATCTTACACCAGTAGCTCAAACTGAAACCACTGGATGCTAAAGACCAGGCTAGATAATTCCTAAGGACAGAGAACCAATGTATTTTGTAGAACCTTTCACTTTTACCTCTCAGTTTCTCCATCGCATAAAAGAGAAATTAGAATTGCCGAAAGGAAATTTACAAGAGCTGATTTGTCCCTTGAGAAAACAAGAATCTATAAGGATCCTTGAAATTTCGAGCAAAGAGAACTCTTTTCCTGCCAGCAACTCATACACTGTTCAACTTTGCCTCTGGTAGATTTGTCTTCATTATAGTCCATAAAGGAAGTGAAAGCCGTGTGGGGAAATAATAATCGCTGCTGGTGAGTGCTTCCTATATACCAACCCCACTAACAGACACACCAGAGGTTATGTGGATGGCAGGGCCAGCTGTGAAAGGCCGTAGGGTTCCTTATAACACAAACTCAAATGTGGCGATATCTTAAACCTCATTTACAGATATAGAAAAGGATCTGAAAATGACTAAACTGATCAGGATTGCGTGAACAGTAAAGAATAGAACTGGACTGGAAACTCAGGTCAAAAACCAAAGGATTTGCTTTTAACAGGAACTCTGCTCCCAATGTGGTATTAAAGATGAGCAAGAGGCCTGGCATTTAAATACCCCGAAAAGCAATTGGAGAAAACGAGACAGATTCACATAAAACCAAATAGCAATGAAATGTTGAGATAATGGCTCAAGTCAAAAGAGAAAAATTGTTACACACAGAGCATGATTAATTGCTAAATGGACCACCAGGCAACAATTGGTACAGCCATTGGGGGAAAGGAAGATCTATGAATGTTTACAAGCTTTGGTAAACACAGTCTACGGATTTGGAATTTCTTTCTTAAAGTCCCAAAACTAGACCTGCCCAAAGGCTGTTGTTAAAAGAACTATTAACCTCTTTCTCCTCTTGCCCTTGTAGAAGAGATGAAGCAAGAGAGAGAATCTATGAAGAGCTTGTCGGAAGTATATCACATGACTTCATGTGATTTGTTTTCTTTTAGGAAGTGTGGGTTTCAGAAGTAGCTAAAGCATTTGAGCTCAGAATTTTAGATGCACAAATGATCCCAGATGAGATGGAAACCTGAACTATGCTTTGGGTTTTGTTCTATGATTTAATATAAAATCACCACGGAGAGCTATAATTTTTGAAAAGGAATTTGAAAGGTTATTTCTTATGTAAGAAGTCAGAGCTATGCTGGCGACACCTAAATAGTGACTGCCACTTTAATTCCAGTGTCAGTGGATGTGTCAGGCAGACAGTGTTCTTCCTGGTCCTATCGATAAAGGCAGCAGATGCTGAGCACAGAACACACTCCTTTTAACTCTGCAGTGCACAGCAGTTGTGCACTTTTGACTAGAACCAACTGAACTAGGGCTTACAAGTACCCTTGGCACAGCAGGTCAAATTCAGATCTGGGTTTAAATTCCTATGTGAACATAGTGGTGCTGGTTTTAAATGATCGGGTGATTTTTCTGGTAAGATGTGCCACAATAATAACCAAAACTGTAAAAACAGAAAAGGTATGCCCCGCCTGGCTACACAGGACTAAAGGAGAAAAGTCCATATGTTACAAACTTGAATGTACATGCAGTCTTGTGAACTGCCGCTGTATAAATATTAGCTCAAGCTTAGATGAGAAGTTAGGCCCACGGAAGTTAAATGATTTCCAGGTAGGCTGTGGAGACATACTGGAATGCAAGTATATTTATTTTAACTCAAAAAGCTCTCAACAGGGGCTGGAGAGACGGCTCAGTGGCTAAGAGCACCGGCTGCTCTTCCAGAGGTCATGAGTGCAATTCCCAGCAACCACATGGTGGCTCATAACCATCTGTAATGAGAGCTGGCGCCCTCTTCTAGCGTGTGGGCATACATGGAGGCAGAATGTTGTATACACAATAAATAAATAAATCTTTTAAAAAAAAAAGCTCTCAACAAAGTCTTGAAGTTGACTTTCACTATAAAAAGCGTGCGCACACACGTGTGTGTGTGTGTGTGTGTGTGTGTGTGTGTGTGTGTTCATGTGTGTAGAGGTCAAAGGTGAACACTGAATGTCTTCTTCATTCGCTGCCTGCCTTATTTTTTGAGACAGGTTCTCTCATTATACCTGGAGCTGAAAAGCTGACCAGCAGGCTGCAGGGGAACCGGATTTACAGCTGTGGGAAACTGGGATAACATTTCTAACCATACAGAAATTCAAACTGTGACTAGATCTAGATATAGTCAGAATCAAAGGGAACAGATTTAGAGACAAATCATTGGCTTTGGAGTCAAACCAATATCTAACTAAGAACTCTTCAGAGAGTTATTTGACCTCTGCGGGCCTCCGTTACCTCATTTAAGGTAATAAGGTAGGGTAATAAGACAGCTCACAGGATACTTGGGGTCATTACAGATGCTATCTAACTGGACACTGGCATATCCCTATAGCCTCGCTGGCTTGGGAAGCTAAGGTGACCAGAGCACTTGGCCAGCCTGAGCAACATAGTGAGATTCTATCTTTAAAAACAAATAGATAGTATATACCAGGAGCTTAGCTGCTTCCTGCAGCTAAGAGATGCTCAATAGACAGAGTCTGTTTCCGTTATTTACATAAAAACATGTACTGGGTGTTTATTAGATGATACAAATATATAAGAGAAAAGAATAGAGTACTTCTTCCGTCAATATTTTATTTTAAACCAAATTCCTTCACACATTTTATCGTGAAGCTCACTCGTTTTTGAAAACAGCTGGGGCTGGCATTGGCTCATTGGATGAAAGTGCTTGCTACGTGAGCACGAGGAACCGAGTGTGCACCTCAGCAGCGCATAAAGAGCCGAGGATGGGCACACACACTTGTAAGGCCAGTGCCACAGGGGGTGGAGACCGGCGGGTCCTGGGGCTTCGCGACAGCAGTCTGACTCCATGTTCAGTGAAGACCCAATCTCAAGGAAATATGAGGAAGAAGAGTAGAGCAGGTGACCGATCCTTCTCTGACCTCCATGAGCACACACACAGATGCACGCACACACGCACGCACACACACACACACACACACGCCTGCATATGCACACACGCGCGCACACACACGTACATGGTAGGTTTGAATGTGCAATGCTTCCCACAGACTCCTGTGTTTGAACACTTTGGTGGTGCTATTTGGGGAGATTATGAATCTTCAGGAAGTGGGGCTATATCTAGGAAGTGAATCACTGTGATGTGGGACTACTTAGTCATAGCCCTCTCCTGCTTCCCACCCAACCTCTCAGATTTCTGATTCCCTGAATTGCATGCAAGCAACCTCCTGCTCTCACTGCCACAGCTGTGAGCCACCGTGCACCCCACCATGTGTGCCACCCCCTCCGCGCTGCTCACTCCTGTGGACTGTGCCGTCTCAAACCATGAACCAAAAACATCTGTCCTCCCTTCAGTTTCACCTTTCAATCTCAAAAATGAAATGAACACAATGTCTATATGAATTGCAAATCATTGTGAAGGGACTGGAGTACAAATTCCAGTACCCACAACTGGTAGCTCACAATCACCTGTAACTCTGCTTCCAGGAGAGCCGATGCCTCCTTCTGGTTCCTGTAAGTACCCACACATACACAGACACATATATGAATAAATAAAAATAAATATTTAAAAATGAATAAATTATAAACCATATGCACATAGTTCTACATAAAAATTTATATACTCTATAAAACATACATGATAGCTGCAAAGGAACAAATAACTTATGAAATAGATTTATGCTTTCTTGTGACATATACACTCTACTTTACAGATCCTTGTTTTTAGACAGGAATCAACAAATTGTTCGGGAAAGAGCCATATAGTAAATATTTTAGAAGTTTCAGATTCATGCAGAATCTCAGCAAGTAGCCTTTGTGCTCTTTTTACTGCAAACAATTTTTTTAATAATGTACACTGATATTTACTTCTGAGGTCACACAAAATAGAACAGGGGCTATAGTTTACTCCTCATTTTAGATTATAGACCATCCTAGAGTCAATTATCCCAGGCAATGAATTAATCCAATTAATTTCTGAATTAAATCAACTATCAGATGCAATGAAGAGGAGAGAGAGGAGGCCAGCTTTAGCAAAGATGATCGGTGAGGTCTCCCTTCAGTTGCTATCTAAGAGTGGGCGTGAACCAGTTCCTGGAGAGCTAAAGAAACCCGCTACAGGAAAGCACAGAAGTTCAGAGTCCTGATGTGGAAACTTGCTTGTTAAATATTCACAGCGTGTTCTTGTCTCCCGGAGTTCTGGGAGAGGGCAAAGGAGCAACGTGCAAGATGAGACTTGGAAGTGAGGCAAGAGACACACACGGAAAGCTTTGGAGACAATTTCCAGAAGTACGGGAAGCAGAAGGCAGTTAAGGAAGATAAAAATCAGCAGATTGTGTGTCCCAGAAATGTGGGCCGAGTGAAATCATCACCGGAACGTGCCAGGTCAAGGACTGGCTTTTAGAGAAGTCAGCTGCTTCTGTGATAGCCTCAGGCTACTTAGGACAATGATTAAACTCTAAGTCCTTCATCGCCATTCAACCTTTAGACAAAGTCATCACTGGGGCACCTGTTGTTCTAACTCTAACTTTCAGGTCAAGCAAGCAAGTTTAGAACAAGCCTTATATTTGCACTTACTTGGGTTTTTGTTGTTGTTGTTGTTGTTGTTTTTTACATTATTCAAACTAAAATGTCTTCCTTGGAAGACTACCCAGAATTTTGCAAAATACGATCTTAGCTATTCAAAAGATTAATAAGTGAAATAAAATTTAAATTAAAGTGCTTAAAATTAAACATTAATTTTGTCCAGCCTCTGGGGTGGAGAGATGGTGAAACATTTCTCTAAAGATACTTGAGTGGTATAAACAAGCAATTGTTTCTATCCCAATATTTTCAAAATAGGACTGTTTTTGCAAAGTGTATACATATATTAAACAAAAGTAGTATTGGAAATGTGTAAATTAATGAAAAACTTTCTGAGAAAGCATGGGAGCAGTGGAGGCAACGTGTTTAAAATCAGATGAGGAGGTGGAGAGGTGGCTCCAGGGGAAAAGTGCTTGTCACAAACGAGAACCACAGTTTGGCTCTTCAGAACCCACATCAAAGGCAGGTAGGGGTGGCAGCCACCTAATCCCAACAATGGAGAGACAAAGCCAGGCATCTCCAGGTCAAGGTGGCCAATTAGATTAGCCAAAGTGGGCCAGTCCCCGACTCAACAAGAGACCTTGCCTCAGTATCTAATGTGGAGAGCGATGGCAGAAGATTCCTGTGAACCGTGAGTCTTCGCAGGCATTGCACACATATGTGCGCTTACTTACACACATATGCAGCTTCATCACACATGTACATACCTCACATATACACAATTAAGCTTAAGAATAAACAACAAAAATAAAAATCAGATTATGCAGTGGAAAACCGTTTATGAGGCCCTCTAAAAGGAGGGTTAGCATATGACCTAGGGAATTGGCTTCCTCATAAAGGCCTAGGAAAAAAAATACTTTAAACCATCCAGTTATTCATCCACTGATGAATACAGTAATAAAAAGCAGTATATTTGTGTAATGGAAATAAAATAACGTACTTATAATTCTACAACGTAGATGAGTCATGAATTAAGTGAAAAAAACTGAATGACGAAAGGCACATATCCTATGATTCTGTTTTATGAAATATCCAGAAGAGGAGCACTTCCGAGAACCAAAGCTTAAATTACTAATGGGGTAGGGCTCCTTAGGGGCAGTGAGGCAAAGTGATAGCGGACCGATAGTGGATCTCCTTTAGAGGATAAACGGGATCTAAAATTAGATTGCGGAGATGCTAACAGAGCCCTGTAAGACACTATGCTCCACTAGGTTCAAACAGGTACATTGTGTGGCATTTCAAAAAGCTGACTTCTTTTTTTTTTTTCAAGTCAACTGACAAAAGACAACTAGCCCACTGTAATTTACAATAGACCCAAACTGCCACTTACAATAACAATACCTGTCAGTCACTATATGAGCCCTTGGGTTTATGAAAATAAAGACCAACAATACTTTTTTTTGTTACAAAATGCCCATGTGTTTCCTCCGTGGGCAGAAAATAAGATGTCCATGAAGTTAGCTATTCTGAAGCACTTCAGGTTGCCCGCGGCAACGTTCTCTCTTGATCGCCCTTGAGTGTATACAGGAACAGACTGAAGAGAAATATCGCAGAGCTACCACCACCCTGCAAGCGATGAGAGGCGATTTCTGGAAACATCCATCCCACAGATACCGGGCCTGTGTGGTGCGCCACAATGCCCCTTCCCTATGAAGGAACGTGGATGGTGAAATTGGAGATGACCTGAAAACGGGTCGTTGGTTATGACTGATAGTGTTGGCACCCAGAGTCCCGTAAGCCACTCCATCCCCCTGGAGTGCTTCACTGAGAGCAGGGAGCGAGCAATAACAAGTCCTTTCTCAGAAATCCCTGATTCCTTACTTTATCAATTTCGTTTTGCCAGTTTTAAAATCCCTGAAACTAAATATATTAGACTTCTGTAGGAACTGATGAGAGTGTATATTGCTCACAGCAAATACCATACTTACCGTATAAAATTATTTCAATAGTTTATCGTCTATGGTCACATTAAATTCCCTACATGTTATACTTCCAAAATCTAAATTTTTTAAAAAAGTGTCTTTATCCTTAGACTTTTGTAAATGTACAAAAGGGAATACAATCATATCTATTATCCCATTTACCCAAACATCCCCCTCATGATTTCATGCTATTTTTATAATCTACTAAATTCAGCTGGTACTTCCCTGTAGGGATAAGTCCCACCCCTTAGGGGGCGTGTTCGCCTCAGGCTAAAGTTTTCCTATAAATTTGGCGAGCGTGCTCCCAGCGCTCGCTTTGGACTCCGCAGGAACGGTGGTTCTGTAAGTCTTTTCCTCCATTAAAGCTGTATATATTTTGACAATCTGTCTGCATTCGTTTATGCCGTTACACTTCCCCGTGTGCACGCTTGTGGGGCCATCCACTGAGGAATGGGGATCCTGGTGGCCAAAATTTCCAATAGAATGGTTCTTCCCCCACAACCACCCAGTAGCTCCTCAGTAAGAGGCAGGGCCTGGAGATGGTCTGCTCTGTCTTGGAATTCTGTCTGGCTTCATCTTCATCACATGGCCAGAGCTTGTATGGCTAATGGGCATGACACCCATGTTATATCAGAAAACAGTATTTCGTAGCCCTTTCGCTATCTGCCAATTCTGTTTGTTGGTTTGTTAGTTTGTTTTTGAGACAGGGTTTCTCTGCGTAGCCCTGACTGTCCTGGAACTAGCTTTGTAGACCAGCTTAGTCTAAACCCACAGAGATCTGCCTGCCTCTGCCTCCCAAGTGCTGGGATTAAAGTAGTGAGCCACCACTGCCAAGTCTGTCTCCAGTTCTTATGTTCTCTCTGCCTGCCTCCTTCTCTGAGATGTCCCCTGAGCCTTGGGCAGAAAGGGTTGCTCTACGGCATTGGTTCTCAACCTATGGGTCATGACCCTTATCCACCCATATCTCCAAAAAATATTTACTTTATGACTCATAACCGTAGCAAAATTACAGTTAAGAAATCGCAATGAAAATAGTTTTATGGTTGGGGGTCTTAAATGGTTGACACTTAAGAAGGTTGAAAACCACTATTCTAAGATCTTAATTTCTTAGTTTTGTAGAACTGTGTGTTTTCAAAAATGAAATATAGAAAGTATATTTAATACTTAAAATATTTCCTGAAGCAGGTTTGCAAGGTAAAACATATTTACTTGCTCAGTTTACAAACTAGAAAGGTGTATAATAGAGGTGACCTTGTTAAAAATATTAGATAAAAATTCCAGATTTACCGGCAGCAGCATCCATTAAAAGGCAAGTGGTGGTTCACAGTAGCTCTCAGAAAAGAATATGATTAAAAATTCATGTCTTTAGTCTGGACTCATTTCTGTACTTCAGCCCTATTTACCCAGCGGCCTGTGTGACAGCTCCATGTGCTACCTATGTCTTGGGTAGTCTTCTAGGGCAGACATTTTAACTTGGTAGTCATCTGGCCCTCAAAGTGCAAGGCAAGTCTGCTGATCTCCACCCTCAGACTGGCTCCACCTAAAGTCTTCCTACCTTGCGTAAGGACTACTTCATTTGCCCATCTTCCCAGAACAAAGCCTTTGGTAGCTACTTTTAAATTCTATTTTTTTTTCTACCATATCTCATTTCCATCCCTTCAGCAACTGTTTCAAAGAATATACAGACTTTAAAAACAAACTTTGTGCTACTTCCGATGCCACCTTCCTTAATCAAGCTACTGTTACCTTGTAGCTGAATATCCACGACAGAGTCCAAACTGGCTTAATAACCATTGCCTAGTCACCCCAAATGTGAACTAAAGCCTTTGAGAAAATTAGAAAAGACATCCTTCCCCCCAAGAAAACTGTAAGACTAAGTACACACAACTACGGGGTTTTAAATGCCAGGCCTTCTTAAAATTGTGGCACCCTTGTTCAGTGTACAACCTACACAGTTATGTAAACCTGTTTGGCTTCTTAACATACTATATTTTGTTGATTTATATTACTTACTATTTGAGTGCAGGAATGTTAATGTCTTACTCACTATTGTACCCTCAGCACCTAAGCCATACTTAGTACATAATCTGTACTCACTCAAGGGATATTACCTGAAAATGACCAAAACCCAAAAGTTTCTTATTGCTAAAACCCCTGGAATTAGCAACCAACAGTAAAAGCTAAATATTCTTCTGAAATCACTCATTAGCTATGCATCTCCACACATTATTTCTGCGAAGAGACTATTCAACAACAGACTCTCCTACAATAGGTAGTGTTCACTGTATTAAACTTGGCCATAAAGAAAATTTTTTAGAAATCTGTGAGACAGTAGCATACAATTAAAAAACAAAAACTCTGTTGAGACTCTGGGGTTGGCTTCCAAATCTGTGAAAAGATGTATTGTAGTAGGTAGAGGACCAAGAAGCCACCACCTGGTCACTACACTTGAGAAGAATTACCATACCTAATCATGTCCGCTACAAATCTCTACTTGTAGCTTTGAGGGGAAGAAGGAGCAAGAATATTTACATACGTGTTTTATTATAACTGTAGATAGAAAGAGAGTCCAGTAGCCTAACCTAATTCTTGCATCTCCCCAGCCTTCAGCCAGCCAGGTCAGCCTCCACAAAAGGGATACATCCCAAATCTCCCTGCCAGCATCCCCCAAAATGCAATTTTCCTTCCAACTCAAATGTTTATTTTGGGGTTATCTTCCCCAAGATGATTACCAGGAGATAGACTAAACACCTACAAATAAAAGTCCATCATTTACTCTCTAGAGAGAAACAGATGGATGCGTAAGGCAAACACAAGTGTTCCCAGGATTCCTTATGACATCTTAGTCAAACACTCATGAGTCACACTAGAAAAGCCATCAACGCCCTATTCCCTGCACTACCCCTGCAAGGTGACTTGAAGGAATGAAGGCAACATGGTTTCCCAATGTTGCTCTAGTTTTAAACTCCCAATTCCCTTTATGCTTAGGACAAGTGTCCATCTGATTCCGAGATCAGAAGATGAGAAGGATGTCTATTATTCCTGAGAGTGTTAAGACTTGGGTCTCCATGGTGAGACTTGAGCAAATGCCATCTGATGCTTCAAGTTCAGGAAGACCTTTGACTTCCAAATTGATGATGATCCAAGAATAAAATGTAGTGTTTAGCAAAGAAAGTTACTAGACTTGGGCCAAGTTATCTTCCTTTATAGAACTTCTCGGGAGCTAGGCAGGAAGCTAGGATATAAACATGTGCCTGAGATTCGGGCACAGCAGGGTGAGGAGCTTCGAAGCCAGAGGCCTCTTCATATAGAACCATTGTGCTGAGTTCCTGGTATTTATTTCCATTTTCTGAGGGCTCGGGGCATGAGCTGACAGCTGCCCTTTTATTGCAGAACAGAATCCAATTTGCAATTCTTTCTCTTAACCTTTCTCTCAAACATATGTAAAACAAGAACTACGTTTTCGGTAACATTCCGCTTTGTCATCATTCCGTTTATAACTGTAATGTGTAACTTCATCAGCAATAATCTTATTCCCATAAAACTAATAATAGAAGCCCAGAAAAGAACAGTGGCTTACCCAAAGCAGAATGGTTCATCAGCACCCAAGATGCCCACATGGCCAACATCACACTTAGTGTACTGCTAGATGCTCAGCGAATAACTGGATTTCAACGCAGGTCTCTGTCTAGACATTGTTCTCATAAACAAAGGATAAGCAGATCTTAGACAAGAAGCAGAAAAAAAATCTGTTAAAATTAAATCACCTGAGAAGAAAATTGCGATGAGTAAATATTCTAGTCACCGAGGTCAGAGAGTCTTTAGTCACTCATGGAAAGATTTCAGATAACTGCTCACTGATTTTTGAAAGAAAATCTCCTGTGTAGCATCTCTCTAGATTTGAGAGGGCTGTAGCTAGGCTGTTGTGTAGTAATGTTCACTGAGGCAAGCCTTCTCCAGCTTCATTTTTGTCTTTATGTTTCCCACAGCTCCCTCGAAAGATTTTGTTTTCACCTTTCATGCGACAAATAAAGTAACTCATGACTAATGTCCCCGTGTCCTCTCACACAAACAAGTACAAACTCTGGATCACCAAATGCTATAGGTTTTCTTCCAGGAAAAGAGGCCGTCTTACATGGCACATCCTGGTAAATTGAGGGCTTTATGTTCTAGTTAACCATTAAGCTTTTCTCCATTGGCCTCTTGAGGCAGGTAAATGATGGTCTCACAATAACAACTAGGACCTCACAATGACAGTTTCGGGCACTGGCTGGCTCTCCAGAAAACAAGCACTGACTAGCATTTATTTCACTGTTTCTAGGCTTAGATGACTTTCTCTTATGCTTCCCACTGTCACTAGCCTTCGACACAACCAAGAATCAAGCAGGAGAGAAATAGGGGCAAGCTTGAAGGGTGTTTACTCAGGTAGGGCTTTCTTCTTGGAAGGCCAAAGTGTGGCAAAGACCAACATCCCCAGACGCTGATTCCGAGATGGACAAGACACATCTATAAACACACCCTCCTATGCTTTCCCCTTAACTGAACCAGACCAAACAAGATCAAAACATCTGCTCTCCCCCAACAGAAAAGATGCTGTGGTATTTTTAAGGAACATCAAAGGCTGGTGGTTTTCCACCTTGGAATACACCATTGTGCAGCTTTTCTGTCACCTGTGAATGGGAAGTCACCAGCATTCTGCACAGCCAGCTCATTCAAGGGCATGGATGGAATAGGTCTTTTAACCGATGTACACAGCAAAGAACAGATGTTAGAAAATTCCAAGAGAAACTGAAAAGCCCGGCTGTCATTTGCTGGGCCCCTTGTGTTAGGGACTATCCTAGTGTCGTGTGTGGAATATCCTTCACCACAATCTACTATGCTGTGCGATCAACTCGGTTCACGGACAGCAAAAGTCAGGTTATATGAATTAAGTTATTTTCCCAAGAGGACATAATCTATTTTTCAAAAGGCTTGTTTTAAAAAATCGTTATCTGGAATGGAGGATGTAGCTCAGTGGCTCAGTACTTGCCTAGCATACCCAAGGCCCTGGATTTGATTTCGAATAGCAGGCACATGCACGCACAGTCCCCCCCCCCCCAACACACACAATCTTCTTTGATTGTTTGTCTCATAGGGATGCAATACAAGCCTTCTATGAGCTAGGGCCTAGTAAGATAGGAGGAGTTCACATTCAGACAAAGGAAAAATATAGACTGATATATGTGTGTATGTCTATGTATCTTATGTTACATAGGGATAGACTACATATATGATGATCCAGGAGGATTATAATGAGTGAAAGACTCCTATGAAACAATGATTTATCTTTTTTATGTTTAAATATTTTAAAGACACGGTAATGGTGTGTTACATTTACACACAGAGCTTAACATGGTCACATGATAGATAGGTTGGTAGCACAGCCTTAGTGTGAACGGTCTGTACCACCTAGGCTTGTGGGAGTGGGCTGTGATGTGATAACCCACCCTCTCTTTTTCTTTCTGGTTTGTCTTTGTTTTCAAGACAGGGTTTCTCTGTGTAACAGTCCTGGTCCTCACTTTGTAGACCAGGCTGGCCTCGAACTCACAGAGATCCACCAGCCTCTGCCTCCCAAGTGCTGGGATCAAAGGTGTGCACTGCCACCACCTGGCTGATGACAGAGTTCTCAGACTTCATTCCTGTCATTAAGCGATGCATAACTGTGCATATACATGTCAGTAGATAGATAAATAGGTGCACAGTCGGGAGGGGAGAACTGTCACTAATAAAATAAGTATTTGGAAGAGTGCCAGAAAAGGGAGAGAGTGGTTTTGACTGGGGTGTTTTTTGAAAAGATCGCCCCTGAAAAGCTGTCATTTAAGCAAGACTAGAAACAAATCAGTCAAAAGTCATTCGGGTGACTGGAGAAAGAGTATACAGAGCCAGAGAAGCCAAGTTCATGAGGTGGTAGTGACTTGGCGTGTTAGAGCCGCTGCACAGAGCCTGGCTTCAGGCAGAGCAGATGGAACACATAGGAGATGAAGACGGGGGCAAAGCCGTAGGGAGAACTTTGGGTCCTGATATAAGGGGGTGAGAAGCAGGTGAGGAGGCGAAGGCAGGAGTAACCATGTGTTTCAGGCAAACCACTGTCCTTTGCTTCGTTCCATCCACAGAGGAGATAATCTTTTCCCTGCCTTGCCCAGTGCCAACTTCTTTGAAACCTGTTGTAGAAACCAGACTGTCCTCACCTATTTCCCTGACCTCGGTCTCCAGCTACCGATATTTCTTTGAGATATTTTACCCTTCAGCTATTGGACATGGGCCTTCTCCCAAACAGCTGAAGATACCCCATGAGCAGATGGATGATTACATAAGCCCGAGACTCAGTCTCTCCATTCATTTCTCCTCTTTTTTAGTAAGTTCTGAACACTACTAAATTTCTGTGCCTCACAGCTCTGGACAATATATGTTGAGGGGCCTCTGTGTGTGGGCTGTTCACTGACATGCAAGACCTTTGCCAAAGGTACCGGTGAAGTGGAATTGCTCACATCCTAGGTAGAAAACAAAAATAGATACAATCTATTTATATATAGAATCTACACAATAGTGACGTCTTAAAGTGTTCATTGAAAGGCTATGTGGGAGCCAGAGCCTTAGGCTGAACTTGAGATGTTTGTTCGTAGGTGTGACCAGGCTGCTTAGGTGGTAGTTTCGAGAAGCAAGAATTGATCTTAAGCAAGATACGTGGGAAGCTACATAATAAAATGTGTTCCTGTGTGTCTGTGTGTGTTTCTGATTGTTTGTTTTTCTCTTCTCTAAACAGAGGAACAGAAAAGCACAATGGAGAATGATTGGCATCATGAAGAGGAACACAAATAATTTAGCAGAGAGAGATCCCCATCCGGCAATCACACTCTCCCCGAGAAAAGCACAGAAACTTATCAGTATGGAAATTAATGGAGTTGGAAGCACGTTTAACTGATTTATAAGCCCACTGGTTCATTACCTCATGAATGGCTGTGTTTACGGATGTCCCTCGCCCACCAAACAACCAGAGGAAATTCCAAAGATGTTCATCCTTCCTACTTCTCCTCTCTCCCTCCTTCACTGGGGACAGAAATGTTTGCTTTCCCTCTGCACCTGTTCCTACTTTCTGTTTTTGTATGCCACCTGTTCCTGTAGCATCCCAGTAGACTTGTCTAATCCCTGACTCATAGCGCTAAAATGAGAACTATGCCAGGAACCGGCCTGTAGTCGGTGGTTCACAGCCAGGATACGTAGGCTGAGCTGCAGGCAGGGCCCAGGCTTCTTTTGTGATTGTCACACCCACCTCCTCTCAGCCTGGAATGGACTATTGTGCTTCTCAAGGCCCCATGAGTCACCAGTCTCTGCACATCCCACAGAGAGAAAAGAAGCTTGTGCATTTATTAGGGCTGTTTAGGTGTCGGCAGTCTGGAAAGCCCAGACAATAAGCAATTGCTAAAGCTGTACAATTGACTACAGAAAAGAGCTAGGGCCTCCGAGATGTTTTCCCAAGACTGAGTTGCTGACAACTCCATGCGGATTTCAGCCACCTCATTCTGCTGGGAAAGAATGACTGGACCAGCTGCAGCTTTCCCGCCCTTGCTGAAACCAGTTCTGGGGGAGGGGAACTGTGTTTGACAGGTAATCAAGAAAGCCGACAGGAAATCGCGTTTGGCCTCTTTGAAAGTGAACCACAGTTTGTAAAAGATAATCTAATTTACCAAAACCCCAGCTGGCTAACCCGCGCTCCTCGTCGCCAGGGCCGGAGTCTCCTAGTGAATTAAGCCCTCTATGCCTTTTACTGTTCTTTAAGCTTTAACTTTTCATGTAAGAAGAAGGGATGAAGATGCTATAGGGCCTGAATTAGGAACACAGCTGCTAAGCCTAAGATACAGAAACACTGATTGGCTGGAGGCGCAGAATTTCCTGGCTAGAGTCGCGATAACACTGACCAATGACATCAGTTCTGAACCGCCATTCCCTTGTTTGAACGGGCAAGGTTGAGAAAGGAAGGTTTACACCATTGTTCCTGATACTTTCAGGTTATTCACTATGTGGGATAATGAAGGAATTAGCCAGAAATGAGAGCTAGAGAGATGGTTCAGGGGCTAAAAGTTCTTTCTGTGCAGCCGTGATGACGACGCAAGTCAAGCACCCACCTAACAAGGCCTTGTCTCCCACACCTGTGTCCTCAGCACTGTGAGGGACTTGGGGACAGAGACGAGAGAAGCGATGGAGTCTGTTGACTGCCAGCTTAGTTTAAAAACATGAACTCCAGATTTTCAGGGAGAGACCCTGCCTTACAGGAATGACGTGGCCAGTGATAAAGGATGTGAACACACACCCTCTGCTGGCCTACGTAGGCAAGTGCACACACACGGGAATTCAGTCAGGTTTAGGAATTCATCTTCACGCTCAAGGAAGAGAGAAAGAAATTACTGATCCACAATGCCCTTTGGTGATTATTTTATGATTTAATACTGTTATCATGGAGGAAAAGAACCTCACTCTCCGATTTATGTGTTATGATTTGGATATGATTCAAATGCCCCTCAAGGTTTCATTGTGTTAGAATTCGATCCCCATTGTGAGGTTTTAGGAGTAGAAATTTAATCTAACCAAAGTG
This sequence comes from Alexandromys fortis, assembly GCF_014885135.2. Taxonomy (NCBI): domain Eukaryota; kingdom Metazoa; phylum Chordata; class Mammalia; order Rodentia; family Cricetidae; genus Alexandromys; species Alexandromys fortis. The sequence continues at coordinate 3,070,304 of NW_026068009.1, forward strand.
TATAGAAGAAACCCTTTAGGAAGTGATTTGAATAAATAAGATTATTAAGGTAGATCCCTATGATTGAAACCTGGGGACTTGATGAGAAAGACTATAAAATACATATCTGTAATTCATCATGAATCACATGTCTTGTACCTTATGATGCTATACCCTACCTTGACACCAGACGCAGTCCTTCAGCCTTGCACCTCCGGAACCATGAGCTCAAATAAGCTTCTTTTCAGTTAACTACCCATTTCCTGGCATTCTGTTACGGGTGACAGAAAACAGACTAATGCAGTATAGACAGTTACTTCTCACAAGGCTGATTCACTTGGGGAATCAATGTGGCTCAGAGAGATATCAATTTCAAATGCTAAAATTGGTATCAGGAAGGATTAGGTGGTAAGCATGAGCATTGGTAACTAGTCTTCACACTCTAACTATGAGCGACCTAATGGTTTCTTTTGCTACAGCCTACTATTAGCCACACACACACAAAAAAAAAAAAAAAAAAAAAAAAAACCAGCTTTCTGTCACAACAAAACAGCTTTCTGTTCCATGTAAAGTCTAGGAGAGACCCAGTTTGAATCTCTTGGTGGCTAATGACAGGTATTAGCCCTCAAATGTCTTCCTCTTGCTTGGGCTAGCTAAGACCAGAGGGAAGAATCAGTATCCATTATTCTAAAGTTCCCTTGATCACAATTTCCTAGAACATGGAGAAGGTACAGCAAACAAGTCATTTACTTTATGTTCATTCCAAGAATTTTGTGCCAAACCCAATAACTGAACATGCTGCCCCTAAGCAAAGGCAAATCACTATCGTAACCAAGAGGATAACTACAAATTAACAACGGACAGAAAAAATCAATTCATCAGAACTGTGGGAGCTGGCTTCCCAGTGCTCGTTTTTATATAATGTCTTAGGACCAAGCAAAAGAATGACATTGTCCTCTTTCTGTTCTGATAATGGACGACATCTGTCCGCCACCTTTCGTGCCATTTCTTTCCAAAGAAGAGAGAATAGAGGAGTTTGGGGAGTGAACGCCAGGCTGTGTCACTGTCACAGGCAGAACCTCAGGAGCTCTCCAGAGCCCTGAGCACCCCACAGACAAGTAATGAGATTATGAAATGCAAGAGGAAAACCCAAAAGTGCTCACTGTCCCTTCTCTGCCCCCTGAAGGCTGGCATTGTCTTACATTCCTGCACCTCTGGGGGTGAAGACCTGACTTTTTATAGTGCCATACTGTGAGATTTCCTTGTCCTAGAACATGATACCAAAAGTACATGTGATTGAGCCATTAAAGCGCACTTCTTTGACTGTGAAAAGACCTCCTCATTTCAGGTCTCTGTTACAGCTCAGAAGTCTCAGGGAAAGATGATATTTTAAACCACCACCGGTGATTACCTTGCATATCAGCTAACACATGCATCAGCAGGCCAGGAATCTGCTGAAAGCCGTGAGCTGTGACAAGGAGCCAAGCAGGGAGTGAAGGAAGTGTGCTGAGGAGAGCAGAGGAAGGTGGCAGACCCCAGCACAAGGCACCTGAGACTCACCCCACCCAGCCTGGGTGATGTCAGAGCTGGGCAGCTGTAAAAAGTTGTCAATATTATCACCACTGGTTTACAGAATTTGAAGAAGTGACGGCATACCATGTGTTTTAAACATTTTGAACTGCAATGTTCATATTTGAATTTTGCATTGTGTTCAATCCTGAGACCAGTGTTTGCTCCATTGTCCAGATTTTTAATTTTTAATATAGCTATTTATTTTTGAGATTATTATATAATTACCTCCTTTCTTCCTTTCTTTCCCTTTCTTTAAACTCTGTCATATGCCCTCCTTTCTCTCTCTCAATTCCTTTTCTCATGAACTGTTTTTACATACATGCACACCTGTACATATATGTTCTTACATAAGCACTCCCTGCTCAGTCTGTATAAAGTTACCCATATGGATCTTTTCAAGGCTGGCCATTTGGTATTGGATAACCAACTGGTGTGCCCTTCCTGGGGTAAGACTCTCTCTCCCATGCTCAGCATTGCTTGGTTGTGTGTAGTTCTTTGTGTGGGGCTGCGGCTTTGTGGGCTTTCTCCCATCCACTAGGGCATATCTACTGGTGCCATCTTTATTGAGCTCGTGTTTAGGCAGTCATGTTGGTAAGCATCTATGTGTATACCTTCGGGCATTCCTCAGAGATAGCCTTACAGAAAACTCTCTGCTTCTCTGGCTCTGACAATCTTTCTTCCCCCTCTTCCACATTGTTCCCTGACCTTTAGGTACAGGAGTGGTTTGAAGAAGTATTCATTGAGGTTGACCTCCACAACTCACTTTTTTATTAGTTGTGGTTTTCTAGAATGATCTCCGTCTATTTAATGAGGGGTAAGGATTACACTTATCTAAGGTAAAAGGAGAAATATTTAGAGTGTAGTCGGGGATTATGCTGGCTTAAGAAAGGAGTGGTTATATGTTCTCCTCCGATAGCAGTGACTTCACTGGCCTTGGGTTTCCAGTATGAGGCAAGGTACTGCCTCTTGTTGAGCACCTTGTCTCGGGTTTGTCTCTTGTTGAGCGGCTCTTAAGCCCAATTAGAGAGCTGTTAGTTGTTGTGTTTTGCTTAAATGGTTCTATTACCAATAAAAACACGAGAGTCAGATATTGGGGTGAAAACATTTAAAAAAAAAAAGAAGCAAAGGAGGAACAACCAGATGACCTCTTTCTTACCAGAGACCCATCAGTACCTCTTCTGTCCACACATCCCTCATTGAAGAGCATGTAAATTCCAAATCCCTCCCTTCTCCTTCCTGCCCATCTTCCCTATACATATGCCTGACTTCTCTATGGCTAACTCCAGTCAACTAGTCACTAGCTCCACCCTCCCCCAACCCCCCATTCAAAGTTAACTTTATTAACATAGTCTAGGAGTGTCATATATTATAACCTGTAGAATGACAGGCTCACCTCAAAGTTAAAGGTGAGGCAGAGTTTTATTTCCAGAAGAATAAAAGGGGGAAATGTTGCAGGATAATCTTTTTGTACACTATGAAGATGCATCTCTGCCAAGGTACCTTCTGATGGTTTAATAAAGAGCTGTATGGCCAATAACTAGGCAGCAGAGAATAGATGAGACCTCCAGGCACAGATAAGAACTCAGGGAATAATCTGAGGCACACAGATTTGACCAATGAGACACGGAGGCCGTCAGATGAACAATATGGAGGCAGGGTAACCAGTCACATGACAGAACATAGATTAATATAAGTGGGTTAATTTAAGTTATAGGAGCTAATTTGGAACAAGCCTAAGCTAAGGCCAAGCATTCATAATTAAGAAGCCTCTGTGTCATTATTTGGGAGCTGGTATTACAAAGACGACAGTTGGTTACCACCGAGAGATACATGTTGCTACTGCACGCTTAGGGTTATTGTGCCATGCTGGTTGTTGTGGTCGTTCATGTGTGTCCTAGCTGAGGAGCACTGCTGTTTGATTCCTTGGACGTTTGTGTGGCATGAAAACTAGTCCTTAAGTGGGAGGATTCCAGGTTAGTTCCAGGTCAGGGACCTCTGGGCCTGGCTGCTAAAAGTGCATGATGCCTTCATCAGCAGAGACTTCCCTTCCACCTACCTGTACAGTGAAGCAACTGTGAGACAGGGAGGCAAGAAGAATGATGCGGAGCTGGGTACCAAAGTGAGCAGTCCATGTGCTTTAGTCTCCTGGCGTCCCTCTGCAGTAGCCAAGCATTCCCTTACCGCTGTCTTCTGCCATTCTCCCCATCTGATTTCTCCATGATGTATCTTACCTGGACTGTATTCTAAGTGCTTCAAGAAAAGAACCAAAATGCAATGCCTCACAGTTATTCTGAATTTTACTTTGTGTCTATGGTAGTTTGGAAGAAAATGCCCCCGCAAAGGGAGTGGCACTATTAGGAGATGTGGCCTTGTTGGAAGAAGTGTGTCTTTGTCGGGGAGGGCTTTGAGGTCTCTTTGCTCAAGCTTCACTTTGCATGACAGTCAGTTGACTTCCTGTTGCCTGCAAGATGTAGGCCTCTCAGCTACCAGCACCACATCTGCCTGCACACTGCCATGTTCCCCATAATGATGATAATAGACGGAACCTCTGAAACTAGAAGCAAGCCATCCCAATGACATCAAGCATGGAGGTGCAAAGTTTGGAGTTTCTCCAGCTTATTTTTGGACTTGCTTTGGTCCAGTATTTCCTCACTGTGCTCTCTTCCCTTCATTTGGGAATGGGCAATGTATATTCTGTGTCATTATATTTTGGAAGTATGTGATCTGCTTTTTTGTTTTGATTGTTGCAGGGGGATTACAATTAAGAGATTGCCGTGCATCTCAGAAGAGACTTTGAAATAAGTCTGAGACTGTTATAGACTGTGGGGAATTTTGAAGTTGGACAGAAAGCATTTGTGCATTATGATATGGCTATACACTTTCGGGGGCCAGGGAGTGAAATGTGGTGATCTGAAAGAAAGTGGACCCCTAACAGAGTGGCAGTATTAGGAGGTATGGCCTTGTTGGAGGAAGTGCATCACTATGGGGGCGGGCTTTGAGATCTCTTTTGTTCAAGCTTCCCTCAGTGCTACAGTCAGTCCACTTCCTGTTGCCTGCAAGGTGTAGGACTCTCAGCTACCAGGACCACATCTGCCTGCAGGGAGCCATACTCCCCACCGTGATGACAATGAACTGAACCTCTGAATCTATAAATGAGATACCCTAACTAAATGTTTTCTTTAGAAGAGTTGCCATGGTCATGATAAAAGCCATAAAAACCCAAACTAAGACCATATCTTTCCTTGCAATAAATTATGAACTGTTGGCTTTTGTTCTTCTCGGTGTGGTAGATCACATCACTAGCTGTCTGTCAACCATTTTCTTCAGCTTGTCTTTCTCCACATGTTTCCCATGAATACCATAGGGAGTGAGAACTGGACCGGTAAGAATCACAACCTCAGATAGAATTCAATTCCAGCCAACTATGCATCTCCAACAAAGGTCTACTTTTAGACGTGTAGGCAGAGATCAGAAAACTAGAAAGGCATGGTGAGGCACCTAGAGGCCAGTAATAGAAGAAGCCTCTATATCCCTGAGCTGGAAAACAAGAGGCTGAGTAAAAGTGGGAACCGTGGCCATGAAGATTTATCTGCTGCCAAAGACATAGGGCCAAAGCAAAGCAGAAAGTATTTCAGGGGACCAAAGAGCCTGAACTTATTCTCCTCTGATACTTTGATCTCCTGTTGGTGTTAATTAGTCACCGAATCTATTCAGAATCTCCGGTGATGTGATCCCTAGAGATGAAGGCATGGAGCTAAGAAAGAAGGGAAGAAGACAGATCTTGGGTGGGAACAAATGAAGAATCACCAGTGAAGAGCAACCTTCCTCTGTGTGACCAAGAGACTCAGAACATTCATGTTGCCTCAAAGCACAGAGTAGAAGATAGGAGTTCCAAAAGACTGATCAAAGTGAACATTCCCATTATTAGAACGAGGCAGTGAAATGAGCCTCCTGACATGTCACACAAAGGAGGCTCTTTCTTCTGTACACCCCTAGCAGAAAACAAATCCTATTATGTCAGACAAACCAGACTGAGGTACAGTCTAAAGAGGACCCTTCAGCACTCTCACAGTCATAAGAGAAAGACTGAGAGAGCAACATCTCCACATTCAAAGAGGCTTAAAGGAGGCCTGAAAACTAAGTTCAACATGCTACTCTTGGTTTAGAATTAGATGACAAAAAATATTAAGCAATTGACAAATTTTTTTATTTATTTTTTTAAATATAATTTTTTATTGAAAAAAGATTTCTGCCTCCTCCCTGCCTCCCATTTCCCTCCCCGTCTCCCTTTTCCCCCCTCCTCCCTCTCCTCTCCCCCTCCCCCCACTCCTCTCCCCCTCCCTCTCCAGTCTGAGGAGCATTCAGGGTTCCCTGCCCTGTGGAAAGTCCAAAGTCCTCCACGCTCCATCCTGGTCTATAGCCATACTGATGAATATCTTGCATATCACCATAGAACCTTCATCTGGAGATGGATGGAGATAGACACAGAGACCCACACTGGAGCACCGGACTGAGCTCCCAATGTCCCAAGGAGGAGCAGAAGGAGGGAAAATATGAGCAAAGAAGTCAGGACCACGAGGGGTGCACCCACCCACGGAGACAGTGGGGCTGATCTATTGTGAGCTCACCAAGGCCAGCTGGACTGCGACTGAAAAAGCATGGGATAAAACCGGACTCTCTGAATATGGCGGACAATGAGGGCTGCTGAGAAGCCAAGGACAATGGCACTGGGTTTTGATCCTACTTCATGTTCTGGCTTTGTGGGAGCCTAGCCAGTTTGGATGTCCACCTTCCTAGACCAGCAATTGACAAATTTTAATAGCATCTATAGATTAGAAAACCGTGGTGCTATCACCTTCAGCATTGTGTCATGAGAAGGGACGAGAATGCCAAACATCTTTTTCCTGGTGAACGGTAACATGCACTGGGAAATAATTTCTAACAAAGGGTCAGTGTGTACACATTACTTTCTGCAGTTTAAAAAAAGTAGGTTGAAGGTGGAGAGATGGCTCAAAGCCTAAGATCACTGGCTGTTCTTCCAGAGACGCCAGGGTTCAGTTCCCAGCACCTACATGGTAACTGACAGTCATCAATGACTCCAGTTCCATGGGGTCAGATGCCCTTTTCTGGCTTCTGTGGGCGTTTTGTGTATGTGGTAGATATGCATGAAAGGCAAACACTCATACACACAAAGTAGAAATAAAGGAACCTTTAAAAAGTATGTTTTATGTGTTTGTGTGAGAGGGGAGGGTGTGTGTGTGTGTGTGTAAGAGAGAGAGGGAGGGAAGGGAGAGAGAGAGAGAGAGAGAGAGAGAGAGAGAGAGAGAGAGAGAGAGACTGTAAGTATGAAGATTACATTATTATATTTTTGGGGAGGAAGAGCCAACCCAAGACTGAGGACGCTGCTCCAGGAAGTGTTCATTTGCATAAAAAGAATGTCTATTTACCCCTACTGTCTCCATGGGGTCTCACCAAACTCATACTTCTTAGACAATTCTAGGCACCCAGTGACTCTTGTCATTATAGAGAGAATTCTGCTCCTCTCTTGATAATTTGCCTGAACATTATTAGCTGCTTTTCTTTCTCATTTAGAAACTAAATTATTAGATTAAAACAGAAAGAAATTGGATGAAGGAAAAGGTCCTGCTATGTCTTTGTTGGAGGGCTCGGCGTGAAACTGGAATTTTCTGCCTCTTGTGTAAGGAAGTAGGTGAATGATGAACATAATATTTATGCCAGCCTTGCAATTGGATTATTTCCACCTCCAAAATAGAGCTGCTAATATAACATTTGCTCTGGGGTGAGAACCCTTTTTTTCCCCACTACTTCATCCTATCCACCAAGCAGTGGTTTGAGAAGACGATGATTTCATATATTGTGCACACGTCTTTCTGGAAGTCAGAAAGAAAACCAATAACTGCAATTGTTCTTAGGCAAGGAAGATGCACGTAAACCTGCTAGGATTCTGAGCAAAGCTGGGATGTAAAAGTAACATTTCCTTTTTTTTTTTAACCATAGTCCCTATTACTTCCAAATTTGCTGTATTAATTTTATATGCTTTCTTTTAAAACAGAAAAAAAGGTTGTTTGGATGTCTGTCTTAGCAGAAAGTGTTATTTTAAATGGATTTTCTTTCATTTTATCATCATATGGAAATTACTACTCCTGGGGATTCTGTCTCATAGAAGTATGACACACATTAATCAGAAAACGTGAAAAATAATGATATATTTTTATGTAATTTATGTTTCCAGAAAAAATTAAGAATACAACAAATAATTTCTGCATACCAACACTTCTATACACCAACATTCTGTAAATACAATCATCTTACAGTGTGTGCACGGGAGCATGCATGTGTGAGTGTGCGAGAATGAGCACATATGTGTGTGTGTGTGTGTGTGTGTGTGTGTGTGTGTTCTTCACATCAAGAATCTTGAGGTTCATTAGAACTATCAATGACAGTGCAGGGAAGTTTATAAAATCAAATAAAAAAAGAATTGATCATATGGAAATCTCTTGGAAAATTCTAGAAAGAGTAAATTAATTTTTTTATATTTTGCCATCATTCATTCAGTTCCTCTTATGTGCTTGTTATTATTAGAAAAGCCAAAGATACGTTAGTCAAATAATGAAGGCACCTGCCCTCCTGGAGTATGTGTCCTGGGAAGAAGAGGAAGATAGTTCACGTGTACAGATCTAGATGACTGTTTAAGAAACCAAAACAGACTAGAAATGAGGTAGGTAATAGCAAGGAGTCATGGTGTTTTATGTATAGTGTTAGAAAAGGGTTTGATGAATGAGAATTGGGAGTTAATCATGGGAGGGAGAGAGGCTATCACATGCAAAGGAAAGGAAAAAGCTCGTGTAAAGACACTGAGACAAAAACAAGCCTGGTATATTGAAGGCAACATCAATGGAAAGAAGGTGTGTGCCTTGTCATCTCCTCACAAAAAGGGTTAAGTCAAAGGATAAATACGTGTTTTTAAGGTTTCTGTATTTGTTTCTTTCTCACCACTTATCAGAGTGCCATCCAGAAACAACGTAAGGAACAACCAAGTTAGCTCAGGTTTCAGAGGGTCTCAGTCCACTATGGTAGGAAAGCCATGATGACTGGAACAGCTCAAGTTTTGTGGGTAGGACTTCAAGACAGAGGCCTTCTCCTCACTGCCATGGATTAGAAAACAGAGCTGAGAGTGTCCACAGCAGCTGGAAGTGGGTGTGACCTTGGAAGGCTGCTCCCCTGAGCCTCTTCCACCAGTCAGGGTTGTGACCCTTGGTAGGTGAATATTTCTGTGGATGTCCTCACACTTATGTGAGAATGGGCAGCAAAATTTGGACTTGGGGGGGGAGAGGGAGAGAGGGAGAGAGAGAGAGAGAGAGAGAGAGAGAGAGAGAGAGAGAGAGAGAGAGAGAGAGAGAGAGAGAAGAGACACATAGTTAGGAGGGGCAGGGAGGAGGTTAGATCTGTAAAGGTAGAAGTGACCACCATGTATTATATAAAATTCTGAAAGAAATAATAGAAATACTATATTGGGAAAAAAGAAAGGTTCACTTCAGCATTGAAGAATCCAGAAAGTCTGTCACCTCTACACCTCTTATTAATTAATAAAACTATTCCAGGAAGTGTCTGAGGAAATAACAAATTAATCAGAATAAAGGCCTCCGGAGAAGAGGAAGATGTGGTAAAATAAAGAGCACGGGTCTAAGAAAGCAGATGATTCAGGGCAAGTGAAGGCACACTTGCCATGTTTCAAGAATTGTTAAAGAGATACCTTGACCGGAAGAGAGAATAGCTAAACAACTTTTCTTCACACCAGAAGTAGGTATTCAGATCAATACAATTAAACCTGGATATTGAGGAAACAGAAAAATGAAGACAGAAGTTCTAACCTCTCATCTTTGTGGTGCTGGGGGTGGGGGAGGAGAGAACTCAAACAGAACTTAACTTATTCTTTGCTCAAAATTGTGTGCTGATACGCTTTGTTGACAACCATGGGTGGCCTGCCCCTTTCAGAACAGAAACGGGGGAGGAATGGATGGGGGCAGCAGAGGGAAGGGAACGGGAGGAGAGGAGAGAGGAGAAACTGCGGTTGGGATGTAAAATAAATGAAAAAATTTAACTAATAAAAAAATGTGTGCTGAGCTGACTATGCACACATTGTACACTATTATAAGAAATTTAGCTTATTATAATACATACTTTCAAAGCACCTGGAGAAGAAGAAAAATCAATAAGGAAATGTAGAATATGAGTCAATATATATGACCTTCTGAGACAGGTAAAGCTAAAACGACTATACTAAAAAATAAAATTTTAAAAACATCTCCATTATTTCTAGAGGCTGGGCGGTGGGGTGGGGTGGGGATGCAGTGGGGTGATGCAGAGGGAGACTGAGCATGTGGGGCACTGGGAGTTCTAAGTCAGTGGAACCATTCTGCACAGCATTGTTGTGGGGGAAATTCAGGACAGTGTCTTTGCCAGAACTCAGAGAACTGTGCAGCACAGAATGAATGCTTAGGAAACCCTGGACCTCAGCTACGAATGATGGGTCAATATTCATTCATGGGTAATAATGTGAACAATGCAGGGACTCAAGATGTTAGACCTGCAAGAAGCCGGGGATGGTTGAGTGTTCAAGAGCATCGAGGGGTGCTTCTTGTCCCCCCCTTTTTTTCTTGTACATATAAATGTACTTTAAGAAGCAAATGCAGTAGTAAAATAAATAAGTAAGTAAAATGTTTCTGGAAGCTCCAACTGTGTACGTATAGTCCCCAACCACACATTTCATCCACAGAGATTTCAGACTGCAAAACAGCATGCGGCCAGCTCAGCTGTCTGTGGTGAGCAGGCCCCTGACCCTGAACACTAAGTGTCATAGAAAATGTCCCCACCCTCGAAGGCCCTCACCACATTGTGGTGTCCCACAGTCTCCAGCTGACCAGTGCCAACACCACCAAGGGCATTGAGACTTGTCAAGTCCTCTTTGGAAAACTTGAGAAATGTGTTCGCAATCACACGTTCTCGCCCCAGACAGAACAGTGAAATACAGAATTGTCACACAGAGAATGAAAAGCATTTTCCTCAGGCAGGATGACTGGGACTCCTCACTCCTGGCTGCATCCAGACCCACGCAACCCAAATGGCCTTTTATCCAGTGTGCACATTCACTCCTCCGATAAAATGATGTTTCCAGAACCCATGGCAATTGTCTGCTCTGCCAAGTTCCAGGAAATTGGATAAGTGGATTCTTTAAGGTAACTGACTGCAGCCGTCAAAAGATTCCATGCTGCCGGCAGAGAGGCTTTCATCCCTGCCTCAGAGACCACGTCTGTCCTGTACCTCAGCACCTTTGCTGTCAAAGACAGAATTACAGTGCTGTGACCACCACGGACCTTTAATAAACAGCAGTCACGGTGCAGGGAGGGGGCTCATTGGGTAAAGGCACTTGTCACCAAGCCCAATAACCCAAGTTCACTTCCTGGGATCCACATGGTGGAAGGAGAAAACCAACTTCCACCAATTTGTCCTCTGACATCCACTTGTGCACTGTGGTATGTGTGTACTCCCCTAAATAAATAAATAAAATTAAGATCAAATAAAACTTAAGTCTAGGAAAAAACTAAAAAGATAATTAAGAATTATAAACAAAAAAAAAAAAAACAAAAGGTACAGGTACCAAAAATGAGCACAAGGCCAGCAGTAGCCAGATTCAGTATGAGTCATTTAAGCTTGTGGTAGAAGATGCAATAAAATCCCACTGTGCTTACAGGAAGAATCTAAATGGGATAATTGGATACATGGGAATAGATAAAGTATACAAATTAGTGCAGGGACATAAAGCAGAAGTGGTTATATTAGTCTGTTCGCATCTTAAAATTCCAAGAAAGGAGGGACTCACACGTGACTCAACCCCTGAGGAGCTACTGACAGTTGATGGCCTCTGCGGGAGGGGGAGTCAGGTTTCTTTAAGGGTGTGCCTTTGGTACACAGGCTCTAGTGGGTGGCCCTGCACCCAGGAGTGTATGGGCAACCCAAGCTCCATGCAGTATGTTGCCTCTATCTTTGGCTCCTAAATCCAAATCCTAAGATATTAGTATATAACTTAGAAACCATAAAAACCAGGACAGTTAAAAAAAAAGACCAAGGGATGGGGAGGAGCACATGAGAGAGAGAAATAGTTGGGCCAAAGTAATTTGAAAGGGTAAATGAGAAAAATAGGGAAGATATTAGTGAGAGAGAGAGAGAGAGAGAAAGTATAGCAACACAGAAAAAGGAAAAGGAGGGGCAAAATAAATGTCTGGAAAAGTTATGAAAATCCTACTGTCTATTTCCCTATCATATTGTTGTTATCTATTCATCCAAAATACATATAAAATATCTAAATATATATACATTTACAAAAGAGAGAGAGAGAGGAAAAAAAACAAATAATAATTTTCACCTGAGTTGTCAATACCCTTCCTTAAGACCCATGAACTATTTCACAAAAACTCTAACACCAGGCATGAGAATCCTCCTTACAAGTTCCCCCAAAACATTATAGGTTATTGCTGTTGCTCTTGGTTGCCTCTCAGAGGATGAAGGCTATGTTCCTATTGCTAAAGGCACCATGAACGTCAGACCCAGGACCCAAAGGATCTAAGCTATATCTGAACTGAAGGCCTCCTTCCTGAGGACCAGCATTCATGGTTCCAGAAGGTGTCATGCAAGCATCTAAAGGAGGAGAGAACATGTGCATGAGAATCCTCCTTACAAGTTCCCCCAAAACATTATAGGTTGTCTTTGTGGTTCACAGGTGTCATAGCTGGTAGAAACCCTAAGACATTAGGGCTCCAGTTTCTTATCACTGAGCAAGCTACCTGGGTTTGTTTATCTAGCAACAGAGTTTTAAGCACAAAGGTACAAAGGCAAGCTCCAATACATAAGGGTCTCTTGAAATGGGTTTGCTACTCTTCCATCAACCCAATCATATCGTATGCCAAAGCTCAGAGTCGTTAGATGTTATAGTTGAGAGGTGAGGTGAATCTGGCTGATCAACACTATAGCAAGACTGACTCAACAGCAAGCACAGTGAAAACTTAAGCTTTAACTATGGTATTTAGATATTGGGCCTTGGGAAGTGATTAGGAATTGGTGACATCATTAGGTAAAGCCTCTATGGATAGTAATGGTTTTAGACGGACAAGGAAAGAAGCCAGACAGATATGTAGACATTTGTATGCTCCCTAATTGTTACCCATGATGCTCTGAGATATCTTGGGACTGGCCAATAAGAAGGTCACCAACAGATACAATTCTCTGACCTTTGTACCTAAAGAGCCACAAGCCAAAATAAACTTCCTTGCTTTGTAATTTACACCATGACATTGTGTTCTTAGCAACAGAAATGAACTAATATAGTCAGGGAGTATACCCCCAAAGGGCACAGATTCAAGAAAGAATAAGCAAATTGGGGCCATTGCCACAACCAATCAAACACAATGAATTATTCAATAAATGATACTATGAAAATTGACTTGCTTAGAGGAGAAAAGGAGGCTAGATACCTATATTACAACACAATAAATTCCAGAATTAAAAATTAAAGGTAAAACGACAATAGTTCAATAACAAAGTTAAGAACAATGTGGAGGAATCATTTGCAATATAATGGCAATGGATTATAGGCCATATTATTTCAAGAGATGCTTGAAATAAATTCAAAGAAAAATGGAAATAGGTAATTCAGAAAAGAAACAAATAGGTTCTATATTCCATAAATCTCTGTGGCATCTTTGAACCTGAAACTCCCATCAACTCTGGATTGTATTGCCACTTCAGAGTCACGCAGAGGAGCTGAACAAAAATGTATAATCCCTCCAAATCACTTAAGACATCTGTCTCTTTGAAAAAATGGCAGAGCCCATTTGAATACTGGTAAATCATATTTTATCTCTTTTCAGGATGAGAGTTTGTGCCAAGTGACATGGCTGGGGTGTTTCCAAAGAAGCTGAGCATCTAACTGCCTGGGCAAAGGCCAGCCTTAACAAAACAGCTAACTCAGGAATTTGGAAGCCATTGTCATGAAAGAAATAAGAACTTCATAAGTCCAGTTAACAAAAGTCTAAATTAAAGGACATTCTTAAATAGGATAAGATGCCCAGATAAGGAAGGCAGCAATCAGGAAGTGTTTTGATAATTAGGATGGGGGCTGTTTTGTTTTGAAGATGCATATGAACCATCTATCACAGGAGAGAATTGTTCATTTTCAGTCTATGTGATATATTCAGGGAGTTCTCTCACCTACAAGACTTACACACACACACACAAACATACACACACACACACATGAATGTGTGCTAGAAAAAAAAAGAACAGATTGTAAAATGTATGTCTACATCTGCTTCCTCTTCTAAAAAAAAACAGACAAAATACCATTTATTTCATCAAGTGTTTTGAATGTTAAATGAGACAGTATCCACACAGGTTGTAGGATGTTGTGGTTATTTTAACTGTTTTTCTTTCCCTTCCCTTCTGGTTAGTTTTTGTTGTTGTTGTTTGTTTGTTTGTGGTTTTGCCACTGTGACAAACACCTAACAGGGACAACACAAAGTCTACAGGTTTATGTCGGATCAAGGTTTCAGATGTTTCCATCTGTGGTCATCCCGCCCCACTAATTTCAGACCTGTGGAGGAGGAAGGGCATGGCGGGAAGGCTGCTCACCTCATAGTGGCAGCAAGCACAGATTGTGTCAGAGAGGAAGGAACTGGAAACCAATATGACCCAGTTCCACTGAGAAGGTCTCCCCTCTTCATTTCTACACCTTCTAATAATGCCATAATAATGCCATCAGTGGGGTAACATTACTGAAGTCAGAGCATTGGGGACCCAACCTCTTCCTCAAACTCAGCATCTAGAAACCAAGCTATTGGAAAGGACACCCCATATCCCAAACAGGACACCTTTCTCTGTGGGTTCCTATTTCTTGGGGGTGATTTCTAGGCCCTTATCTGACTGTTCACATCTTCCTATCCTTTCCCACCACTCCAAACTTGCCCTCAAGGGGAAGTTACTTTTTCTGCCTACTTAGCACTTGAGTTTCTTCTTTGCTCAGAGTGTGCGAAGAACTTAGCAATGTTTGCTATGTAGCATGGGTTCCTCAGCTTTGCTTTGAAGTTCCTCATTTTCCCCTAGAGTTTGGTGACATTTACTACCTAATTGTGAGCTCACATTTCTTGACTGAGTCCATGTTGGGCACCTAAAGCACTGGGCTACTTGAAAGCGGGTTTATTTTCTCTTGATAATGCCAATGATCACAAGTACCTTAGCTTGTGAGAGGAAGGAGCCAGTTTTCAGTCTGTCCCTGTGAAATGATATTTCTACCATAATACTCCAAAGCTCTTCCCCTATTTTTTCAATATAGTTTACTATTTCATTCTATGAGGAACACCTCAGTCAAAAACGAGAAACACAGCCAAGATGCATGGCTTGGATAATTCTTGAATGTGTCTCCCTAAACCCCAGAAGCACACTTGCTGGAAGCTTAGCCTCTGGTACAGTGCTGGAAGCTCGTGGAAATTCTAAGCTTATCCACGGTAAGCACAATAGGGAGAGCATTGATGCTGGCCCCTCAGGATGGGCCGCATCCCCCAGGGATCAGTTAGTTCCACAAGATCATGTGATTAGAGCAGAGCACAGAGCCTGGCCCCTTTGGCCTTCCTGCTTCCTTCTCGCCCCATCCGAGCTCCGTCAGACTTGCCTCTCTCACACATTTCCACGCAGCATGTTATCCACCGCGCGAGGCTCTCACCAGAAATCAACACCAGCTGCGTGCTTGAATCTCTGCGAACTGAGTGAGCCTCTTTCTTTCCTTCTTTATAAAACACCCAGCTTCAAGTGGTCTTAGAGCAGCACAGAACAGACTGAGACTCTCACTCTTTCAAACAAATGAGGAGATAAACATCGTCACCGTGGGTGGCTTTACAGGTATCTAAACTCACGTGTGTGCAAGCCAGAATGAAAGCTATGTTAATGTCATCATGTAACATCTGGAGATTATTATAAAATATGCTGGAACGGTGACAAACAGAGACTTTTGTGACTCATTCTACTTCTCTCACCTTGTCTCAATACTATACACTGAGATATATGTGTCACCTACTTGTCAACTTTGACATTTCCTATAGGCTTATAGCATGAAACCAGTCAATATTATAGTCTTTGGTTTTATATATATAAAACCAAATACATATATATATATATATTCTATTTGGTAAATACTCAAATGTAACAGTACAAATCAAATAAATATGAATAAACATCAGTAAAACCTAACTTTATAGAAGTCCTGAAGGTCAGTGAAGAAAGCTTGTGAGACAGTTGAGCAGAACTGATTCACGATAGAAAACATTTCACTCACTTTTATTCTGGGGACTGTGGAATCCACTTCCTCCATGTAGTGTGGCTATACCACACAGCCTCGCTCTCAAAATGCTTGAGTTAAGGCAAACAAAGACTGGATCTCAGAAAAATCATTAAAGATTTAAAGAAGAATTCTAGCCAGTCATGATGGTAGACGCTAATCGGTCTAGCTACTTGGGAGCCCGGGGAGGCAGAGTGATTCAAGTTTAAAGCCTAGACAAGTCAGTGAAACAATGTCTCACTTTTTTAAACTTTGGGAGTACTTGCCTGGCATCATCAAAGCCCTAGTATGAGTGCCCAATCCAGAAAGAGAGAGAGTGATTGTGTGGGCATGGGACTAGAAGACAGTACAAGCAACAGCTCCCTTCAACACTGAGCAGTTCTGAATTCAACTTCATCATGCCAAGTTTCCTTTTTAAGCCTCAGTTTCCTCTCGAATAAAATGTGCTTTTGTAAGACAAACTAAGAGCATAAAGGTTAAAGTATTGCTAACATGTACATTTAATCTATTCCTCTTAGCATAACCCCCTTTGGAAACAAACTAGAAATCTAAGGAGGGGGTGAACAAAATTATCAGACATGAAGCCAAAATGTGAGCTTGGAACCCAACAAAAGCCAAATTTCTTTCCAAACAAGCATGAGGATGAACAACTCAGTGTTTGCTACTGAATCATGAGAGGATGTCCTGACATGAGGACTCAAAATCACACCCTGGTCCTGGGGTCTAACAAGCCAGAGAACATGAGTTGTTTGACCTCAGAAGGACTCATCTCTATTGAAGTGAAGTAAGAACTTACGGCTTCAGATCAACAGTATCTACATCAGGGTCTATCTACGAGAACATCAGGTCTCCACAGATTCTCATGCAGTATCTTGGACTTTTAGCAACATAATGAAATTAATAATGAGAGAGAGAGAATTTAAGAGAAAAACTACCATGTTCATGAATAGCCTAAGGCACAGAGAAAGGGATCAAAGGCTTTTGATGCCAAACAGTACAAGCTGAACATCAAGAAGCAGGGGTGGAAAAGATGATTTCCAGAAAGTAGTGGTAGGTTGTAAGTGCTTAATAATCTAAACAATGGATTCACCTCAACAAGAATCATCCAAAAGCATTGCCTCTGATGAACAGATCTGACCAATTTGTGATCTCTATAACCCCAGCCATCCTTCTGCAAAGTCATGATTGGTATCACCCTGTGGGGTTACAGAATATCATATCTGTCCAAGGGAATGGGCTAAGGGAATGGACAGAGAATTTCTCATTGAAAGGACAGCAAGCTTGGGATACTTGCCTCTTCTGAACAGCAGAGGTAGAGACACGTTGCTAGGAGACCAGGAGGTATCAAGGACAGCCCCTCATAACCAGCCTGCATAACTGACTCCTGTGACAAGGAGACTGTGCTGCCAACATTAATAACTCTGAAGAGGCAATCCGAGCATAAATTGCTCCATTTGAGAGGTTTTATGGCACATTTTAAAGTGGGCTAGTCACTTTTACATACACTTTCGCGACAGACCTGTAGTGCTGGAGGAAAATGTCCCATGCTTTCTAGGTTTCTGTGGGAGGGATCTCACCCAAGTCCCAATTCACACTTCCTCTCTCTGCCCATGGGCAGCTGGAGGCACTTAACTTAAGGGAAACCTTGGAAAGTGTACGGTTTACTCCTTCGCTCTGTCTCTCAGAGGGAGCTTGCCCTTCCAGAATATGTCTGCAGGCCTTACAAACTGCTTGTATTGCAAGCACAAAGCTCAATCTCAGAATCCACATTAGAAAACACCCAGGCATAGAAGCATTTTACACACCTAACCACCTCCTCATCTGCCAAACAATATATGTTTCTCTAAAATTTTATCTAATTGTTGTGAACTGTGGGGAGGTAAAGGTGCCATTAAATAGAACTACTCTTACATATTACAATATGGTGGGCTTAACTCAAGTCCAAATACTTCATAATTGATAAGGTCTTAACTGGATGCCTTTGTGTGGGCTTTGAGAGGTCTATAAACTCCCAGAAATATATGGAAACATTCGCATGTAGATATATTTTTCTATTCCTAAGGAAAGTTGAACATTCATACAATTGTTCATAGAAATAAACCCCTAAATGAATTGTGATGTTGAATATTTTCAGCATACCTACAGTATTAGAATTTTTAATTTTACTGTTTGATATATGTGAGTGTTTTACCTGCAAATGTACAAGTCAAAAAAGGATGTCAGATCCCCAGAATATGGAGTTATAGATTAATGTGAGCCACATATGGGTGCTGGAAAGCAAACTGAAGTCCTTTGCAAGAGCAGTAAGTGCTCCTAACCACTGAGCCAATTCACCAGACCGTGACTACAATTTTAGATCGGTCTCATAGCTCCAAAGTGGTAATACATGCACTACAAATATCTGACTCTGCTCATTCTATTTGTGAGCGTGAGGCTTTGCTAAATTCTCCATGCAGAGAAACCATTGTCTTAGGCTGAAGCTATAGTAATCCCTTTGGCTTTATTCTTTTCAGAGATGGCTTTTTGGCCGGTTCATTGCCATGTTCAAGATAAATTTTAAAAGGAGTTTTCTTTAAACCCTAAGAACTTGGTATTTTTGTTTGTGTTGTAAAAAAGGCCAAATATTCGGAATCTTCATTTTTTGAAGACGAGTTCCTTCAGAGAAGTAACCAGGTAACCGGCATACCAGGTTCAAGCTGTCATGGCAACCAGAAATGATGTAGACTCATCTATCCAGACATCAAGGAAGTGGCCAGGCTCTGAGACCTCATCTTCTGAGACAAGCCTACTGAAGAAATAAATAAGCAGGCCCAACTCGCTCCTTGCACAGCACCTGCCTAGGTGTCTGACTTTGTGCTCGGGGCTCTGGTTTCTTCTCTCACTTGGTAACCTTTCTACAGTCTCTTTGCCTGCTGCTGTGGGTAGGACTAGTTGCCACCACCTCGGGTAGCTTGGCTAAAGCCCCTTTCTGAGGAATAGCTTTCTCATTCTAGCCTCTGCAAAGAGATTCTTTCCTTAGCAGGAGCTCTTTGACCAACCATCAGAAAGATCAACAAATGGCCAGGGTATCTCTACAGAGAATTCAACCCTGCTGTGACAACCATGACTTTTTTTAATACTAGACAAAATAAAGTGAATTAAACCTCAGAGGAGAAAGGTGGACACACACTAGAGTGTAAAAACATATAGTAATAAAAAAATCACAAGAAAAGGATAGCTGTCCTGAGCACAGGTATATTTAAGACATTACTTCCAATTTTTCAAATTAATAATAATTGGCAGAATTCCGAAAACAAATTGACCCACCCATAGTATCAGAAATCTCTCTCAACAGCAACAACAATACAGCAAGATAAATCACATATAAACGTTGGAAATCTCTAAAGTACCAATCCTCTTCTCCAGAGAATCACCTGAGCAGGCCTCTTGAGCTTCTGAGGAACTTTCCTGAGGACTGAGAAAGTGTTGAACTCCACAGAGACCAGCTGAAGGAATCCAGATTCTTTTTCAAGCATGAAGAAAGGCAGACATGTCTTAGAAGGAAAATCTCAAAGCCCAGCTTGACCCTACAAAGAAGGAGGTGTGACCTCTATACGTTCAAAGGGCAAGTCCCCAGCTACATACCCAGATACTCCAGACAACTATGCTTCCAAACTCTTCATGGGACAACACATGCAGATGAAGCCATAGGCCTCCAAGTGACTGCATCTGCGCCTGCCCTGTGGGAATTTGCCTGGGTGCTTTCTGTTGGGTGATTTTAGGTCAAGATGGGCCCTGGTAGGTGCCCTGAGTAGAGTAGAAACTTCCAGAAAAGAGGAGTTTATCAGTAGAGGATGTTTATCAGGAGAGCAGACAGCAGGTTACCTCCTGAACCCTAGCCAGGGTTCTAGGGCACAATAAACTCTCATAAGGTAGAGATTTCAGTGACATGCCATGGTTTTTGCCTTCCCTGGGTCACCCAACCAATCTCCTTCTACAGCCTGGAAGTGACAGAACCATTAAGAGGCAGGGACTAATGGAAGGAAATTATGATAGCATTGATTGGTCTTGCTCCTCTCTCTCTCTCTCTCTCTCTCTCTCTCTCTCTCTCTCTCTCTCTCTCTCTCTCTCTTCTTTTTCTCTTCTCTTACTCTGTCTTTTCTTTTATCTCTCCTCTTTCTGTCTTCTCTTTTCTTTCTCCTTCCTTTCTCACTCTCCTCTCCTCTCTTTCTCTCTTTTTATCTCTTCTCTTTTCTCTCCTCTCTTTCTCTCTTCTCTTTTCTCTCTTCTCTCTCTCCTTTCTCTCTCCTCTCTTTCTCTCTTTTCTCTTTTCTCTCTATGCTCCAGTCAGGGAGCTGGTGATCTGGGAAGGTGGATAATCACCCTTGGAAAACCAAACCTCCTAAAGTCTTACCTCCAGGCAGAAACTTACACTGGTGTAGGACCAAGGCAACCAATTGTTCCAGAGCTCACCCTTGCACTGCTGGTCAGAGACATCTCCAAGATTTGTGGTGTCAGCATGTCTGCTCTCATTTCCTGTATTTCTCTGTCTTTGGCATCGCTATTGGAAGGTAGGTCCATACATTTCATGATGCTGAGTTTAGTTAGGGTTTGCTGGTATGGTATCAATCTTGTGGGTTACACCTGGGTGGGGAAGATAATTCAGAATAAGCAAAGCATTAGCTGTATATACATTTGAGCTATTTAGAAAGTGAATGCATAGATTCCTTTCGACACTATGCAGTACAAATGTGTCCTCAGAGCATATAAACGCGTCCTCATCATGAGCCCAGACAAACACTTCCTCTTTCTGAGTTGACTCTTTCAGGTGCTTTATCCCAGTAACTGAAAGCTGACTATGGCAGTTTGAATGTAATTGGCCCTCCATAAGCTCACAGTTAGTAGCACTATTAGAAGGTGTGGCTTTGTTACAATGAGAATGACCTTGTTGGAAGAAGTGGGTCTCTATGGGGGTGGCCTGTGAGGTCACATGATGTAGTATTGTCATCTGTCAATCTGTTTGTGTTGATTTCATTGGTTAATAAAGAAACTGCCTTGGCCCATTTGATAGGCCAGCCCTTAGGTGGGTGGAGTAGACAGAACAGAATGCTGGGAGGAAGAGGAAGTGAGGCAATCGCCATGCATCTCCTCTCTGGGGCAGAAGCGATGAAGCTGGGCACAGGCTAGAATCCTTCCCAGTAAGCTACTGCCTCGTGGTGCTACACAGATTATTAGAAATGGGTTAGTCAAGATGTGAGAGTTAGCCAAGAAGAGGATAGATATAATGGGCCAGGCATGTTTAAAAGAATACAATTTGTGTGTTGTTATTTTCGGGCATAAGCTAGCCAGGTGGCAGGGAGCTGGGTGGCGGGAACGCAGCCCGCCTGCCACTCCACACAACAGTCACACATGTGCTCAAGTCATGCCCAGTGTCCCAGATCACTTCCTGTTGCCTGTGGAATCAAGATATAACTTCTTCTCCACTCTCAGCTCCTTCTCCAGCACCACGTCTGCTTGCATGCTGCAGTGTCCCACCATGACGATAGATAAAGGACAAACCTCTGAAACTTTAAGTCATCCAATTAAATGTTTTCCTTTATAAGAGTTGCCATAGGCATGGTGTCTCTTCACAGCAACAGAAACCCTAACAAAGACACTGACTAGTACACCTCAATAATGCCTCATTTTAGAGGTCGTTCTGTTCTGTTTTTACAGAAGCCTTCACCACATGTTTAAATTAGTAAGTCAACTAGATGCTTCTGTTGTTAAGGATCCTGGTGACACAGGGTGGTGCCTTAGGCATTCAGACATGGGAGGGTAGGTGCTGAGTGTGGGGACCTTGCTTCCAAACAGATGATGCTGCAAGTCCCCAAAGCCAGGTTATTGAAAAGATTCAGTGTCTGGGTAAACCCACGAGCTCTCAGTCAAGCCTGGAACTTGGGCTCCAAAGCTTCTTCTTTCTTGTCCCCTGCAGCCCTATGATCTTTCCTACACCATGAAATTTGAAAATCAGTCACAAGACTGATGCCAATGAAGAACTAAGAGAATGCAAGCTGTTCTCAAGTATTTCCCCTTATGTAAAATAAACAAAAGTGAACTCTAGCTCCTAAGGTTAATACCCTGCTTTGTCCTGCATTCAGAGGCAAATTTTGCCAAATTAGAGATAATTTGAGTACAGGTTCCTTTTTATTTAAATTTTAATTCATCTACAGAAGCCATTGTTCTAAGTGTTCAGTCCCAAATTCAACAATAAGCCAACCCAGAATCTACATACTTTGTCACATCTGTTTATAATTTTAATAGCGTGTGATAAACATGAGATTTCTTCTTTTAAAAAATAAGGTGTTAAAAATAAAACTAGGATTGAGGAAATAGTTCAGTCTGTAAAGTTTGCCACGCTTCAACACATTGCATGATGTGTGTTCATCCCACGGACCATGCACCAGCAAACACACAAATGATAATAATAATACAGTAATATAATAATACAGTATATAAATAATACAGTATATAAGTTAAGTGTGGTGGCCTCATGTGTGCAATCTAAGCCCGTGAAACACGGCCAGGATTGCCATGATTTCAAGGCCAGCCCGGGCTTCAGGGCTTCAAAGTGAGACCTTGTCTGAAAACAAACGAACAAGTAACAAAAAACACAATCAATGAAATTGCAGAGAAGTACCCAGTGCCTTTTTCTCCCCTTATAACGAGGCAGCCACATTTGCTAGAGCAGACATCTTGCTGGCTGCAAGTTCATTTGTTCTGTGTTCAGTCTGATATGCGTTCATTGTATTCTGTAGAGCCGCGATGAAAAACCTTGTCTGTACAAGGCCAGACAGTAAATACTTTCAACTTTATGGGCCCTACACTCTCTGTCCCATTTTCTCACTCTGCTGTTGTAACAATAAAGCAGCCAAGATCGCTGAAAACCCATGCACAAAGCCAGATGTGGCCCCGTATAATTGCCCCGCCTCTCTTCCACAGTGGGACACACCTTATTGTACGGCAGCATGGGAGAGCCAGGCGTAGAAGGTTTATGTTATGCCCATACAGTTTGATTGTCGTTTCTATGTGCAATTCAACTGTTACCTCTTTCCTCTGTAACTTGACTTGCAAGCCTTGATTCGCTGTGGGAAGTGTGAGCTCTTTAATGATGCAGACTGTAATGTTGAATATTAATTGTCAACTTAATGAGATTTACAATAACCATGGAAGCAAACCTCTGGGCCTGTCTGTAGGGGGATTATCTAGATTGATTGAGCTGAGAAGGCTTACCCTCAGTGGGAGGTACCATTCCATAGGAGGGGGCCTGCGACACAAGGTGACCAGCTGCCTCCAGCTCCTACTCTCCTGATGGACTATAGTAGACTCATACTGCTACCCAAGATAAGCCTTCCTATGTTTAAACTGTACTGAGGCAAGTAACCTCAGGGGGACACTTTCCAAGAATATCACATAAAACATTCTAGAGGAGAGAGCATGCATTTAATCATCTAAAAGATCCGGATTCAAATCCCGTACTTGTTATTTATTAGCGTGTGATGGGGAACAGATTCTTCATTTATTGTTTTTTTCATTCTCTGATTTGGAGAGGTCCTGTTATTCAGCGATGAGGCAAAGATGGCATGAGATCGCACAAATGAAGAAGAGAGTAACCCATAGGTTCCAGCCCGGTCCCAAATCCTGCGCGTGACCAGTCAGACCGGCCTGTGGCAGCTGTAAGGCTTGTGAGGAAAGCCGCTCTCCTACACCAGCCTTGTACAAGGCAGTGCAATGCGGTTTTCTGAAGAGTTAGAATTCAGAACTGACTCCACAGACCCCGGGCAGCCGTGCGGGCGTTCATCTGCTTCCTGGTGTCTCCAAGTGGATGTCTCTTTATTCCTTTCTGGTTCTTTCCACCAAGACCTGCATACCAGGAGGCCTAACTAAGGCATCTTTCCCACCCCCTGATCCGGCATTTTCTGCTCCTAGCCCTTTCCCCGCCCCCTTATTCTCATCCTAGTGGGTCCACAGAAAGCTTTCTAGTTCAGACTCCTGCAGGAATACAATTCCTCCACCTTGGACGGTTGTCACCTGACCCTAACCTGTTGTTGTTTGTGAGGGAACACTAGGGAGGGGGTCAGCCCTAGCCTTTGCCTCTATTTCACTCAGTTATGGTAAGTAAACAAAGGCTTGGCTGCTTTGGGCTTGCCGTATGGCCTTAATGGGTTGCCTCTAGCAGCCAGTACCCGGGAACAAAGCTAATGTACAGCAGGTCGACTCCACATATCAAATATTACCCTCGTGGAAAATCCCCGCCCAAAGACAGAGTAAGGATGTCTTATACTAGTGTCTGACATCTGTCTCTCAGGACCTCAGTGTCGGTGTTGGCAGGGTATGAGCTGTAACTTTGAACTTCTGCTCATATCTTTGCATAAATATAAATCTACTTTAAAATGTCAAATGTCTGCTCTTTTTTTTAATTCTCTGTATGTTTTCATTTATGGAGTTAGGAGTATACATAATTCAATATATCAGTGATTTCATGTCTCGTGCAAGCTGAGATACATTTGCCATATTAAAATTTCAGATTTTTCTGAAACTTGTATTGATGTGTACATCAATAGTATAAAGGAGAATATTATTTTAAGGTGTATGGCTTTTGTTTATACAGAATTTGTTTAACTCCGTGAAGCTGTGGTTCTTTGCCTGTCTAAAACACCTGATGGCCCTAATAAAGAGCTGAATGGCCAATAGCAAGGTAGGAGCAAGGATAGGCAGGACTGGCAGGCAGAGAAGATAAACAGAAGAACTAAGGAAGAGGAGAAGGATGTCAGGGGGCAGTCACCCAGCCACCGAGCCACCCAATCACCCAGCCAACCAGCCAACCACCAGCTAGCCACCTACCCAGCCACCCAACCACCCAGTCACCCACCCAGCCAACCAGCCAACCACCCAGCCAGCCACCTACCCAGCCACCCAACCACCCAGCCAGCCAGCCAGTCAGCCAGTCAGCCAGCCATGGAAGTAACAGTGAGGATAAGATACACAGAAGCAAGAAAAGGAAAAAACCCCGAGACAAAAGGTAGTCGGGGATAATTTAAGAAAAGCTGGAAAGAAATAAAACAAGCTAAGGCAGGGCATTCATAACTAAGAATAAACTCCTGTTTGTTCTTTGTTTATTTAGGAGTTGGGAAGTGGTGCCCCCCAGAAAAAAAACAAAAAAGTAAAACATCACATAGCCAATGTAGCTGAAAATAAAATATAAATTGGAAGCCTGTGACTCTTCTAGATTTCTCGAGACAGTGAAGAACCACAGTGCTTAACAGTGCTTTATCTTTGACCTAGTTAGGGTTACTATTGCTGTGATGAAACACCATGACCAAAAGAAACTGGGGAAGAAAGGGTTTCTCTCTCTCACCATTCCATATAACAGTTCATCATCAAAATCAAAGAGGGCAGGAAGCTGGAAGCAGCAACTGATGCAGAGAGGCCATGGGGGGAATTGTTGCTTACTAACTTATTCCTCAAGGCTTACTCAGCCTGCTTACTTCTTGGACCCAGGACTATCAGCTTAGGGATGGCACCACCCACAATGATCTGGACCTTCCCCACCAATCACTAATCAAGGAAATGCTGCCAGGTAGTGGTGGTGCACACCTTTAATCCCAGTACAGGGGAAACAGCTAGGCAGATCCCTATGAGTTCAAGGTCAGCCTCGTCTACTAGAGCTAGTTCCAGGATAGGCTCCAAAGCTACAGAGAAACACTGTTTTGAAAGACCAAAAAAGAAAAAGAGAAAGAAAGGAAGAAAGAAAAGGAATGAAGAAAGGAAGGGAGGGAAGGAGAGATGGAGGGAGGGAAGAAAGGAAGGAAGGAGGGACGGAAGGAGGAAGGAAAGGGAAGGAGGGAGGGAGGGAGGAAAAGATAAAGGAAGGAAGGAAGAAAGAAAGAAAGAAAGGAAGGAAGGAAGGAAGGAAGGAAGGAAGGAAGGAAGGAAGGAAGGAAATGCCCTAAAGGCTTGCCCACAGAAGGATCTTATGGAGTCATTTTCTCGGTTGAGGCTCCCTCCTCTCTGATAACTCAAGCTGACATAAAATTAGCCAGCACAATTTCTGAGTCAGGTATAGGGCTTGCCTGTAATCCCAGCACATGGGGGACTGAGGCAGGAGATCAAGCCTTCAAGGCCTTTTTGGCTACGTAACAAGTTCAAGATCAGCTTGACCTGTATGAGACTGTCTCCATAAAAATCCTTAGGGTAGTGGGGGAGAACTGGGAAGAGTGGAGGGAGGGGAAGCGGCGACTCTCCTAGTGGTCTCACCTCTCACTAGATGAGCCACAGTAAGCACAGTCAAACCACAGAGAGCACCATAGTATAAATGCTCCAGGGTGTGCTCTGTGAAGAGGGATGCTCTGTGTGCGCTGTGAAGAGGGATGCTCTGTGTGCGCTGTGAAGAGGGATGCTCTGTGTGTACTGTGAAGAGGGATGCTCTATTCAGCCCCCTCAGAACCCAATAGTCACAATAAATTTCATATACTATTTTTTTAAAAAATGTATGAATGTTTATTCACATAATATCCTAAATATACTTCACATAAATAATACTTATTCTTAAGGCCTAGTGAGATGGTAGGTGCTTGCATGCAGAGCTGATAACCTGAGTTCAATCCCGGATTCCACAAGAGAGCAGGAGAGGACTGACTCCTAGGAGTTATCCTGTGACCTCGACTGGTGCACCCATGTGCCTGTACACACACACACACACTCACACCCATACATGCACAGTCAATAAGCACATAAATAAAAAACAATTGTTTGCTTATTCACTCGGTACTGGATATCAAACACTCTAAGCATGCGCTCTTCCACTGAGCAACATCCCCAGCCACAAAGCATTTTTATTTAAAATAATTTATCATATCAGCTATTATTATGTAGCACATTAAAATATTTGTATTTTATGAGCACTTTTATGAAATTTTGAAGTATCCAAAGTTAATGACCCAGTGACTCAGATTTTCTCCCCCAACCTTTGGGAAGCGTGGTGTCTGAGAACAACGCCAGTGTCCAGCCAGTGACTACGGCAAGCCAAGGTCCCCTCAGCCCCATTCATCTTACTCTGGGTTACCGATAGTGGCAACTATTCCATTCTCTTCCACCTAAAGTATTCGCTTGACAGCTAAGACGATGAAATAGATGCAGCCCGTCATTCTTAAGTAAGCTACTCGTTCATCATGGGCTTGAGGAGTAAATGCAAACTTAAAGCCAGTTTCTTTGGGATGCACCTGCTTAACAATGCAATAATGGGAGGAATTTTCTCTATGATAATTACTGTGCTTTACAGGGGGTCTCAAGTGTATTTTTACAATTTATTATCTCAGTTTTACAGGGCAGGAAGCGAGCAGTGACTTATCAAGGCAATGCTGCAGGCTTCTTTTAAATGCTCGCTGACTACTAAAGCATAGTATTTCTCCTTCACTAAAGTGAAAGCCAACAGGACACCTTTCCATGCCCAAAGCACTGGCGCTGGGTGAGTTGCTTTTGAATAATAACGGCCTAACCTCCGGGGTCCAGATCAAAGGTCACGCTGTCAAGAAGCAAAAGGGAAGACTCTAAAAGGATACTGGGTCGATAACAGCACTTTGCTGCCACTTCGCTTTTCTCCTGGGTCACAAAAAGAGAGAAAGTGAAATCTGAGAAAATTCATTCTTCTGGCACGAATGGAAAAAGTACAATATGGTCTATAGCCTTAAAGGGCCACGGAGGTCATTGCAATTTAGGAGCTCCCAGGGGTGGAAACATTTTCAGTTCTGTTAAGACGGCAGAGTTTATGAAAAATAAAAACTAAGAATGAGACATAGATGACTAGGTTGTAGTATCCAGATTCCCAACGGAGAAAGTCATTAGAGATAATCGATTCAGAACTGGAGAGGTGTCATTCTTGTTGGGGCTGAATTCCCTGGGCTCATGTACTCAGGAGACACATTGAACGCTTTGACTTCCACGCTTACCAAACAGGCCGCCAGAGACTGCAGAAGAAGACAAGCTAAATCCTATAGTAACTAGAGTGGCAGGTAATTAGAAAAGTAAATTGGGAGGAGGAATGTCAGACTATGCACTGTACATTAAATATAAATGATCCTTGTAGTACACAGGCCACGGTTTCTGCGCGCTAGCTGGAGTCAGAGAGCTTCCAATGCGTCTGTAAATATTGCTCCTGTCAGAGATCTGCCCACAGATAATAATGCCAACTGTTTATTGAATATCTCGGCCCTTCTATTTATCTCATTTCATCTTCATCTCAATTGCTCCAGGAAGATTCTAGGTCCATTTAATAAACAAGGAAAGTGAGCCTTGGAGAGATGTGGAAAGCTGGCCAAAGACACAGAAATAATAAATGCTACAACCAGGTCCAGCCCCAAGTTGTCAACACCAAAGCCTATGCACCTTCAAATGTCCCAAGCCAAGCCAAGGTAATGACTAGTGTTTGTCACAGGGTGACATCAACTTCTCATATATATA
>NW_026068009.1:3098756-3151393 GCF_014885135.2 Alexandromys fortis
ATATATAATTTTGAGCCCCATTTGGTCCAGGATTTGGGAGGCCGAGGCGAGAAGATCTTTGTGTATTTGAAGACAGCTTATTCTAAATAATGTTCCAGGCCAGCCAAAGCTGCTCGGTGAGACCCTGTCTGAAAACCAGATAAAAACACAAGTGTTATTTACATTATTAATCAGAAATCTTGTGTGATGTTTCAACCGCTTTAGGGGAGATTCTTTTTTAAAAATCTTATCAATTATTAATTGTTCATAATAATGAGTTTCATTGTGACATTTTCACACATGCATTTACTATACTTCGTATGTGCTGACTGGTCAATAGGAACTATGCTGGGAATAAGTGCTTAGAAACTGCATAACAATTCCTGCTCTAAAGTATTTCAGATGTCCATAAATTCTATGAAAAACACTCAAGCAGACTGTATTTGAAAAATACAAAATTTGGGAGCGTGGGAACCAGGGAACTAGTTCTTCTGTTAAGGAGACTCGGGACAAAGATTAAATTAAGTTCCCAGACCTGTAGCCCCATTCCTTCTCTATACAGAAGGGCCTTTCTCCACCTCCTTTTGAGTTGCACGGACAACTTTGCAACTCAACTAACCAGCTGTCTCTGTAGGACCAATTTTACCGTCTTGTATTTCCCTGTAACCTCAGCCTGAGACAGAATTCCCCTTCTGGAAAACCAGACCTTGACTAAGGCAGCAGCCATGTCTACAGTGGGAACTGACTCGCCAGTGTTATGGTACATCACATTGACTGGATGGAGAAAGCACCGTCTCTTCCCCAGAGGGCTAGGAGAACCCAGAAACTCTTTCGAGGGCTCAGCTCTAGCAGCATTTGCTCTGCCCAGGACCTGACTTGTTTTTCTTGCTCAACTACTGCTGTGATACAGAGGAAAAAACCAGGTCAGAGTGCACATGGCAGCCACACCTGCCTAACCCTGGCTTTTCTCAGAAGCCAGCGACTCACCCTGCAGTGATGGACTGAATCGAAACAGTACCCCAGCTCATTGGCATCTCTTCCCACACTTCAGGGCATTCTGAATCTTGGTCATTGCAGATCTGCTGTCTTAATAGATATTTATATATTTGTTTGTTTTGTTTTCTGTTTGTGTATTTATTATTTGTGCCCACGTCATAGTCTACTTGTGAAGGTCAGAGTGCAAATTTGTGCAGTCATCTCTCTCTTTCCACCTTTGAATGGGCTCCACGAATCAAATTCAGGTTATGAGTCTTCACAGAAACTACTTTTATCAACTGAGCCATCTGGCTAGTCCCAACCTGCATATGTTTTATTATAATGAAGTTGTTCAGGAAAATTAAGAGCCAAAACTCTTGCATGCTCAATGTTTCAAAAGTCCAGAATCATTTGTCCTACAGCTGACACCACCCCCTACCCTGTTATAGACATTTCAATGTGTACACAGTACAGGTCATTAAAATGTCCAGATCTGACATGCTTCAAAATCTGAAACTCCCTGAACATAGACACAAAGTCACAAGAGGAAAGTGTGGAATATGGCCCTGAGTATCCAGGGGCTACAGTAAAAATGCAAACACACAAAAACCATGGTGCAAACTTACCTTCTGGTTATGCGCGTAAGGTATAAAACAAGATAAATTTCATGTATCAATTCAGATTATAACCAAGATTATATGTGTGTGTATTATAAAATTTAGAGTGTTAAAATATATACATATATGTATACACAATAATAGTAATTAATAATAATATAAATATTCAACTTTTTAAAGAGAAAATAAAAAAACATTCCTAGCCCCAAGCTTCTCAAATAAGGGTGCCAGAAAACAGAAGGCAGTGGTTCAGGCTTCTTCACTACACACATCCTGCAAGGCTGAATGTGAGTTCTGATTTTGACTTTGGGAAAACCCCTGAATGCCTCTGGCCCCGGTGCCTCCATCTATCGAATGCAGTCTAAAAGCCATCTTCAACCCAATTATCCTTACTGAATTTTGTAGAAAGTGTTCCATCTTTGCCTTGTCGTATAACAAACAAGAAAGTCAGGCAATTCTATTAGAGTGGTAACAAGGGTATTAACTCAGTAAAAGATCCAAGATATTTTCCAAGTCAATACCAAGTCCCCTGTGTTAGTGAACCTGTGTTGACAGAAGCAGAAAGAGCCCGAGGCTGACAAGACAAAGGGAGCATGATGGGACATGCACTGACTGGGGGAGCAAACAAGAACAGAAAAAGTAACAGCGAGGAGACAGCTGGGTTGGACTCATGGGACCTTGAACTCTGAACTACACAAGTCCTTGCTCACTCTCAATCCATGTAAGCACATAGATGGCACGCACTGTCAGCCCTATTGTGTGCAGTAATCCCAGGACACCCTGGGGGTGTCGATAAAGCTCCCCAGAAAGAAGCTCAAGAGGCTCAATACAGAATCTTAACATCCCACAAAGGCCAGGAGACTACAAGGCACATTTTAAAGACAGTTCCAAAATAGGAACAACCGGGGTGAATATGTCTTTTTATTTTTAAACATTTAAGTAGGGTTTAGCTAGTGGTAAAACTCTAGACATCATCTGGAAAAAAACAATGAAGTTTTGAATTTTTTGTTGTTGTTGAAACAATATTGTTCACCGTCTTGTATACAGGGTAGTTGCTCCTGTATTTTATAACACACACACACACACACACACATTTAAAGAAATACATCCTGCATAGATGAAGGAATGCCCAGAGTTGAATAACAGGAAGCAGGACAGTCTCCGAGCATCCTCAGGTACAGTGCAAACCTAATTAGCAGGTCCTGCAACTGTTCAACCTCTAAGGCTAGCTGCTTCCTTTTGTTCTTTTATTGCTGCCCCCTTGGGCTGCCCTTCACCGTTTCCCCCCACAGCAGTATTTGCAGGAGCAGCTGCTTTGGAATTAGGTGCCCCCTTTCCTACTAATTAGATCTGCTCTGTCACTGGCTAAGAAGAAAAATGCCGTCTGAAGGTTCATATTTCAACAGAGTACATTTAAATTCATGTGTCCTTAGCTCCTGCGGACATCCTTTGAAATGGCTTCCATTCGACAAAGACATATTGGAAATCACAGGTAGAGTCCATATTTACTGGACCCTTTTCCTAAATTTGTCTTCCAAAGGAAATTTTGTCTGGAAAAAACACATTTAAAGTTTCATTTCAAATTCCAAAAGCTCTGGAAGTGAGTTTGCACAACGCCGTTGGTCTTAGCTGCACTTGTTTAAAGACAAAAGCTTAACCTGAATGGCCATAAAAGCTATTTATAGCTCTTACTTAGCCTGCAACTCTGTGCAAAGGCAAAGGCACTTGGAGCAGAAACATTAATGAGTTCTTCCATGTTGTCCCTCAGACCACCCACATAGACATATAGTGCATATTACCACTGAAATCCAAAATGCATTTGGACTCAAGAATTTCAGATTAGGAGCGAAGAGTTCAGTAGATGCTCACTGAAGAAACAGACAAATAGAGCAATGTCTGATACACACACCTGATGGTAACCTCAGGCCAACTCTGGTTTGTGGTTATTGCTACAGCGTTTTGTTTTGTTTATTGCTATTATTAGTTGTTACTGCTTTGTCTTTATTATTTTATTTATTTTACATCCAAACCACAGTCTACCCTCCCTCCTCTCCTCCCACTCCCTCCTTTTTCTCCCTTCTGCTTCCCCCCAATCCATCCTCCTCTGTAATCACTCAGAAAAAGGCGGGCCTCGCATGGGCTTCAGCAAAGCATGGCGTATATGGCAAAGCTTCCGTATTCAGGCTAGGTAAGACGATCCAGCATGAGGAATAGGTTCCCTAAAGCCTGTCAAAACACGGGAGACAGCCCATGATCCCACTGCCAGGAGTTCTACAGGTAGACCAAGCTACACAACTGTCAAATAGATACAGAGGACCTAGGTTGGGAGTCTTAGCTGGGGTTATTTTTGCAGACTCATGGGAGTTCCCCTTGCATCAGGCTTCTACCTGACTCCATAAAGCCCCCTTCCCTTTCCAGTCACCTCTCTCAGCAGTGTCCCCCTCTGCCCACCCCACAACCTGATCCCTCAAGTTCCTGTGCCCACCTTCCCCCAGTCCAACCCCTTCCCTGGGAGATCCATGTCTTCCCCCTTGGACCCTCCTTGTTATCTATTCTCTCTAGCTCTGTGGATTGAAGCATGGCTATCCTTTACTTTACAGTTAATACCCACTTAGAGCTCTGGTCTTAGTCATTTGAAGAGTGGCTATGAGCCCTTTTGTTATCTCATTAACAAACTGAAGAGACAGAAGTCTAGGTGTCTGGCATTGCCTATAACACCTGCATTTCTTCTGTCTCTACATAGTGATAAATAGAGCTGAGCCCTCTTCATCCACTGGATCACTATAGCATACCATCTATTACTCACTGACTCCCTGATTCATTCAACAAAAGTGTATCTATTGTTCCTACAGGCACTAGGTTGGTACAAAAAATACAAAGATGAATGAGACAGTCTTTTCCCTCTTAAACTTATTTGTAATGTGACTACCATAAAACAGAAGATTTGGATCTAAAATAATCTTCCTTACAAAATAGTCATCCATTCCTTCTAACCCAAATTTAGCCAATTCTGCTTGGTGCCAGGACTGAAAATACAAAAGCAAACATACCTGTTGGAGTGCACAGTCTATCAAAAGAGAGAAGACTGATGCTCAGGAAGATGCATGCTTTCGCAGCCATTCTGGCTTAGTGGTGAGAAGATGCCAATGTCGGGCTGATCAGGTCAAATAGCTTTGACCAAATGGGGTGATAATGTTGGAGCTGGAATGGGTGCTAATGTAATGAACCCATTAGGTTATAAAAAGGCTATCCTAAGGAAAGGGCACAGTATTTGTAAAGGCACTGAAATTCAAAATAGCTTGGCATAAAGAGCTAGAGTCCATTCAGAACGGCTGAAGTCCGGGAAGCATGCAGAAATGAAACATTTTTTAAAGTAGAAAAGGGCCACAATATAAAAGGACTGTATCCTTCTATCCAAGTACGAAGCTGACCATCCTGCTTCGCTTCTGAGATCAGATGAGATTGCGTGTGTACATGGCAGGCTGGCCACAGTTAACAATATCTGCCTGTAATTCCAGCACTCAGGAGGTGTGGGAAAGAGGATCAGAAGTTCAGAATCATTCTTGGTTGCTTAACGATGTTTGAACCTAAATTCCTGCTGCTGATAAGTTGCTTTAAAGATACATGAGTGATAGAGGAGAGGGTACCTGAACTGGCCTTGCCCTGTAGTCAGACTGATGATTATCTTAAATATCACCGTAGAACCTTCATCCAACAACAGATGGAAACAGAGGCAGAGACCCACATTGGAGCCCTGGACTGAGCTCCCAAAGTCCAGTTGAAGAGCAGAAGGAGTAAGAGTATGAGCAGGGAGGTCAAGACCATGAGGGGTTCACCCACTGAAACGATATGCCTGGGCTGGTGGAAGCTCACCAACTCCAACTGGACTGGGAGTGAATGAGCGTGGGATCAAGCTAGTCCCTCTGAATGTAGTTGACAGTTGGGAAAGACTGAGGGGCCACAGATTTGTCTCTACTATAAGTACTGGCTTTTTGGGATCCTATTCTATTTGGATGTATATCTTGCTCAATCTAGATGTAGTAGGGAGGGCCTTGGACTTTCCACAGGGCAGGGTACCTTTCCTTCTCTTAGGAATGGAAAGGGTAGGATGGGAGGGTGTGTGGAGGGAGTGGAGGAAAGAAAGGAGTGGGAATTTTTTTAAAGTAATAAAAATAAAATAAATGTAAAAAATAAAAAAGATACATGAGTGAGAAATATTGGCGTCTTGCAGTTCAAGATCCAAACGAAGCCAAATAGGAAGAAAAGTAGCTTCTGTCACCCTCCAGCCACCCCACGTTTGTGTTTTCCTTACCTTCAGAGGTCCTCTGAGGACATTAGGGTGGCCAAGCTAAGATGCATTAAGAGTTTGAAAATAGTTCCTTTTAAATAGAGGGTAAATATGGCTGTAAGGCATTTTTTCTTCAAATGATTTTTTTTTTCAAGAAAGATAGATCCCCTCTCCAACAAAGACATCATTTTCTCTTTATTCTCTGCTATTTCATGCACTCAAGAAGAAGGGGCCTCTCAGGAGCCAAAGCAGCAACTGTGGACTGCCCTCCTGCAGCCCCCACCATCAGTGTGATGGAGAAGTCATATCCCATGAGTTCCTATTGCATTAATATCACCTGAGTAAAGACAATCCAATAACCACGTGTAATAAGTAAAGAGTAAATGTCTGCTTCTTAGGCCTCTTTCATGGTTTTAATGGAAAGATAGCAGCATGAGGTCTTCATGCACACAGTGAATGCTTTACTGCCTGTTGGTAAAACTCTGAAACCTCAGGGAAAGGCAGTGCATACGCAACCTTTGATAGAACAATATTTAGTAATTATTATTCTCACTTCTTTAGCCTGAACACTCCATCGAAAGAATGGGGTGTTATTAATAAGTTCACACGTGCCACACACACGTACCTGCACACACACACAAATAAAAGAGCAGAAACTGGACATTTACTTTCCACTGCATACTTAGACCTGGCACTGCTGGTTGAAGGTGTTGTTTGAGTGGGCTCTTTAATCCATGTAAAAGTAAGCAGCATATACATTTTCAATGGGCCACATTGTTCTGATGACTAATAACCAAAAGCCACGGAGGAAGATTATTCTTGCGATCATGTGCTTGTTCCAGCTTTGCCTGCCAAAAAAGGCTTGGCCCCTCGGCAATCTGCTCTCTCATGTTCAGATCTGCCAAGGTCTGTACCTCAGCTTCCACCCTAAACCCTGGACTGCTGCCTCTGGAGAAGCATGGCCACTTTTTATAAACACAGGTCCATCCGTATAGACAAGCCAGACAAAGCAATGACACCATGGGGAATAATCAAATATTTTAGCACCCAGAACAGACTAACCACGGCTAACCTCTTGCCATGCCAGAGACCTCAATCTTCAGATGGTACAAGCAACACTTATTTTGAAATCCCAGAATGCCCAGGGCTGTTTGGGGCTGTAAGGTGTCTAAGGGAATTTTTCCCTGCTGAGTCCTGAAGTGGTTGAGAAAAAGATAAAAGAGACAGCTGATAGAAAATGAAAACACACACACACACACACACACACACACACACTGTATCAATTAAGTAGACAACTAGAGTTCCTAGAGTTCCTAATACGTGTAGACCCACATATGATTCTCAGCTCTGAGTCTGGCTTACCTCAACAGAATGTCCTTGGGTTGCGTCCATTTCGCAGTATTGCCAATATTTTATTTAATATTTTTGCATCAATGTTCATGAGTGAGATTGATCTGTATTTCCCTTTCTTAGTGTGTATCTTTGTGTGGTTTGGGTATCAGAGTAACTATAGCCTCGTAAAAAGAGGTTGGCAATGTTCCTTCTGTTTCTAATGTGTGGAAAAAATGAATACTATTGGTATTAGTTCTTCTTTGAAATTCTGGTAGAATTCAGAACCATCTGGCTCTGGGCTTTTTTTGGTTGGGAGACTTTTAATGACTATTTCTATTTCCTTAATGGTTAAATAGGTCTATTTAATTTGCTTATCTTGTCTTGATTTAATTTTGGTATATGGTACTTATCCAGAAAATTGTCCATTTCCTTTAAGTTTTCCAATTTTGTAGAGTACAGGTTTTTGATGTATGACCTGATGATTCTCTGTATTTCTTCTGTGTCTGTTGCTATGTCCCCTTTTCATTTCTCATTTTGTTAATTTGGATATTCTCTCTCTGCCTTTGGTTAGTTTGGATAAAGATTTGTCAATTTTGTTGATTTTCTTAAAGAACTAACTCTTTGGATCATTTATTTTTGTATTGTTTTATTTTGTTGATTCAGCTCTCAATTTGCTTATTACCTGTCATGTAGTCCTCCTGGGTGAGTTTGCCTCTTTTTGTTCTAGAGCTTCTAGGTGTTCTGTTAATTCACTAGTGTGGGATTTTTCCATCTTTTTTATGTAGGCGCTTAGTGCTATGAAATTTCCTTTTAGCACTGCTTTCATTGTGTCCCATATGTCTGGGTATGTTGTACAGTCATTTTCATTGAATTCTAGGAAGTCTTTAATTTCTTTTTTATTTCTTCCTTGACCCAGTGGTGGTTCAGTTGAGCATTGTTCAATTTCTATGAATTTGCAGGTTTTCTGTATCTAGTGTTGTTGTTGAATTCAAACTTTAATCCATGGTGATCCCGGGATGGGGGGTTATTCCACTTTTTTGTATCTGTTGAGTTTTGCTATATTACTGAATATGTGGTCAGTTTTAGAGAAGTGCATGAGGTGCTGAAGAAGAAGAAGGTATATCCTTTTGTGTTTGGGTAAAATGTTCTGTAGATGTCTCTTAAGTTCATTTGAGTCATAATCTCTGTTAGTTTCTTTATTTCTCTGTTAAGTTTCTGTCTGGTAAACCTTTCCATTGGTGAGAGTGGGGTGTTGAAGTCTCCCACTACTAGTATGGAGTTTGATGTGTGGTTTAAGCTTTAGTAATGTTTCTTTTACAAATGTGGGTGCCCTTGTATTTGGGGAATGAATGTTCAGAATTGAAATTTTATCTTGATGGAATTTTCCTGTGATGAATACGAAATGTCCTTCTTTGACTCTTTTTATTGATTTTAATTTGAAGTCTATTTTGTTAGATATTAGGATAGCTACACCAGCTTGTTTCTTAGGTTCATTTGATTGGAAAATTTTTTTCCTAACCCTTACTCTGAGATAATGTTTGTCATTAAAGTTGGGGTGTATGCAGCAGAAGGATGGGTTCTGTTTTTGTATCCAATCTGTTTTATAGGTGAATTGAGTTCATTGATATTAAGAGATATTAAAGACCAGTGATTGATAGTTCCTGTTATTGTTGTTTTTGTTGTTGGTGGTGGTATTATGTGTGTGCTTCTCTTCTTTAGGAATTGCTGGCATGAGATTATTGCCTGTGGTTTTATGGGTGTAGTTAACTTCCTTGGATTGGAGTTTTCTTTCTAGTACTTTCTCTAGGGATGGATTTGTGGATAGGTATTAATTAAATATGGTTTTGTCATGGAATATCCATCTATGATTTTTCCATCTATGTTCATTGAAAGCTTTGCTGGATATAGTAGTCTGGGCTGGCATCCATGGTCTCTTAGTGTCTGTATAATGTCTGACCAGGACCTTCTGACTTTCATTGTTTCTATTGAGAAGTCAGGTATAATTCTGATACATCTGCCTTTATATGTTACTTAGCCTTTTTCCTTTACAGCTCTTAATATTCCTTCTTTATTCTGTATATTTAGTGTTTTGCGTATTATGTGGTGAGGGAACATTTTTTTGGTCCAGTCTATTTGGTGTTCTGTAAGCTTCTTGTATTTTCATAGGCATGTCCTTCTCTAGGTTAGGAAAGTTTCCTTCTATTATTTTGTTGAGTATATTTTCTGTGCCTTTGAGCTGGAGTTCTTCTCCTTCTTCAATTCCTGTTATTCTTAGGGTCAGTATTTTCATGGTGTTTTAGATCCTGGATATTTTGTGTTAAGAATTTGTTGGATTTAACATTTCATTTGACCAATGAATCTATTTCCTCTATGGTATGCTCAACACCTGAGATTTTCTCTTCCATTGTATTCTGCCATTTATGCTTGCTTCTGTAGTTCCTGATCGTTTACTCAGACCTTCCATTTCCAGATGTCCCTCAGTTTGTGTTTTCCTCATTGCCTCTATTTCCGTTTTCAAGACTTAAGTGTTTGATTATTTTTTCTTGATTTTCTTTAAGGGATTTGTTGATTTCTTCCATTTTTTTGTTTGTCTTTTCCTCTAGTTCTATAAGGGAATTTTTCATTTCCTCTTTAAGGGCCTCAATCATCTTCATAAAGTATTTTTAAGGTTGTTTTCTTTTGATTCATCTGAATTGGTATGTTTAGATCTTACAGCTGTAGAACCACTAGCTTCTGGTGGTGCTGTCTTGTTCTTTATATTGCTGAGTCTATTCTTACTCTGCTGTCTACCCATCTTTTCCTCCAACTGAAACAGGTAGAGCCTGTGTTTTGGAGGTGGTCCCTTTTCCTCCATTGGTATAGTTGGGTGTTGTGGTTCCATTCAATGCTCCTTGGTGATTGTTTCTCCAGTGTCTACAGGTCCAAGGCTCAGAGGGTTGCTCCTCTAGGTGTAGGCATGGCTACGACTCCAGTGATCACTCCTCCAGGTTCAGAGTACATGGAGGCTGAGGCTTCAGTGGTCAGATAATTTCTGATGGCCACATTTGTAGCCACAGCCCACCGTATTGCTGAGGCTTCTGGTGGCCTGGCCTGTTCACCGTGCCACTGAGGCTTCTCCTAACCTGCTCTGTCTTTTTGTTGTTGTTGCTGCTTTACTGTATTTCTGTAATAGGCATTATAATTGGTGTGGGATGATATCTCATAGGAGTTTTAATTTGTATTTCCCTATTGGTTAAGGAAACTGAACTCTTATATGATTGTTAACCACCAGTATTTGTAAAATAACCTTTTTAATTAATTTATTTATTTCATTTTCTATGCATGAGTGTTTTATCTGCATGCATGTATGTGTACTGTGTGCAAGCTTCGTGCTTAAGGAGACCAGAAGAGGGAATCAAAATCCCTGGAACTGGAGTTATAGGTGGTTGTGATCCATCATGTAGGTATTGGAAATTGATTCTGTTTTCTTTAAAAGAGTAGCAAGTGCTTCTGATCACTGAACAATCTCTCCTTATAAATTAACTTTGAAGAATGAAAACAAAAAAGAAAAAGCCAAAATGTCTAAACTAGAGCATTAATGCCTCAGTCAAGAGGCTGTGAGTCTCCGGCTCTGCTCCTCCAGGAACCAGCTGTGTGCTTACAGGAGGGTCCCGGTCTCCTCTTACCCAACACCCTCATCAGTAACACGGATTCATCATTAAGTCATTCAAAAACCCTTCAGTTCCTTGACTTGGCAGAATGGGTGAAGTCCAATTTCATTTTGAATCCTGCCTTTGCCAATCAGCTACATCTGTGGCTTTATTTAAGCCATTAAATCTCTCTATATGATAATTTCAATACCTTAGGATAACATAGAACTCCATCATACCTGATTTGAATATATGACAGGGTTAGATAGGGCTATGGAAATCTACAATATGGAGATAGAGCAGTATTTTCACAGCTGGTTCCTTAGAAAATGAAGTTTGCGATAACAATTATTTACACTTTGGTTTCTCATTTCAGTCAACCCTTGTCTGTCATAAAATCAACTTTCTGCACCATAGATTATCTGGGGAAATCTGGTGCTTTTATTCCAACATTAGAATTAAGCCATGAATCATCAACAGTAACATTAAGCGAGTAAGCGTGGGAAACGGGAAGTGCTATAAAATAGTGTACACTTATTTCCTGAAAGCTGCTGCTGCTGCTGCTGCTGGAAAATACATTTCATTAGGCTTTCTGTAGGAAAAAGAAGAGAGCTCTTGTAACAGCCAATAGGCTCTTAGGTGAAAACAGCCTTCATTTGGAGGACATTGTTCACTGATTGACATCTGAGCAATTGGGATTTCTCAACACCTTTCTCCTTGACATGCTTGTTAATCACAAGCTTCAAGAATTCCTAAACAGCAAGCTCGATGATTCTTATCTTTACTCTTAAGAGGCTGGAGATGTGGTTCAGTGTTCATTTTCCTATCATGTCCCCAACTTTGTGTGGGCAAGGATATCTAAGAGGAGGAACTTTCAAATGTAAGTTATAGAAACTTGCCCTCCTTTTTTAAAGATGTATTTATTTTATGTATAAGTGCTCTATTTGCATGTACAACTTTAGGCCAGAAGAGGGTATCAGATCCCCAATATAGATGACTGTGAGCCACCCTGTGGTCACTAGGAATTGAACTCGGGACCACTGGAAGAGCAGCCAGCGAACTTGACTGCTGAGCCATCTCTCCAGCCCTAAACTTACTGTCTTAATGCCAATTGATGTTAAAATTCTAGTTTGTGTCAGAAAGTATCTTAAAAAAATTAAGAAGTCAGTCATTCCTCAGAATAACACATGCTCATATAAATGTGCATATATGTGTATATATTTACATATATATATAGAGAGAGATGTATATGTATGTCTTTATGCATTCTAAGTAAAGAGGCTATTATTCTTTGATGTGATGATATGCCACATGCAAGCTACAGGCACAACTGTACTAAGGTCACTTGGTCTCTATAACAAAAAATCTACCAGTAGTGATAATTAAACCACTTTATAGTTCATATAACTGAGGCCAGAAAGACAAGGTCAACCATCTTAAAGAGCTATGTCTCAGAATTCAAGATGGTACAATCTTTAATTTCAACCTCCCCCATCTCCTGCCATGAAGGAGTGGCATTTTGTATCAACCTATAGTTCTCATGAATTCAAGTTATAGTGCAAAAGACATGCATGGAACAGCCAGTTCATCCGTCTACTCATCCATCTACCTACCCACCTGTCCATTCACCCATCCATCTATTTATCCATCTATCCATCCACCCAACAGTTATCATGAAAATGAATCATAAGCCAGGCATTATAAATGGTACAGTGTAAACAATAGACAAAAAGGTTTTCTTCAGAACTTAAAATCAGGGGTGAATGTTAGGCACTGATCTAAGAAAGAAATACAGGACTGGAGTGATGGCTCAGTGGTTAAGAGCATTGCCTGCTCTTCCAAAGGTCCTGAGTTCAATTCCCAGCAACCACATGGTGCCTCATAACCATCTGTAATGAGGTCTGGTGCCCTCTTCTGGCCTTCAGGCATACACACAAACAGAATATTGTATACATCATAAATAAATAAATATTTGGGAAAAAAGAAACAAACACATAAACATAATTACTTAACCAGTAAGAATCCTTTATGGGCTTTGTTTGTTTGTTTGTTTGGTAGTGGGGATTAAACCTTAATGTCTCATATATGCCAGGTAAATGTGAACTACATCCCCATTCCTTAATGCTAATTATTTTAAATAAAACACAAATAAATAATATGACTAAAACTATTTGGGCAGGGGTCTATTTAATTTGTAAAAGGTAGTT
This sequence comes from Alexandromys fortis, assembly GCF_014885135.2. Taxonomy (NCBI): domain Eukaryota; kingdom Metazoa; phylum Chordata; class Mammalia; order Rodentia; family Cricetidae; genus Alexandromys; species Alexandromys fortis. The sequence continues at coordinate 3,111,784 of NW_026068009.1, forward strand.
AAGGAAGAATTCTCTGAGAAGGTGAAATTTGAGATTAGTTGTAAATAACAAAGATCAAACACACTTTAAAGTATGTGGGAAAAGAAACCGAAATTCCAGAGCCATAAGAAGGGCTGATATGAACCATGAAGTAAAATAAATGAAACAAGAAAAATGAGGACTGGAAGATAAAGCCACCAAAGTGGGAAAAAGCTAATAGACTTCATGGCCGAGAGCTTCAATGGAGAATTTTAATGGGATATGATCTGACTTTCATTCTGCTAGGTAGAAAATGAATTGAGAGATGACAGTTAAGGCAAAATTAGAGTTTTGAACTGTTGCAAGATCCTTCGCAGAAGAAAATATGCCCGATTTAAGGTATACGTTGAAGAAAATAAGGAAAATTGGCTGTGGGAATGAGCCAAAAGGGAACCTAAGATCCTGCCTTGGTTTAATTGATGTAAATGGAAAGATGGCGGCAGCATCTCCTGAGATGAAAGAGAGTCAGGGAATTAGAGGTTGTGTACAGAACATGATACATTTGAAGTGCCTGTTAGTAGACTGTCCAAGTGAGCCTGTTAACTGGATGACTGAGTGTCCATGTCTAAATTCAAGGAAGAGGTCAGTGCAGAAAATTTGGGAGTCATGACTACATTAAAGGTTTTGCAAACATGAGCATCCTTGGAAGGCAGCAAATGGGATGAAGAGGAAAGGGAAGCAGCGTCATGATCTTCCAGTTTTATAGCTTCACTCACTTCCTTGAGGAAATTTCTATTTCTAGTCTGGAAGACGTACCTTATGTTAGAAATCCACAGAGGACGCCATTCGCCATTTGATAGTAAAGACATTTTCTCTATATGTGGATTCAACAAGATGAAATGAATACTTTAATTACAATTTTGATGACTTGGTGTTTTCAGCCCTTTACTTTCATTAAATAATTCTGTAAAATAATGTCTACCAGTGAGAATTAAGACAGACAAATCTTTATTTTCTCCACCTTTTTTCTTTTAAATCGTTGTCTTTTCTTGATTGTAACAAAATAAAAACAAATGCAGGCAAGCTACCTCTTTCTCCATATTTGCATGGAATCATGGAAAAGCATGATATTTTTAGTATATTAGTGCAATAGAATGTTAAACTTATGGTAACTATGGTTTCCCTGGAAATTCTGTTGTAATCAGGAGGAAGCATATGATGCCCAATCTACTCATATTAAAAACAAATACAACAACAGTAGGCAAAATATTTTGTGCTTTACTTCCATTTGGATCAAGAAAGCTTTATCTTGCTTTGATTTTACAAGAGCTGAAAGATTTTGGACTTTTTTTTTTAAGACATTGGGTTTTTAAAGAGAACTTAGAGTTTTAAAGTGCGGAAATGTTTAAAGATTGGGGGAATTTTAATGTTATATTGTGTAGCTGGTTATAGGTGGTGTACACCTTTAATCCCAGCACTCAGAAAGCAGAGGCAGGCAGATCCCTGTGAGCTTGAGGTCAGCATGGTCCACATAGTGACCTCCAGGACAGCCAGAGCTACATAATGTGACTCTGTCTCAAAAATAGTTATATTATGTTTTATAATGTGATATTAACATATTTTCTTGGGGATAAACAAGAAAGGAAGAGTCATGGTTTCACAGTGACATATTTGCATGTCAAGTTGACAATGAGTTAAGTGTGCTGGTTAGTTTTCAATCTACTTGAAACAAGCGAGAATATTCTGGGAAGATGAAAGTCCAACTGAGAAGATGTCTCCAGAAGGTTGGCCAGTAGGCAAGTCGGGGTGGGGGCATTTTCTTAATTAATGATTGATGTAGGAGGCTCAGCCTACCATGGGTGGTGATTTCAGGGCAGGTAGTCCTCGGTTGCACAAAAACAATCTGCGGAATGAGCCAGGGAGCCAGGGAGCAGTTTTCCTCTATGGTTTCTGTTCAGCTCCTGATTCCAGGTTCCTGCCCTGCTTGAGTTCCTGCTTTGGCTTCCCTCACTGATGAAATGTAATCAGAAGTTGTAAGTTAAAAGAAACTTTCTCCTTCCTAAGTTGCTCTTGGTTATTGCGCTGGCTAGTTTTACATCAGCTTGATACAAGCTAAAGCCATCTGAGAGGAGAGAATCTCAATTAAGAAAATACCTCTATAAGATGAGACTCTAGGCAAACATGTCGGGTACTTCTTAAAAAGCCCATTGTGGTTTGCGCCATCCCTGGGATGGTGGTCCTGGATCCTATGAGAAAGCAGGCTGAGCAAGTCATGTGGATCAAGGCAATAAGCAGAACTTCTCCATGGCGTCTGCATCAGCTCCTGCCTCCAGTTTTCTGCCCTGTGTGAGCTCCTGTCTTGACTTTCTATAAAGATATGAAAGTATAAGCTGAAATAAAAGCCTATCCTCCCCAATTTACTTTTGGTTATGGTGTTTCATCACAGCAATAGTGACCCTAACTAGGAAAACCATGATGTTTTTCAAAGCATTAGAAAGCAAACGAGGACAGAAATTGGTACCAGGAATGGGATAACGATGTGATAGACCTGATCATGTTGCTTTGGGGAGGATCATGGAAGTTGTTGGAACCTTGGACTGGAAAAGCCATGAATGCACAAAGCTTAATGAGTTGTTCCGTGGTGCTTGAGAGATAAGAACACTGCGAGAATAGATACTATGGAGTTCTGGCTTCTGAAGTTTCAGGTGAGAGCAAAGACCCAATCAGGGCCAATCATGTGATACATATTGAACTGAGAGTCTGTGATTTCTGGTCAGTTGGAGTCAAAGAATCAGTTGTGGTTAAAATACCAACACCACTACAGTGAAACCTTTGCTTTACTGGGACCATGACGCTGGCTAGTGGGAGCTGAAAACTCAGCTGTGATTGATAAGAGACGAACATCATTGAGGCAGAGCTGGGAAGTGTTTGCTTGAGGTCAGCAAATAGCAAGGACTAGATTGCATCTCAATCTGGCAGCCAAACTTGGTAATGTGTGAGAGGGCCCCACACAGTACTGGTTTGGGCAGACGGAAGTTGCAGAATTGCAGGCATCATTAAAAACAAAAAACAAAAACTGATGCTTGGCATCATGTGTCAAGATTGGAGTCCACAAAGAGGTCAGAAGAGGTCACTAGTGAATGTACATGGAGATGCCTGAGCCCTTTGTGGCCCATGAGATCAAGAGTGACTCCTAGACACTGAGATATTATATTGTTAGATTTTGGTTTCACTCCGATCTGTTTGTGACTATGTCCTTTTATTTCTTCTTGGATAAATAAAAAAGGAAAGGTTATGGTTTAATAGTGGTTTATTTGTGTGTTAAGTTGACAAAGGTCCATTTTACTGGTTTTTGTTTGGCTGGTTGCTTGTCAATTTGACTCAAGCTAGAGTCATCCGGAAGAAAGAAACCTTAATTAAGGAACTGCCTCCACCAGGCTCCCTCTAAGCAAGTCATTTAGATCTGTTCACGTTAGAGGATGTGTCAATATTTCATCTTTACCTGCTGCTTGGCAGCACCTCATCACATGCTTACATCGCTGTTTATCTCTTCTGAAAACTTCACATAATACAACTTTCCTCCCATTCAAAGAGAGAAGCCACAAACACACGACTAAACCTCACCCTCCAAGGAAGCACAGTAAGACAAGAAAAATAATTGTCCATGACAGTGAGCCCTACACTCATAGACCTCCACTCTCAGATGTTCTGATTGATGCTATATTTTATAAATCCTACAGTGATTTTTGATGTTCACAGGTTTGTGAGTATTAGTTAGGATTTAACTGGGACAGCTGTCACAGAAAATAGCCTCACAACCAAGAAGTGCTTGCTGGAAACAGCACAGAGACTGTCCACAGCTAGGACAGCCATAGACCACACAAAGTCAAATGGAACAAAATGCTGTCAGGGAAAGAAGAACAAGATTACTAAATAAAATGACTCCAACCTATACAATCAGCCTGGGCAGAAGGAAGTGGCCAGTACCCTGGAGAGCTCCCCACTAGCAAAACTGATTCAATCATGCCTGAGGCTTCCTAGTTCCAAAAACCCAGGCGTGGCTGAGGATGCAGTTCAGTAGCATTTGCTTTCCATGGGTTATGACCCCAGTGACACAGAAGAACAATAGCAAGGGGTCTGTGTGATGAACTCCACCCCATCATTTTTGTTTGGTTGAAGAGCTGACACATATGCCAGACAGACCCGAGAAGAAGCAAATGCTGCTGATTCTCCACCACCAAAAGCTCAAGAACTTTTGAGCTACCACGTTCAAAGGATCCACAGATGCCATCTGTGTGGTCTTGGTGCCAATAATGGAGCAGAGTGCATAAGATGCTTCTCCACCCTAGCTAAATGTCACATTTTACCAGATCATACCTCTGGGGATTCTTAACATGACCCTAAACATCCAAAGGAGCTGCCAACTGAAGGATCAATACAGATAAACTGACATCTGGACACTTAGCAGGAGAGTATCATTGACCATTAGCCATAGTTCCTTCCTTGCGGTGGCAGGTCTCTAGTTAAATGGAAGAAATCATGATATTGAAGTAACTCAGAAGAAATTATAACAGCTATTTTCACTATCCCCACAAAGGAAAACAAAGAAGATCCAATTTTTAAAAGGCCCTTAATGTGGGGGCCTCAAGTGGCAATGGTTAAGCATTGCCTCAGAATGCAGAACCTCAAACGGGAATATATTATAGAACAAAGATATGCACAATAGCAATCCAAAGGTGACCTGCTATGTCATTTGGCTCTTCTACTAGGTTTCCTTCAACCTGCAATCAGCAAACATGAAACAAACTGGATTATTATTACCAAGGGCCTGCAGAGCTGGTAGTTTCATGAAAACTCTGAAGTAATAATTGCTACTTGCAATTTAACTTGAAGGCAGTGAATTGATTTCTTTGGGGATGCTTAATTTACATGAGATGATAATTTGCCTTGATAGTTACAATATAAGAACTTCTCAAAAAGGCCAAGAACGTGTATTTTTATAACACTTCTAAACAAAAGCAGTAAGAAGCCGGCCAGCCAGAAGCAGCGTATTTCCTCGGCCTGATTCTTCCCCTACTGTTATCTCTAATGAGCAAAGCCCAGAGGACCATACGCCTTCGGTTTTAGCCTAAGTAGAAGAAAATTAAATGAAGGATAAAAACTTTAATATTTTCCTCCTGGATTTTATGTCTTTCTATATTTACTTTGGATCAGATTTGTGAGGTATCATCTTTATTTTTATTTTGTGATGACCGGATTCCCAACGGAAACAGTTTACAGGCAGAGAGGTTTGTTTTTATCAATGGTTCAGGGAACACAGTCCATCGTGGTGGGGAAGGCATGGTAGCTGGAACCTGGCAGAGCTGGCCAAGATTGGGAACTAGAGATCTGATACCACAAGTAGGTCCAGGCTATAACTGTAAAGGACCACCCTTAGGCGCTCTCTTTCCAAAGAATGCTTCCTACATGTTCTAAATGTCCCACAACCTTCTAAAACATCTTGACTATTACACATGTTCGAACACATTAGCCTGTAGGAGATACTTCACACTCAAGCCCTAATAAACAGATTGAAATTAGCTTATCTATTTTTTTGTTTTTGTTTTGATTTTCAAGACAAGGTTTCTTGATAGCTTTGGAGCCTGTCCTGGAACTAGCTTATGTAGAGCAGGCTGGTCTTGAACTTACAGATATCCACTTGCCTCTGCCTCCTGAGTGCTGGAATTAAAGGCATGCACCACCATGGCCCAGCTGAAACTAGCTTATTTATTAAAACATTACAAATCCACTCTCACTCTGCCTGGAAACCCTCATGGATGTGTTTCACAAGTGACAGCAGAGACACTGGACTGGCAGTTGTCAAGAAGAATGCCCTGTGCCTCTGTTGACATGCTGTTGGCAGAGGAGGAAAAGGACTTAGGTTTTCTATGTGAGATTAGTCTGGGGAAGTGGTCTTCCACTCCTATCTAGTTTATATGTGCTTTCAACATTCGTCACTGGTTGGGACAGCATCCTCAGCATATTTGCTACTTACATAAGATATGAACCCAATGTTCTCATATTCTTTGCAACTATTTCCACATACTATTTATAGCATACTTATAAAAGTATGTAAATGTTCTCTGGGGTTCTGAATTCCATCACCACACCCAGTTTCCAGGAATGCAGCTGGAATATGATCTTGCACTGGCTTTATGCAAAAACTGTCATCTCACAGCGTGGCCCTCACACAGCTCCAGATAAGTCACCTACAATTCTCATTACATGTGCAGGCTCTTGGCCACAGCTGTGAGAGTGTAAGGTATCAGTGTGTCTGAGGATGGACAGCTGTGAGTGTGTAAGGTATCAGTGCATCTAAGGGTGGACAGCTGTGAGTGTGTCAGTGTGTCTGAGCATGGACAGCTGAGAACGTGTAAGGTATTCGTGCTCCTGAGGATGGACAGCTGAGAGTGTGTAAGGTATCAGTGCATCTAAGGGTGAACAGCTGTGAGTGTGTAAGGTATCAGTGTGTCTGAGCATGGACAGCTGAGAGTGTGCAAGGTATCAGTGTGTCTGAGCATGGACAGCTGAGAGCGTGTAAGGTATCAGGGCTTCTGAGGATCAAATCCTAGAAGCCAACTGTGTGGCTTCCTGGTGAGACCCACTGATCAGCCAGGAAAATCGATTCGTCCCAACTCATTTTACTATTTATGTTATGTGATAGAATTAAGTAAGAGTATATTCAAAACTCTGGCTTCCCTGGCTTTTTTTTAATCTATTCACCAAATATTCATTTCACAAGTGCTATAATAAAGGCACCTGACTCAACTTTCTGAGGAACATCGGCGGAAAAGATTTTAAAAGTCTTCATTAGAAATATAAAAATAATTTTAAAAACCTTCAGTAGAAACATAACTTTAATTCTTCAATGGACAAAAACCAAAAAAAAATTTTCATAGCTAATTGATTGATTGCAATTTTGACAAGCTATACTATGGAGAAATAAAAGATGTTTATAGCAAGGACATCAAGTCACCCGAGAGGCTCCGGGCTCCTGCTGCAGGGCAGGGTGTCCAGTTGGGTATCTGCAGAATGGGTAGAGAAGAGCCATCTAGGAATGAGAAGACTGAGGATAGAGGGGACATAAGCTTCAGAACTAGAGTGATAACTACATCAGTGGCGGCATGGTGCAGCGTTGGTGAGCACAGATCTTCTGTGGAAGATATTTGGGATTTACCCTGAGAACACAATGATTCTGTTCAAGAGTTTTTAAAGCATCTGCTGGTCTGTCAGTTCTAGAACTGTAGAAGGAAGAAAGGAGAATAGTCCTGGCCAGAACAGCTAGGTGGGCTAGGCAGAGCTTTGCCTCATAGCAACAAAGCAGGGAAAAAGAACTATGCAGTAGAAATACAGGTTCAAGCGAGGATGTCTCCATTCTAAATGGTAGAAGCAGTGTCCTTGAGCATTCTAAGGACTGTCAAATCTCAGCTACTTAGTTTTGCCAATTTAACCATAAGGAGATCTTGCCTTTTTCTACTTCCCATGTAGATTAGATCCATGTATGTCTCTCTTAGGATCCTCAATGTTGTCTAGCTTCTCTGGGATTGTGAATTGTAGGCTGGTTTTCTTTGCTTTATGTTTAAAAGCCACTTGGGAGAAGGTTGAAGGGGAGGGGAGAGGAAGGGAGAGGAGCAGGGAAAAAAATGTATAGATCAATAAAATCAATTTTAAAAAATAAAATAGGTAAAAAAGAAAGAAGTTGATATGTAGATTTAAACCCAGCCATACCGCACATTATATAAAGTGATTTAAGCACTCTAATAAAATAAGTCAGACAGAAAACAAAATAAAAAATAAGTAAAATTAACCATAAGAAATTATGTGGTGAGTTGCAGCCATTCAAATGAACGCAGCTGAAAACAGAAATGCACACTCAAATCCCCCGTTCCATCCTGTTTCACAGGACTTGGGCAGTTTGTAGCTTCAGGTCTCTGCTTCTCAGGGAGGAGATGCAGTTGGTTAGGGCCCTCATAGGCCAGAAGCAGCCATTCCACTAACGGGTGATCTGTAATCACAGTGGAGTTGAGGGACACACCTCTCTAACCCTGGAGCCTGTTATTCCGAAGAGTTAAATACAGGTTTAACTCAGAAGTCAATGTATCATTTTAAAAGAACTGTCAACCACCACTTCAACAAAACTACACAGTAAGTCAGAATAAATAGAAAGATGCTTCAAAGGAAACGACATAAAATTATTTTGGAACCTAAGTGAGTCTCTAGTTTGTCTTTTATCCTGGACTATAATAAACAACAAAGACCTTTGCTTTCTGCCCCCAGCCCGTGGAAATCACAATTAGAACCTTTAACTCAGATTCTACGCTTTAATCACTGTATTCTACAAACACTGTCAACTACCAACGACAAGCTTTAATGACAGAGGAGGACTTCTAAAGACAGACTTTCAAACCTAACTTCATTTCCGTGAACGCCACTAAATCAAAACCTCTGAGATCCAATTAGATCTGAGGTTTATAACAGAAAACTTCATTAAGAAAACCCATAACATGAACTAGATTGGAAAATGAATGTACAAGAAAATATAACTTATGAACGAGCTCAAAAGTGGCCACTATGGAAACAATGAGCATGCTCTTCTCTAGTGTCTCATTTATTTGAAGTAGCAGAGCCAAGGAAGTCTCTAATAAGAGCCGTGACTATTTGAGGCCATATACATCTTCCTGTTCTCATAGCCATGTCATTTATAGTTGCGCATATATATATCATATATACATAATAGAGATGCAAATATATACAAACATATACATACAATTGGCCCTCGATATCCATGGGTTCCATAAATTCAATAAACAACAGAGTAAGAACATTTGGGAAAAAAGTGTCACCTAAATTAAATATGTAATTGTTCCACAAACAATGTAGTTCAACTATTTACACAGCACTTACATTGTACTGGGTGTAACATTAGACATGATTTAAAGTACACAGATCTCCTGAGTAAATTGGAAGCATGGGGACCATGGGAGAGGGTAGAAGGGGAGGAGAGAGTAAGGGCGAGAAGCAGAGAAAAATATATAGCTCAATAAAAACAAAAAAAAATTTCTTAAAAGAACTTGTCATTCTAAGGACTGGGGAGATGACCAGTGGTTAAGAGCACTTGCTACTCTTGCAGAAGTTCAGTTCCCAGCACTCACATTAGACAGCTCACAACCATTTGTAACTCCAGTTCCAGGGGACTGGACACCCTCTTCCAGTCTCTGTGGGCACCCACACACATAAACACATAATGCATACAGACATACATAGCTTTTTAAAAAAAAAATAAATATTTTTAAATGTCATTTTCATCTAGTCACTATAGAAATGAGTAGGCGGTTGATGGCATAAGAGACACTAGGGACTGATAAAGTGCAGTCATGGGTCTGTGTCCTACTTCTAGAGAGAACTAACATGTGGGACACTGGCTGGGGCAAGGAAAGACCTGCCCTGGATACGAGGGCCATCTTGTCACAGGCACACCGGATAAAAAAGAAGTCCAAGTGAATGTAAGTGTTGACAAAGGTGGTGTGACAGCCAGAGGGCAGAGGAGACAGTTCACCAGGCCTGCCCTCTCTGTGAGTCCTTCACAGGCACCAGTGTCCAGAAGGGGAATGCCTTCAGTGAGACTCCAACCGTAGCCCATGTGATAGATAGTTCTAGTCCAATTTCCCTGCAGAGCTGGAGAACAGGATTGATGAAAGCAGTTTGAAGGGACAGTCCAGACAGGTATTCGTGAAACACCCTTCACAAAGAACAGAGACACTCAGGGGCAGACATATATTGAAGGCACTTTGACTTTTTTTAACAGCATCTTCTGCATGGCGATTTGTTATGAGAAGATGTTCAAGAACAGACCGAAAAGGCAGATGCTCTCCAGGCCTCTCATGACAGCCCCATTGAAAGGGTGTTTCCTGGTACTGGAATCACCATCTCTGAAGACAGAGGTGTGAGTCATAGAAGATAGAACTGAAGACCTCACCTTTAGCTCACCATGATGGGAGGGGTGCTCCTAGCTCCTCTCTAGAGCATCATGCCCTGTATCTGTTGCCAGAGCCACAGCACCATGTGTTCCAAGGACTAACTCTATGAAGTTCCACACCTGGGGTAACACCTAGTCACTCTGAATCTGTTCTGTGTCTCCAGATTGTCTGGTACTCCATCATTACCTGATTTTTTTTTAAACCTATGATAAAGCATTTCACTTTTCTAAATTCAAAACCATTTTAAAAAACATGCAGCTGGTCAGCCAGAGCAGTTTATTTCTTGTAGGTGGACTTTTCTTTCCTACCCACTAGTTCCCAAATAACTAACACAGTGACTCTATAGTAATTATAAATGCTTGGCCAATAGCTCAGGCTTGTAAGTAGTCAACTCTTATATTAAATTAATCCGTATTTTTATCTACACTTTGCTACATGGCTTGGTTCCTCTCATGGCATGCCCATTGCATCTCTTGCAACTCCTCTGACTCTGCCCTTCTTCTTCCCAGAGTCCTTAGTTTGGTTGTACTGCCTATATTTCCCATCTGGCTACCAGCTCCTCAGCATTTTGTTAAACCAATTCAGGTGACAAATCTTAACAGTGTACAAAAGGATTATTCCACAACCCACTTGTTCATTCACACTCAGGATGCCCACAAAAATACTAAACTGAAAACCATAAGAGGAGCTGGTGCAGACCCCCTGCAGGCTCTGTGCCTGCTACTTCAGTCTCTCTGTGTTCATATGAGCTTTGTTCAGTTGATTTAGAGGTCCTTATTCTCCTGGGTCCTCCATCCCCTCTGGCTCTTACACTCCTGAGTCCTTTTCCACAGAGTTCCCTGAGCTCTGAGGGGAGGGATTGGATGAAGACATCTCATTTAGATCTGTGTTTCCAAGGTCTCAAAAGAAAAATAAAACCTAAATAATCTAGTTAAAAAATGGGGTACAGATCTAAAGAGAGAATTCTCAATAGAGAAAAGTCAAATGGCTGAGAAACACTTTAAGACATGTTTAGCATCCTTAGTTATCAGGGAAATGAAAATCAAAACTACTTTGAGATTCCCTCTTACGACTGTCAGAATTTCTAAGACTAATTACACAACTGACAGCTCATGGTGGTGAGGTGTTGAATAAGGGGAACACTCATCCACTGCAGTGGTGGGAGTGCAAACTTGCACAGCCACTTTAGAAATAAGTGTGACAATTCTTCACACAGTTGGGGATCGGTTCAGCTATACCACTCCTGAGCATATACCCAAAGTGTGTGTCATCCTACCACAAGGATACCTGTTTAATCATGTTCATTACTACTCTACTCATAATAGTCAGAAATTAGAAACAACCTACATGTCCTCATACAAGAACAGATGAAGAAAGTGTGGTACATTTTTCACAGTAGAGTATTGCTCAGCTGTTAAAGAGAAAATGGCATCAGGAAGTTTGCAGTCAAATAGATGAAACTAGAAAAAAAAATTCTGAGGGAGGCAACCATACCCATAAAAATAAATGTAGTATTCACTTGTGATGTTAATTGATAAGTAAATGATAACCAAGTTACAATTCATAGACCCAGAGAGGTTAGGTGGAGAGGAAGGGATGGGGGTGGGGAATACACATGAATCTCCCTGGGAGGGGAAAATAGAATAGATTTTGAGGTTGAACTGGGCATGGGAACAGGAGGATCAAGTAAGCATGGGGAGGGGAGATGGGGTTGAGGGAGGGGATGTGGAAAGAGACAGCTTGAATTGAGGAACACTTGAAGGGTGGTATGAAAACCCTGATGCAGTGGAAACTTCCTACAATACATGAAGGTGATCCCAATGAAAGTCTCCAAATAATGGAAGAGACTGAGTCAGAACTGGTCATCTGTTAAAATAAAGCCGCACAAAGATGGAAAATACAATGAGAATCTTGATACTATATGCTATTATGCTCTGTTTGAATTGTTTGAATGCTGAGGAAGGAGCAACATCTGCTAAAAGATATTTGTTTATAAATGCTGCTGAACTAATCCAAGATAGAGATTTTGAAAATACCTTGACTTCAGAATTTGGATCTAAGGATATGATACTTTGGAAAAGAGATTCTTCTTTTGTTTTTTACAGAGGATGATTCCCTGTGTGTTGCTTCTATCCCAATGCGGTATGATGGACCATGCCCTCCTGAATGGTTGCTGTGAACACCTTCAAAAAATCACTTCACTCAACTGCTGACAGAGATGAATCTAGCACACAGGTTATACCCTAAAAGACCTGATTAACAGCACCCCCATTCAGGAGGAAGCAGTTTGGAGAGAAATAACTGCACCCATGTTCCCATATATTGTTTATAAATGTTCTTTTACATTTAAAGGGGATATGATATAGGTATGAATAATTTGCATTGGTATGGATTTTAAGGTCAATTTTGTTATATGTATATGTATTTCTGATCTTGATTAAAGTATTGTGATTGTGTAGTTCACTTAAAAATGTAATGTATATAGGTTGTTAATAGATAATCATAATAGTCAAGTTTGTAGTCATGTAGTTAAGATTTTCTAGATGTACATAGATATATTTTAGATAGGCATTCTTCATATCTTTCAAAGACTGCAGAATATGGCATTTTAAATGTTTTAATAACTTAGGGTTTTTCATGATAATGAGACACTCTGCTCCTGGCAGCACCAATCTACTTCAGGAAGAAGACGGGCATCGAAGAGGATTCTTATGGAGTTTGATAGCTATTTGGGCAAGAAACTGCTCTTGTCTGGACTGTTGCATAAACTGGACACAAAGAACCCGCAGAGAGAGGACTGCTGAACTTGCCTAAAGGTGAGATGATCTTTCAGGGTTCCTGATTCATGAAAGAGTCTGCAAGACATTCTGCAGGACACAGCAGATAGTGACTGAACTTTGAAATTTCCTGCTTCATTGAAATGTCTGCTGGAAACTATGGGCCTGTAGGCCGAAGATGGATGCCCCAATGGTACAGAGGAACTTTGGGTGACTGTCCAGGCAGCGAGATGTCTCTGTGAATTCTAGAGTTTTGTAAGTTGCTTACTTCTCATTTACTTAGGTCTTTGATGGAGTTGAAAAATAGATAGTTATAGTTTTCCTTAGTTATGATAAAGATAAAATAGATATAAATATTATAATTCTTACTTGATAACTGTTTTGTTATATATAATTTTGCTATGTTAAAGTTAAAGCCTTCCTTCCTTTTTGTTTAAACAGAAAAAGGGGAAATGATGGAGGAAAGTCATTGGTTAAATAAAGAAACTGCCTTGGCCCTGATAGGTTAAAATTTAGATAGTCTGAGTAAATAGAACAGAATGCTGGGAGGAAGAGGAAGTGAGCTCAGACGCCATGCAGCTCTCTCCAGGGCAGATGCAATGCAGCCAGCCACCAGGTCAGACATGCCAAATCTTTCCTGGTAAGCGCACCTAGCGGTGCTACACAGATTATTAGAAATGGGCTAAATTAATACGTGAGAATTACCCAAGAAGAGGCTAGATATAATGGGCCAGGCAGTGTTTAAAATAATACAGTTTCCATGTAATTATTTCGGGTAAAGCTAGCCGGGTGGCGGGGACGCAGCCCCTCCGCTCCTATCTCAACACTTGCTGGCTAGCCCCTGGCTGACTGGCTGGTCCCCTTTTCTCTCTGCCCACCAGCCCTACCTATCCCTCCTCTACCTAGATACTGGCCATTCAACTTTTTATTAGACCAGTCAGGTGCCTTAGGCAGGAAAGGTGAAGCTGCAACAAATCTTTACATTGTTAAACAAATGTAGCATCAATACAAGCAACACATCAACAAATAATCGATTCCACAGCATGCTTATGTCAATGATAGCATATATGTTGTGCAACACGTGCCTGCCTGCACTCTGAGGAGATCAAAAGTGGGCTCCAGATTCCCTGACACTAGAGCTATAAGTGGCCATAAGCCTCCATATGGGGCTAGGAACCTGAGTCCTCTGCAAGCAACAAGTACTTTTTTAAAAGTATTTATTTATTTTTACTTTATGTGTATGTGTTTTTGCACTGATGTATTTACATATGTGCACAGTGCTCACAGAGTCCAGAGAGGGTGCTGAATCCCTGAAACTGGAGTTACAGACAACTGTGAGACACCATGTAGTGAAAGAAAATGAGCCCTGGTCCTCTACGAGAGCAGTCCGAGCTCTTACCACTGAGCCACTCCTCCACCCCCTGCTTCTCCACTCTTAAGCTATCTAGGATCTTCTTCTCAAGGAACAATGCCATCTACAATAGCTGGGTCTCCCCACCACAGTTAAGGTACCCCCCCCACCAAAATGTCTGGAGGCCAAAACTAATTCAGACAGTGTCTCCACTGAGATTTCCTTCCTCTGGCTGTGTCCCACTGGCAATTTAGAACCAACCATCACAGACGCCTATGCCGTGGCATGGTTCCTATCACACCCAAGGGTAGAAAATCTTAGTAACTATCTTGAGAGACAGTTATATCTCACCGTGTTAACACAGAGAACACACAACAGAACACATCCAGTAATTAATAAAATAACACTAAAAGGTTATATTCCAAATACATATTTAGTCCTAGTGTCTAAGGCCTAGAAGATGAGAGAGAAAAGAGTAGACATAAAAACTCCCCACAAGAGAAAATATGACCAGTTCATATACTAGAGATAATTTTTCCCAGTTACAATTTCTATCTGATATAAAAAGCCACATAGTGTCAATTTCTAGAATAAAAATAAAACTAAAATTGTGGAAAGATTATCCAAAGACTACTGGTATTTTGTCACTTAAATTTGTTACATTTGAGACATTCAAGTCTCCTCGTCTCCTCATGAGCCACATATGCCCTCCTCATGACTCATAGTAGTTTTCTTTGCTGGAGTGACTCACAGAAGCTGGGTCGTGAGAGAAGGTGAAAGATGGGCTGTATTCGTCTTCCAAAATGCCACACAGCATTGGTCACTAATAGCGGAGTGAGTCACTCCCCTCTCGTGAGAGTGTCATTGTCCTACCTTTCCAACGGATTTATAAACACCGTGCAGATGAATCGCACCGTGTGTGCGTCTCTATCCTGAATGGGGTACACAAAAACCCTCCTTGCTGTCGCACTTCACGCCATGACCACCACCCACCCAGGCAGTTTAGGGAAGGGATAATGTAAATTTCAAAACCATATCTGACTCCGTGGATACTGCAGCATTTGAAGAGCAAAATCCCAACCACTTTTCGCATTTTCTGATGCTCCTTTCGTCTCTGCAAAGTGGCTGCATTCTTCCGCTAGCCTCTCTCTCCTTTTCAGCTTGGCACCCGTGAAAGCAAAGACAGCGTCTTCCCACCAAACTAATAATAGTTAAGGGAAGTGGGTTCTAGTTTTAGTTGTATCGTGCAGCCTTATGGGATTCAACAGCCTCCTCTTGTCTTGTGCCAGTGTCTATAAAGTGGTCTTTGCATTGGATGTATTGGGTGCCACTCCAGTCCCAGTATGTTCTGGTCCTAACCTTGAAGGAATCTTACTCCCTTCCAGGACACAGAGATATTCAAATCTGGCTGTCATTTTTACCTTCCTCTGGTTTGCTGTCTAGCCAAGGGCAGTCCAAACAGTAGGGCTCACCTGTTTCTCCCTTCCCTGATCCTCATTGGAACAGGACAGTTAGGATTCTCTATTCTGAGAGCCCCACAGAACGATCTCTGAAGTAAATAATAAGATGGCAATAAAAGTTTCATTTCTTTTTAGCCTGCTTTTAGTGGTTTTTCAAGTGAGAAAATTGATGACAGATAAAAGCTTCATCAATATTGCAGGCACACAGCCCTCAGAAGATACAGATTTCAGTGACTGTGGGCCTTCAATATCTCAGCTGTTAATAGAAAATAAAAATGGTGGGACCTCGAATTTCTTTTCACTTGACCCTCTAATATATCTAAGGGCCTTGAAGTGAATAACTACCTTCTCTTGCCCTTCCTTGGGGGCAGAGGGAAGACTCACTGACTCAGAAAGGAGTGCTTGGGGGTGGGGTGCCATTGCTACGCTCACAGCCCATGAAAATGTGTGCCCTGCTTTTCCTCCCACCACCTCTGAGAAGTAAGTGACGGGGACCCAGGCATATAACCCAGGCCTGTAGTCTAGACAACAAAGGCTCTTTAGCCCATACCTCACAAGCCCTTCTACCCAGCCAACCTAGGAGTGGGTCTGATCCTTAATATAACAGAGTGGTTTGACCTTCACTTGTTCTTCCCGAACTTAGCATCTTTTAATTAAATGTATAAGTTCAGCCACACATGCACACAATCCAAATGTTAAGAGGAAATCTATGCTTCCTAAATCTCCCTCTCTCCCCCCTCCTCTCTATCTTTCCCTCTCTATCTCTGTCTGAGAACCTTCCGGCAATTATAGGACAAAGTACCACCTCTTCACAGCATCACACTCTTTTAAAATAGATGAAAGAAAATGTTCTGACTTGCAAATCACTATCCTGCCCAATATTAGTAAGAAGGACAACAATATAAATAATATTAACTAAGTTACTGCTATGATTTGAAGATGAGTGTTTCTCCAAAATTCACATGATGAAAATTAACTCCCAACATAACAGCATAGGTTTAACATTCATAATCTGGACCCCCAAAAGTGCCCACAAATGATATTTTGGGTGTCAACATCATGTCACAAGTGGAAGATTCCACATCTAGTTTCATATGAGCGTGCACAGTGCAAATGTAGGGGCACTGAACATATTGTATAAAGTCACCTTCAGCTTGTATGTGCTGGTGGGAAGGTAGGGTGGTCAGATTCTGGCCATGATGTTTTGTACACATGCACAAATTTCATTTCAAGACACAGGTCCCTTTCCATAACATACATGTAGAAATTCCGAAATCCAGAAAGTGAGTCCAAAAATATCAAGTCTTCTGGCCCCAAATATTTCTGGTAAAAGGTTCTGAGCCTGTAGTAAGAGGACTTAGAAGAAATATTATCTTGTGAGCTCTCTGCCTTCAAGAAAGGGGTCAACGCTCTTAAAAAGGAAGCTGAAGGGACCTATTTCTTTTTTACCTTAAATCTTTTCAATCGTGGGAAGATTTTGCTGGAAAGTGCCACCCATGGGACAGACCCTCAACAACCCAAATGAGCAGGTGTCACGTTCCAGAACTACTAGAAATACATTTCTGTTGCTTATAAAACAACCCAGGCTGGGTAAATTGTTGTAGCTGCCTTAATCATCTAAGACGATGACTGAGAACTTCTGTGCATTTATTTAATGCAATCATGTCAATGGGTCTAAGCTGTGAATGGTTTCCCTGGCAGTCCCCATTTCACAACTGAAGAACTAAGCACAGAGAAACAACCCAGTGATCTGGTTCTTGACTGCAAAGTTCCAGGTGGTGATCGACAAGGAAGTGCGAATGTAGGGTGCTCAAATTTACCAAATGCAAGCCCGGCTCACCCTGCTGTCTTTGAACTTCAGCTAAAAAGTGAATAACATTTAATACAAGTGTCAGCATAAAACATTTGGATCATACCTACACTGAAAAAAACACATGCGTTGTTTAACTGAAATTTAAGCTTAGGTACATTCCCTGCATTTAAAGTGACTCTGGTTTAGAGACAAGGCTTATGGGGGGGGATCTCCAATGGGAATGCGGCGGAGAAAATACCACAAAGAACAAAGAACCAGAAAGTACAGCAGGGGTCCAACAGCCTCATTAAACAGCAAAGCTCCAACTGCCCTATCGCAAAAAGGTCCAGGCCAACTACCAACGCTATCACTCTGGACAAGGAGCTGCCAAGACCTAACTGAACTTTTTATGGGCTATAAACCTATTCAAACCACAGCCAGTGGAAAAATACGGGGATCTGATGGCACTATGCTTTCCAATCTTTCTTTAAAATCCTATCTTTTCTGAGCCTGGCTCTTTTGGGAACCTTGACTGGAGGCCTGAGGAGACAAAAAATGAAAGTATGGAAACTGGGTCATTTGTTTTTATGTTTAGAATTGACTTTTTCCCCACCAATACTCTAATAAATAGTATCAATGTGTTCTAAGGTCAGGAGTAGAGTTGAGGGTAAGGAAATGGAGAAGATACAGAGGCCACCAACATCACCAAAAAGACTGGAGCCTCTAATTTCCCTGTAGCCTGACCCCCCAGCCAGGAAGACAATATTTAGCATTGTCTCATAAGACATATTTGAACACTTATTTAAAACACCCTAGGGGGCCAGGACCACTGAGGAAAAATATTTTGGAAGAAATCTCTTAGAACATTTTGGTAGCTTCTCTTTTTCATATTAGATGTTGTCTGTTTTTTTTTTTTTATGATCAGGATAAGTTCATCTGTATTCCCATAAAGCCTGACATCACCAAAGTGAGTCAGCAAAAATCATCATCTTTCCCACACCTCCTATTTACGGACAATCATCTTAGCACAGGCACCCGTTCCATTACACAAAGCATTTTATGAGAGGAAAAATCCTTTTCCTTAGCTTGAGCAAATCCTGATACTCAGAATAAGGATAACTACATGCAGGTTTGGCACATGACAGGAAGAGAAAGGTTTTAGACCCGCGGCAGGATGATTTGATTCAGACAGGTTTGCCAACTGAGAATTACATCTACCTGCCTTGGAGGAGAGGTGTTCAAATCCTGGCTCCCTCACTTAATAGCTTTTAATCTTGCACAGGTCACTTAACTTTTCCTCTCTCATCTTTGAAATGCAAACGATACTGATAGCTGTCTCACAACATTGTAAGGAATTAGTGAAGTAGCCTAAGTACAGTGCTTGAAGCACAGTGGGTGACCTAGACAAACAGCCAGCGGCTATTACTACTGCTGTGAATGGTGGTCACTGAATCTATACAATGTACCTCTCTGTAGCCCTGAGATTTCTTCCCCCTTTAAACAATGTAACTGCATCTTAGGTACCAGGAAGGCTGGCAGCTATAGCCACTGTAGAGTTGACTTGTTGGTATGTAAATGTGTATATAATAAATCACATCTCTATTGTCTTTAAAAATTTGGTCTTCTAGTTGCAATTAATTCATTTCTCTTTAAAAAATCTAAAAGTCGCATATATTTAAATATTTAAAATTGTCTAAACTAATTGCTGACAGAAAACACTTTAAGCTATTTCTTCATAAGTCTGTTTACTAATAATTAATTAGAAATAGGTTTATTTTGAAAGAATTATCATCTCTTTGTCACCTAAATGAGTGCTCACATTTTTCACACAAAACTAGACTTTAAAATCAGATTTTAAGACAAAAACAATCCTCTGCCTTTAATAGTGCCATTTAAAATGCAAATTTTGTTGCAGATAAGGAGAACTGAAATTTTCATAGCATAAAAATAAATGGAATTCCGGAGTCACTATCATATATAAATAGGTGTCCATCTGGCCAAGCCTAGGCTTGCCAAATTTCTGCCTTCAATTGTTGTCCCCAAGTTTCACAAGAGTTTAAGCAGTGCCCTCTTGTGGCCTAAAGGGTCACTGACAATCTGGAGGCTGGTCAACTTCATCTGTGGTCTTATGATTCCCTGCATGGTTTGTTTTGGCATCAAGTATTTTATATTTGCTGGGGTGATGGGGAAGGGAAGACTACAGAGCCCTGAAATGAACGCTGTCGCTTGAGAGTACAGATGGAGCCCGCTTTGAAGTCTCGCTGCATCATTGACGTGTACCTGCGGCTGCCGCTCCTCACCTGGGGAGTGTGTTTGTCTACCAGGCCAGGCGGAGCGTGGCCCAGAACAGCTCATTAAAAGAATGGCTGCCGGCAATTGATTATTTCAACCATAAAGTGCTCAGAAATCATCACATCCGATCTACCTATCTTCCGCCGAAAAGCTTCAGATCCCAAAGAATCCAGAATGAAGCCAGGCGTGGTGGCGCAGGCCTATAAACCTAACTCTCAAGGCAGACCTGCTATAGAGAGAAGCCCCACATTAAGAGGGGTGGGGATTCAGAATGAATGAAAGTCCTATTTTGTCTACACTCAACCCATATTTCCTGGTAAATAGCACCACGCTCTTTGAAAGTCTGCTTTTCTTTTCTTGGTTCCAGAAATACTTTGGAGCAGTGACCTGTACCATGACCTGTGCCCAACACTGAAAATACAACAGTAATAAAAAGGGTACTGCCCTGTGGAGTCAACAGCAGGAGACAGGCAGGCAACGAGCCATATTATGCTGGATGCGGACATCGCTGGAAATGAAAATGACAGGAAGAGAGTTTGTGTACATTAGGGAGGTGACCCGAGAAGGAATTTAGCAGATTCAGGCAGGGTGGGAAACTATTTCAAATAAGAAAAACAAAGTCTACCAGACTTGGGGCCAGAAAAGGACTTGACTCTTCTGGGGAGCTGAAAGAACTCAGTGGAGCTGGCGAGGGTGGCAGATTGGGGGTGTAAACCAGGTCAGCATGGGCCCGGGGTTCAGAGGCAAAAGTGCTTGTTAAGCTCGATTGGCAGAACCCAACACACACACACACACACACACACACACACACGTGGGGGGCAGGGAGGAAGAAGCCAAGTTATAGAGGGCTCTGTAGACCACAAGTGGTGTGGGCTTTGAGCACTGTCTTAAAGGCAATGGGAACTCAGGAAATGAGTTCATGGCTAAGATGACAGAAGCCTTTATGTGTGTGTGTGTGTGTGTGTGTGTGTGTGTGTATCACATTGCATGTAAAGACTGATTGAAGAGACGCAGTAAAGCAGCTACGACAGCACAGATACATCAAATGGCAACAGTAGTGTTCTAGAACCACTGCTGGCTAGAATCGGGGGAGGGGCCATGCTTGAGGAAATAGCAGGAGGGAGCAGGACTTTAGATATATTTGAAGATGAAACGACAAAATTTAAAAAGCTAGGGGTGACTAAACACGGTGCAGCACAGAAACACTCTCCAAATACACGCATCTCACAAATGATGCTAAATCCATAAGACCCAGATTTAGAGGAGAAGGAGAAGGAGAGGGAGAGGGAGAGGGAGAGGGAGAGGGAGAGGGAGAGGGAGAGGGAGAGGGAGAAGGAGAAGGAGAGGAAGAAGGAGAAGAAGAAGAAGAAGAAGAAGAAGAAGAAGAAGAAGAAGAAGAAGAAGAAGAAGAAGAAGAAGAAGAAGAAGAAGAAGAAGAAGAAGAAGAACCTAAGCCCAAAACCCTGCATCCCAGTAGCTTCCCTCACTCTGACCTCCCCTCTCTTCAGCTCCTGGGGCCCTGAAAGCGGGCTTATTTTGCACCAGTGGCTTTCCAAAGTCAGGCCAAGAGAATCTTCTAGAAAAGCTGGAAGCCCAGTATTTGAGGAGCAACAGACAGGCAACTAATGCAGAGGTTTATGCTCAGCATCGTGGCTATTCAAGGGAAGGTTTAGGCTCTGAGGAGAACATAAATAGAGAACACATTTCCAACAATATATTCAACAGATTAAGAAAGGAAAAAAGAGAATTCACACATTTTTCGGTAAAGACGGAAGGGGTGTGAATATACATTGAAATATCTTAGGAGACACACAAGCCACGAGAAATGTGCCTTTGATTCCCTGCTTACGCCATGTCCTATGTATCACCCGCATTTCAGTGACTGGCATGAACTAAAAATAGATCTTCCTGGCCTCAGAGCAGAAAGAATCATGTAGCCTGTAGAACAAGCGCCAGTCTTTCAGACTGTCCGAGGGTTAAAATTAGTTGGAATGAGGCACCTCAATCTCTCAGCGGAGAGGAACGTAATTGAATGCGGGAGGCCAGCTGAGGACACGGCTAGGGAACGTTGCGTAGAAGTGTTGGAGGACGGAAGAAGCAAACCTAATTTCCATTTCCATGGGAAACAAACACAGGAGAGTGGGGAGTTGGGAGTGTCCTTCGGTGCCTTCATTTAGTAGTTCATTTCAGAGCAGATGAGAAGACAGTGTCTAACGAAACCGTCTCATTTCTTCTGAGGGTTCTATAACTCTTTATCACCTTAATCCCACAAGGAGGAAGCATCCTTTTCATTAGAGAGAAAATAAATGTTCTTCCGGCTGCTTTAGATGTGCTATCGAGTTTACCGTGCTCAGTTTTTGGTCCATTTGTCTCATTCTTTCATTTTGATCTCTAGGAAAAAATAAGCAAGAATGTAAATCCAAGGCTGGGGAAATAGCTCAGTCAGTAGAGTTCTTGCTGCACGAACATGTGGGCCTGAGTTCAGATCACCAGAACCCATGTAGAAAGCCAGGTACAGCGGTGTGCATGGACAGTCCTGGGTACAGCGGTGTGCGCGGACAGTTTCGGGTACGGCGGTGTGTGTGGGCAGTCCCGGGTACAGCTGTGTTTGTGGACAGTCCCTGGGTACAGCGGTGTTTGTGGCAGTCCCCGAGTACGGCGGTGTGCGTGGACAGTTCAGGGTACAGTAGTGTGTGCGTGGACAGTCCTGGGTACGGCAGTGTGTGAGGACAGTCCCGGGTACAGCGGTGTGCGTGGACAACCCAGTGGTGGGAAGATGGAGGCAGTTCCCCAGAGCTCACAGGAAACCAGGCTACCTAAATCAGTAGGTTCCAGGTTCAGCAAGAGACCCTGACTCAAGAAAACAAGATGAAGCGAGATCAAAGAAGGTACACAGTATTGAACTTGGCCTCCACATGAGCACACACGCATGCTTGCACGCACACATGTGTAGTAATATTTTGTTTATGAGCTAACAAATAAAGCTTGCGTGAAGATCAGAGTGCAAAGCTAGCTGCACTAGTCAGCCATAGAGGCCAGACAGTGGTGGTACACACCTTTAATCCCAACAGCTACACTAGTTAGCCACAGAGGCTGGACGGTGGTGGTAAATGCCTTTAATCCCAGTACTAGAGAGAGATATGAGGTGGGATGAGAAAAGAACTTGCTCTCTTTTGAGTCTGAAGATTTCATAGATGTGAGTTCTCTAATGGTTGGCTGCTTTGCTTCTTTGATCTTTCAGTATCTGTCTCTGGGTTTTTATTATTTGTGCTACATGCATGCACACATTTTTAAATGTAATTTAAAATTTTACAGACTTCATTAGAGACCCACCTTCTCCTTTGAACAGCTTTGCCCCTCTTCCTCCTCTGAGTGTGAAGCCTGGGTATTTGCTGAAGACTTTCTTGCTGACAGCCTTCTCAGAGGCTGCTTTCCAGGGGATCCATTAGAATCGCCAGACCATGTGATCTCTTGTCTATTTTCCCATACAGAGGGAGGGAGAGTCTGAGTGTAGATGCCTAGTTATCTTTGATCTTTCTTTTCTGTGGGAATGTGAAGGTGTGGGGACAAGAAGTTCCACTTAGAAAACATTCAAAATCAACCTTGTATGACTACAAACATGGCCTGCACATTAAACACTATAAAAATGGGGAAATTTGACAGGTCTAATCTTGCGCAGGCCTTACATTCCTTGCACAGAGTGGGGAGGGGCTCCCATCTCTCCCTAAGGACCTGTAGGTAGTTAATGTTTGCTGGGTAAACAGGGGTGCCCTGTTCTTCAGGGACATAACCACTGGTAAGTGGCCCGTGCTCTTGTAAGCAACCCTAATGAAATTCATGGGGTCAAAATTAAGAAGGAACGGGACTGAGAAAGAACTTTGGGGGAGAGGACCAAGGAGGCCAAAGAGCCTTTGTGTTTGAGGAACTGCATCGCCTACCCGTTATACTTCTGGAAACAGAGTCACAAGCCTCATAGAGAGGTCCACAGTTTACAGTCATCTCCGTGTTAAGGCTGTAAGAGGGAGCAATTGTGGGGGAGACGTAATTCTTGGTTGCAGTCTTGAAATATAGAGTGTACACAAATATGTAAGGTCAAATATGTTAAGAGGATTTTTGCACAGAAAAACCCTGTCTCAAAAAAAAAAAAGGATTTATACAAGTATGTGTCTGGTATTTGCTTGATGGGCAAAAGTTTGTTCCAGATAAAATGAGACTAAATGAGGTATGTATATTGTATAAATTATTAACAGTCTATAAGGCTGCGTTTCAATGCATTCTCTTCTGTTATGTTTTGATGCATTAGCCTGATTTTCCCTCGACACAGCAGGTGAATCATTGCAGTCTGCACATGTTTTGCCATCGCTGCTGATGCATGCACAGAAGATCTAAGTTTAAAAGCAAAATCCTTGCTTTCTCGTAGTTCCCGTTTCTATTACTCTTCACCTTACGGCAGGCATGCTGCCACGGGGGCCTTGTCTATCCTAGGATACAGAAAAGGCATCCCAGCTACCTCTGCATGTAAATGTATGTAGAAACAAGCAGAGCAAAGGGACCCATGCTCTCTTACCTTTGAACTAGCACAGGAGTAAGAAGGAAGTGTGTGCTGTATGAACTGACAAGATGTTTGTACACCGCTCTATTGTTTACAGAAGCAGTTAAACATTTATTAAGCTTTTTTTTTTTGCATTTTCAGTTCGGCAAATATTGCAGAAATATCAAAGAAATGCAAGCCTGCCCTTACCCTAAGAAATGGCCATCTATGAGAGAAGATAATGCTAGCACATCTGATCGGTTAGAGAGCCACTAAGCTCTGAAGTCTTAAGCTACTGAGCACAGATCTGCCGTGACTGGAGAGATCCGTGCTCGAACACCGAGAGTCAGTTCATTTACTCAAGGAGGAACCCACGAAGGCAGCGTGTCTGGGCCTCACCATACTTCCCTAACATGAAGATGACACTTAGGGGAAGTTACACCGTCAGCTGGTGCAGGATATTTGATCACACTATAAAACCTAAGACTGTGTTAATAACGTCAACCTTAAACCGGGGGTAGAACCAGCAATTAAATCTACTGATACTTTAACTACCGTCTGCACCACCAACCCCCATTTTCCCACATGCCCCCTCCGCTATGCCTCCCCAAACAGCCCCAAAGTCAGCACCCTGCCACTCAGACCCTGGCCTGGCAAGATTTCTGGTCCCACCAGCACTGGCTCTGCTGTTACCACCAAATGTAGTTTTTAATTAAGTTTCTGTCATTCTATTTACCAATACAGACTCAGGAGTCAGATGTTGGGGTGAAAACCTGGTAGCTCAGAGAGACCGAGAAGCCACCAGCTGACCTTCCTTTTTGACCAGATACCCAGCAATCTTGTATCCCTCCAGATGTCCCAAACCCAAAGGACACAAAACTGCAAGTCCCTCCCTACTACTTCCTGCGCATCTCTCTATCCACTTCCTCTCCTAAGGAAAGAGGCAGGCTGTTCTTTGTCCCTCTCTGGATTAGACTTTTTCAATTAGGAATACACATGGTGGTGGTCATGTCCCTGGGTTTCCTACATGGCGTCCTTCCTACAACCCTTCCCGTCTCTTCATCCAGTTCAGAACGGATTCCATCAAAAGTGCTGAGGAACAGAATAATATTTAAAGCTGCCATTTACATAGCACATAGTGTGTGTGACAGACCATTCTAAGTAGACAACACATGTTAATGCAGAATACCCTTGAGAGGCTTCTAACTACAATTAGCACCATTTTCCAAACAGAGCTTAGTGACGGAGATGTAGCAGCTTGTCCAAGGTTACTACCAGCAACTAGAAGAACTGAGGCTTGATCCAAGATCCTTGGCTACAGAATTTGCATACTTCAAAACACTCCTCTGTGCCTTACTATTCTCCCTGTCTCTCAGTCACCCATGCAGAAATTACCCACTCTCTTCTTGGCAAGTGTTATAAATTATTTATAAATAAATAAAGTCCTTGGGATACTGGTTCAAACTGGGGCATATTGTACAGAAGCATCTTCCCAGGTCTAGTTTTCCCAGTTAGTTTAAGCATAGTTCTCTCGAGGTCAGAAATGCCCCCCTCAAGCCTGGTAACCTGAGTTTGAGCTCTGTGACTCAGAGCGGAGAGAGAGAGAACCGACTCTCCCAAGTTTTCCTTTGCCCTCCACATGCACACTGTAATATGCATCTGTACACATACTCACCTCGGTCTCTCTGTCTCTCCTCTCTCTCTGTCTCTCTCTGTCTGTCTCTCTCTCTCTCTCTCACACACACACATACACACACACATACACACACACACATACACACACACACACACACACACACACACACACATGCAGGAGAGAGAGACAGAGACAGAGAATTTTGAGCCCAGTTCTTTCCAGCCTGGAATGACATTCATTTGGAAATCGATCCTCATTAACATCTCAACTTGTATGGCGTATGTCCTGCTGTTCTTACAGGAGAGAGACGTTATAAAGGAAAATTGGAAATATTTGGAATAGGGGTATTATACAGAAAGTACAAACCCTAGTGGGGCTCTCTAGTGAGGACTGCAGGAAGGCTGTAGAGACCAGACAGCCTGCACAAAAGCCCATAGAAAGGGAAAGCTAGCAATATGACAAAGCAAACACCGGTTCCTCTGGTCGACCAGTTGCCCCTCTCTTGGGATATGACAGTCAACCCCGCTTTCTCTCTTAGTCCAAGATCCCTGAGCTTAAGAGAAAAAAAAAAAAGTCTACTTATCTCTACCCACCCTCAAAACGCATCTTTTCTTCCCCAGGACCAACCGGATAAAAGCCTGAGAGCTCACGATTTTATATACAATGATTTGTGAGTGCTGGTCTCAAGTGGCTCCTGGGCACTGCTAATATAAACGGTAAAAATCTCAAGGGCTTTCCACCTGTGAATGATCCGGCTATCAGAGCAATTCATTCTGAGACAGGCACGGCAGGATGACTGCTCTGAAAACATAGCATGGAATAAAGAGCTTCTGTTTGCACAGAATACCATGGCAACTGACAACTGCATCCCAATAGAAAAAAATTTTTTTAAAGAGTTGAAAGAATCAAACATTCTCCTGAGAGCCTGTGAAGTAGAGGCGCTTTCTCCTGGCTTGTACTGGGGGACACAGGAAGCTTAAGCCGAGCTGTAGTGACTCAGGTGGCAGGTTTGCAGGGGGTGTAGAAAAAGGGGAGAAAAAAAAATGACTGGCTCCACCACTTGCATCCATGTGTCAATCAAGACAGCTCGGGTGCGGGATAGGACGGGCGAGCCACTGGCTGTGCCCCCACTGTCTTTTCCTGTTTCTGAGAGGAGTAGATTGCACTTTTGTGACCCCTTGCTTCCCTCTGGTGGCTTTATGCCTTTCACTGCTGTCCAACAGGCCAGCACTGACACCAAATTGACCTCATGACGTCATTACATCAGCAGTGGGACTTGGCGGCTGATGGCAGAAAGCAGCTTTGCTTGTCGCTCTTGGTTATTTATTTCAGCCCTCTCTTTAGGATGGATTGTTTCCACAGAACACTAAAATAGATCACACAGCTCTCAGGCACTCTCTCGTAACAAAAAGGCTTCTGGCAATGTCCTGCCACTAAAAGTTACTGTCTGCCAGAGATGGGAATGACCTGCCTGGAGCAATAGTTAAAATAGCAATCTTCAGGGCCTGCGAGTGTGAGCAGCTCAGTGGTAAAGTGTATGCTTAGCGTGCAGGAGGCTCTCTCTCTGGGCCCTGTTCCCAGCACTCCCAGGATCACCACCACTACACGCGCGCGCGCGCGCGCGCGCACACACACACACACACACACACACACACACACAATTCAATCTTTGTTGAAAGGTAGAGCCTTCCATCTTGGTTAGGCCGTGGGAAAGTAC
This sequence comes from Alexandromys fortis, assembly GCF_014885135.2. NCBI lineage: Eukaryota > Metazoa > Chordata > Mammalia > Rodentia > Cricetidae > Alexandromys > Alexandromys fortis. The sequence goes on from NW_026068009.1 coordinate 3,139,314, forward strand.
ACTTAGCGAGCCTCACCTGTTTCCACCCCTTCCTCTCACTCCTGGCACCGGTTCACTTAGGTGCCTCCGACTCCTAAGACAAATTCCCCATAAACCTTCTTTGCTTTTCCTAATCTATGCCAGGCATCTACGGGCCTTCTATGTGGATAGTAGATTAGAAGCTGAAAACTCGGGTGCAGCACAATGGAAGGGCACTTGCTTAGCCTGCAAGGAGACCCGGGGTACAAGCCCTAAGACCACGAACAAAAAAAGACAAAAGTTAAAAAACTAAAATGAAGCTCTTCAGTCAACTCATTAAAATACTCATTTTGCACTTTGATTTGATAATTATTTACTAGATCTCTACTGTATAAAGAATAGTGTATAAGGTCTGAGGATGCAACACAGTGGTGGATTGCTTGCCTAGCATGCATAAGTGCTTAGGTTCAATTCCTAGCAAAACACACACATACATCTACACACATGTTTGTGTGTGTGTATATGTTATATATTATATATTGTAAAATATAATTATAATATGATAATAGTAATATATAATTATAATATATAGTAAGATGTATACATACACGTGTGTGTGTGCATAGATATACAATTAACCAGATCACAAGACCACATATACTAAAGGCCATACTGCTTCTGAGGGCAGTAAGTGCTTTCATAAATCAGCAAAGGAAACTATTCCCTCCAACAAGAAATGCTGGGAACAACTATAAGAGGAAGTGGGATTTTAATTTGAACTTAAAGACTCCATCATAATAATATCTCAGACTAATACTTGAGATGTGCACTCTAAGTCCCTCCCACAACCTTATGAGGTAGGTATGGTTACTGTATGCAGTGACAAATTTAAAGAGAACAACATTAGCTAACTTATCCAAGTGCACACAGATGGGGAAAGAAACAGCAGGGATTCAAAATCACTACTATCTAGTCCGGTTCCCACCCTGGGGGAGACGTCCCAGAACCGGAGACATTTGGACAACCACATGAACCAGAAATCGAAGGGAGGGCAGGCAATTGAGGGACACACTGTGGACTATTTCACTAAAGAGCATAATCTCATCGTTATATCAGGCAACAGGAGAACAATTATCTCCAGCTCTAAGAAACTGTTCACAGAAGGACAAGGGCACACCGTGCAGATAGTTCTCCATCAGCATTTGCCCACTTTCAAGTGCTAATAACTTGGCATATTGTCATTATACTTGTACCTCTGTGTGTGTGTGTGTGTCTTTCTCTCTCCCTCTCTCAGTGTGTGTATTTGTACTTAGTATGTGTGTGGGTACAAATACATACATATGTATACAGAGACCAGAGGACAACCTTGGGTGTCATCCCTCAGGTGTGCTCACCTTGTTCTGATTGGGGCTTTGTTTGTTGTTGCTGGGTTTTGTCGTTTAGCTTTTGTTTGAAACAGTGTCTCTCGCTGATGTGACCAACACAGGAATTAATGTGGGCTCCAGTGATCCTCTAGACTCTTTCCTCAGTACTGGGATCACAAGCACATGTCACCATGCCTGGCATTTTTATGAGTGTTCCGGAGATTGAACTCAACTGTAATTAAGCTTTTCTTTGTTTGTTTTTATTCTTTACTCTTTGCTCTTTGGGTAGCCACCACCCAGTTCCCAAATAAATACACAGAGACTGATCCTTACTTATGAGCACCTGTCCTTAGCTTGGCTTGTTTCTAGCCAGCTTTTCTAACTTAAATTATCCCATCTTCCTTTTGCCTCTGGGCTTTTACCTTTCTCTAATTTATATATTTCTTAGCCCATAGCTGGCCATGTGGCTGGGTGGCTGGCCCCTGGGGTCCTCCCCCTTCTCCTCTCCTCACTCCTTTCTCTTTCTTGTTTATCATGTCTAAGAGCCCCACCTATTTCTCCCTCCTGCCTAGTTTTGACCGCTCAGCTCTTTATTAGACCAGTCAGATGTTTTAGACAGGCAAAGTAGCACAGCTTCACAGAGTTAAGCAAATGCAACATAAAAGAACACAACACATCTTTGCATCATTGAACAAATATTCCACAGCGTAACAGAGTGTAACACATCTTTAGACAATGCGCTCAGGTTCTCATGTGTGCATGCCAAACGCTTTACCTATAGAGCCGTCTCCCCAGCCTTCTTTATTTCTTCATTATGGCGCAGGATTTGACCTGACCACTTGCGCACAAGGGGATCTCCAACGGTGCAGTCCTGTGTGGTTTGGTCCTGGAGCAGCTCTTCTTTTTCACGAGTCAGATAAACAAAAATGCCATTAAAAGTCTCTAGAAGTGGGGTGGGTATGGAGAGACGGCTCAATGGTTAACTCTCGCAGAGGACCCAGGTTTGGTTCCCCAGCAGCCAAGTGTGGCTTCTAATCACCTGTAAGCTCAGTTCCAGGGGCTCTGGTGTCCTCTTCTGGCTCCCAAGGGCACCGGGAACACACATGTACATACATGAAAGTGTTCACACAGACATGCAAAGTTAAAAAGAAAATGTCCCTGGAAGAGAAACTGCTCTTATTTAGTCTTTTGGTGGTGGAGGAAGACCAAGAAATGTGAGACATGAGAAAAAGTAGTCAATTACAGGAAGTAAAATTTGGGACGACCTGAAGGACCAATCTGTCAAAATAATAGAAAGACTATCTGATTAGAGAAAGAGAACCACTTGCAGTTTTCTGTTGTGTCTTTGGACGTGTGCTATAAATTGTCATTTAGCCACAAGGATGACCTTTTAGTTAAAGAAAAATGGCACTGTTATTTATTGCTATATTTTGGTGATTTATAGTAATGCCCTCACAGATCAATGAGGATTCATCATCTTTCTTGAATGAAAAGGTCAATGTAGAAATGAGACACCAAAAGTGGCTAGTGTGTCTGTCTGTCAACACTGCTATTGTTCTGCTTTGTTGATGTGGCCCTTCTCTAGGAAAGTCTGTTTACAGCAAGGTTTTTGAGTAAGTAATGATGAACGGGTCTAGAGCCCAAGTTTGACAACCTCTTCTCCAGCACTTGCTTAAATCTTGATCTTTCAATTACAAGTTGAAAGAGGGGAACACAAATGACAAAGATAAGCTAGGTGAGTGCCTGCTTTATTATACTGCCCTCTGCAGTGTTAAAGACTAGGTGGGGGGGGTGAGGACTGGGACCAGTCTCCTACTCTAAACCCCAGCAAAACAGACTAGAATTGAGTCACTCCTATTCTGCACAATTAAACTGCACATTAAAGCAGGACAATTTCAAGTCCAGAGAGTCCAGTCTACTATAGTCATGGCATTAAAAGGGCTCCTTTGCTTTAGCCCTATAAGGAAAGTAATTTTGAGAGAAATGAATCACTTTGGGGTGTCTCATATCTACTTTCTATCAAGCCAGTGTTTTCTGTTCAGCTCACCGTTCCCTTATTCTAGAAGCCCAAAGCCAATGAAATCTTTACAGTGTGTGCTGATGTAATCTTTAGCTTTAAGATATGTCTTATGGCAGTGCGCTCAGCTCATTTGAGTAGAGAAAACAGCATGTGCTTTTTTATTGACATATCTCCAAATGTCACTGTTTTTCTTGCATTTTCTAGCTTTAGTGACGGTGTACGTTAGCACGTCTATTGATACTGCCAGCTATAACGTGCTCAGATCTGAGCCCCAAAGCTTGGAGACCAAGTTCCCGACTGTGACAAGGCAACTGTAACTAAGCAGATCACACCAAGTTGGGACCTTGTAGTAGAAGTTGTTCCCCCATGGTCCCCTCTTCTGTTCCTTGGCGGTTTTCCCAGCTCTCTTTTCTCAGCTGCTGCTTTTGATGCTCCGTGTACCATCAACTAATCAAGGCCCCGCCTTAACTGTGCTGGCTCCCTGAAACCTCACCCTTGTTTGTGTCGATTGTCATTTCCTGCTGATCCTACTACTTGCTTGGAACTTCAGGTCCATTAGACTTTATAATATTCAAAGTGTAAAGTGATTAGAACACTTCTTTCAGAGAGATTGTCCTGATTGTGTGTTGTCAAGTCGACACAAGTTAGAGTCATCTGGGAAAAGGAATTCTAGTTGAGAAAAATTCCTCCTCAGGTTGTCCGTAGGCAACTCTATGGGCATTATTATTTATTATTATTATTAATTTGGATTTTCGAGACAGGGTTTCTCTGTAGCTTTTTGGTTCCTGTCCTGGAACTAGCTCTTGTAGACCAGGCTGGCCTCGAACTCACAGGGATCCGCCTGCCTCTGCCTCTGCCTCCCAAGTGCTGGGATTAAAGGCGTGGCCACCACCACCCGGCTGGGCATTATTTTTTTATTAATGATTGATTTGGGAAGGCCCAATGATTGATTTGGGAGGGCCGAGGCCACAGTGGGTGGTACTGCTAACTGGGCAGGTGTCCTGGGTTGTACAAAAATTCAACCTGAGAAAGCCATGAGGAACAAAACTGGAAACAGCATTCTTCCACGACTTCTGTTCAGTTCTGCCTTTAGATCCCTACCTTAGCCTCCCTCAGTGGACTGAGACTGACAATATATATGTTCAATAAACTGTTTCCTTCCCAAGTTGATTTTGATCGTGGTCTTTATCACAGCAGTAGGAAGTAAACTAAACTAAAAACTGACCTAGAGCAATATATCTGGATAGTTAAAGTGTGATAAAAACACATTTTTATACCTTTGTAATGTGAGTAGCAGGAACACTGAATACGTTATATTCCTATGGCTATTCCATGCACTGTTGTATCCTGGAACATAGCGACTATATATTCTTAGTCTTTTCAATATCTAAAGTAGTTCTCAAATATAACAAGACCTAAATGAATGTTTTGAATAAGTGAAAAGGAATAAATGGATGGCAACTAAAATTGTTAATTGTTATTCACAAGGGAAAACAGTCAATTTTTATTGAACCCTCAGAATATACAAATTGATGACTAAAGCTAGACTTGAGAATTTGTGGGGAACTGGGTAAACCACTTCTTATGGAAGCATCAGGACCTGAGTTTGAATTCCCCAGAGCCAAGGCAAAGCCGAGGATGTAGATCATGGCTGAAACCCCAGTGCTTTTCGATGAGCTGACAGGAGATACCAGGTATACACAGCTGCAAACAGCAAGACCCCATCTGGAGAAGGTGGAAGGTGAGGCCTGACACCTGGCATTGACCTCTGACCTCCACGCGTGCATCACGGTGTGCAAGCACCCTCACTCACACACACAAACACACGCATATGTCTCTCTCTTTCACACACACACATGCACACACACGCACACGACATTGTAGTTTAAGATAGTGAATCAGTGAATTGGTTATGCTTTTCACTGACTCTAAATACCAAGACTGAGTGAGAGTTGATACCCTTTAAAGATGTCTGGGCCATCTAGCTGGTGCTAATGTAAGGCTACATGATCCCAGAGCTATCGATCTGGCTTAAGCACACCTGAGCAGAACATTTTGCTCACTGTTCAGCTGAATAATTTTCCAGGGTCAAGTGGTCACAGAATAGGTCAGAATGTGGGGTCAAAGGTTAATGCAGCCCTTCAGAGTCTACCCACCGGGGATTCACCCTGCATGACATTTTTGCTGAGTTTTAATGTGGTAATTTAGCAAAACGTCACTGTCCTCAAAGTTCAATTTCCTCTGGACTCAGCACACTCTTTCCTTGACCCTCACTACCAACAAACTTTTAAAGGAGTCCTGCTTTATGAGGCAGGTTGGGAATCTGAATGCCCAGTGTCATCATCTACAGATGGGCAATGGCCCCAGTCACAGGAATTCATTTCACTCCTGTGGGACTCTTAATCCCAGGGTTGTGGGTTCAAGTCCCACATTGGGCCCCAAATTGTAGTCATAGCAAAGAGTTCCCCAATACCCAAAATGGAGTATAACAAAGATTTATTTATTTAGGAATAAACTCACAGTAAGGGTAGCGATCCACAATCCTCTGTGTGTGCTGGGAACTGGGAACTGAATTCAGCAGAAAAAGGGGGCTGTGCATGCTTTTTGTTCACACTTAGAGTACTGAAGAACGTGCCCACCACTTAGATAGTAAATCCAGTAGCCTTTAGGAATGGAAATGTGTGTGTGTGTGTGTGTGTGTGTGTGTGTGTATTGTGGTTAGGAAGATGGCTCTATGGATAGAAGCCCTTGTTCTACACAAGTGAGGACCTTAATTCAAATCCCCAGGACTGAGTGTGGCCACATGCATGCCTGTAATCTCATCACTGTGTGTAGGGGTGGGTAGGGAGTGTAGACAGGAGGATGACTGGGGTTTGCTGGCTCCAAGCTCCAAGTTTAATAGATACTGTGCCTTAGATAAGTAAAGGGAAAAGTGGTAGAATATTCTTATCTGTCCTTTACATGTGCACAACACATATACATGTGGACATAAACCACACACACACACACAGGAGCTACACATTCCATAGCTACTATTGTTACCGTGTATTTTAAAAAAGATTTGTTTATTTACTATGTATACAGTGCTCTGTCTGCATGTATATGTTGTAACCAGAAGAGGCCACCAGATCTCATTACAGATTGGTTGCTAGGAATTGAACTCAGGACATCTGGAAGAGCAGCCAGTGCTCTTAACCTCTGAGCCATCTTTCCAGTCCCGTGTATTTTTTTAAACTTGTATTGTAGTTAGGTTTTCTTTGTTAGCATATTCTTTGGTATGAAAATTTGGAATTATGTCATTATAATATGTTTTGTATTTTATTTGGCACAACGTAGTTTTGAAAGACAGTGGTAAAATTCTCATTCACCGGAACCCTACAAAGTTAAACTCTGTGTCTGTTCTTTGATATATATTTTTCATTTTAAAAGTTTCATTTTTATTTTGTGTGGGGGTGTATGTATGTATTTTACTGAGGACCGAATCCAGCACTTTGCACAGGCTAGGTCAGAACTGTAGCCTGAGCTATATCCCCCACCCCCTTTTACCTTTTTAGTTTTAAGTTGCACAGGCTGATTTTGAACTCACTCCGTATTCCAGGAAGACTTTGAATTTGCAAACCTCAGCTTTGGCCTCCTGAGAAACTCAGATTGTTGTCTTGAGCCACTCAATCTGGCTTGGCATACATTTCTTTTAAATCATTATATTGTAGTTCCCTTGGGGTAAATCAGAGATCTTGGCAATCACCAATTAATTGTCTTACTTTCATATGCGAATTTTTAAAACAGAAGTTATGATGGTTAATCTTGACTGCCAGCTGGGTTGGTTTGAGGATGCCTGGGAGATTAATAAAGCACACCTCTGGGGGTAATCGTCGGAGATGATTGGATTCTGAAGACTCTGACCTAATTGGAATAACTCCTTGGTGAACTCAATTCAATGGCAGTATTGGGAGCCGGTGTTAACTGGGGAAGCTTCAGGAAGTACGTCCCTGGGACACGCCTGTGAAGAGTCCATCATGTTCCGGAGCCGCCTCCTCTGCTCCATCTTCTTCCAGGCTACCATGAGGTGAGGAGGACCTTTCTCTCACTCCAATCTTCCACATGATGGACTGCTTCACTACAGACCCAGAAACACAGAGCCTTGTGGTCAGGAACTGAAAAGATGAGCTGAGAGAAGCCCTCTTCCCTCTCTTAGATTGTTTCCCTTGGGTTATGATGTCATCACGATGGAAAACTTATATAATACAGAAGTTCATCAGCATCATTTCTAATAACAATATCTACTCTAAAGCACGTAAGATATAGAATAAAGTCTGCTGACCTCAGCGATGTGAACGGCTACCATCAAGTCCATTCAGAGCCTAAATAAAATGAAAAGGAAGAGGACGGGAGGATTCACTCTCCCCCTCCTCAGCCTCCTCCTAGTTCCTCTTCCTCCTCTCCTTCCCCTACTCCATTCCCTCCCCAGAGCCCCCGCCAGACTTCCTGAGCGTTGTCATCATCTCCTGTGCTCAGCGACCCTAGTTTTTCTTCCTACAGCCTGGAACTACACTCTTCAGCACCAAGTCTTCTGGCTCTCGGGGCTTCCAACTACAGAAGTAGCACTCTTGGGTTCCCAACCTGGAGAAAACTGTGAGGTTTCTTAACTGTTTTGTGAACTGAATGGATGAATAGATGATAGACAAAGGATAAATATCTATGGGTTGTGAATTGCTACCCTGGGTCCATGGTCCTGCTGCAGATGGGGTCTCATGTCACCTCAAGGGCCATAAAAACACTGCATGATGGAATCAGAGGGCCATGCTGAGCCGGCCCTGCCTTTCTTTGGCTCTGGGAAAGCTGGTCCTGCTTCTCGCTGGACACTGCAGCAAGTGAGCTGTCCCTGCCCACCCCACCCCTACACCACCAACACTTGGGAGAGATGGCCCCACCCCTCACCATAGGTGTGGGAGAACTGGTCCTGATGGTGTGGGCATGGGGAGCTGGCTCCATACCTCACCACGGGGGCTGGATCCAGTGTCCTGGACTGACTAGCTCAGCTACAACCCAGGCCCACAGCCTGGGTCTTAGGTTGACCCTCCTAACATCTACCCCATCTATGAGGACCTGCTAGAGCTTGTGAAGGGATTGGTCCTAAGGAACAATACTCACAGTACCTCCATGACTCAGGGCGGCCAAGGGATAACCAAGAAGAGTTTCAGTGAGGATCTAGTTATGGTGGTGTACGGGAAATCAGGGGCCATGAACCAAACCAGTGACTCATTGCGATGGACATCTGCAAGCAAAGCTGCCTGGAAAGCATATATCTATGGGTTGTCTCTCTGGAGAACATGTTACTTGGAAGACACACTGAAATAATTCAGATTCCCAGCCTCTCTCCCATTGGTCTCCGAGGAATATACTCAATACAAATACAAATACAAAACAAGTAACGAAGAGAGTATTTTCTTAAAGGCAGGGAGCAAGAGGAGGAGCCTTGCCCTATCATGTCTTCTCCAGTTGGTGACAAGCACTGCCTGCTCTTTAAAGCACTTTTTAAGACCATCTACTCTATCAGCACACACATTGAGGAAGACCTGTAGCCTAAAAAGACAGAGGCTAAACATAACAAGTAACCAACCAGAAAAGACGCAAAAGAATCCAACTCAATGCAGATTTATGGTAGAAGCATTCTTTTTCCTTTAAATTTTTTGTGTATATGTACAAGGTATGTGAACGTGCATGCTTGAGAGTGTATGCCTGTGTATGCACACACGTGTGCAGGTGTGCTCATCCATGCATGCACATATCAAAGCCAGAAGAAGACACTGGAGTCTTCCTCTGTTGCACTACTTTCTGAATCTGCCTCCGAACACTCTCTTCTGGCTTCTTACATGGGTGGTAGGGATTTGAACTCAGGTCTTCATGCTTATACAACAAGCACTTTACCCACTGAGTCATCTCTCCACGCCCAGCAGGAAGCATTTAAAACTTCATCATGTATGTCTTTAGAGGCAAAATAAGCTTCATGTTTGAAAAAGAAAACCCATATGATATCATAAAAAGGACATTTTTTTTGTGGGCAGTGGTGGCACATGCCTTTAATCACAGCACGGGGGAGGCAGAGACTGGTAGATCTCTGGTTAGTTCAAGACCAGTTCTACAGAGTGAGTTCCAGGACAGACTCCAAAGCTACAGAGATACAAAGAAACCCTGTCTCAGAAAGAAAAAAAAAAAAGGGACATTTTTTTAAAAGCACACATGATAGAATTGTAGCTGAGTGTGGCAGGGCACACCTTTAATCTCATCATTTAGGTGGCAGAGGCAGACAGTCTCCAAATTTGAGGCCAGCCTGGTCTACACAGCCAGGGTAACATAGTGAGATTCTGTCTCAACAAACAAACAAACCATAAGTACAATTGAAAAGTTATTTGGTGCTCTAGATTTGGTTCCTAGTACCATCACCACCAGGACCATAAAAGGAGGTGTGTCTCCATACATTCTCAGGGTCTGGGCTGCAACCTGTGGCCATGTTGCTGTCTGAGGACCATGCAGCCACAGGGTCATGCTGATCTGCGTGGCCTGTGCTGCCTGCCACACAGGGTCATGGTATCATCAGGGCACAGGCTGCTAACATGAGCCATGTCTGGGTCTGTGGCCCAGCAGCAATCAGGGTCTGGGTTGATGTCCATGTCTCCTGTTGCCACCAGAGGTTGTGCAGATGCCCAGGGTCTGGACAGCTACCAGAGAGCATGTTGTTGTCTGAGGCCTTGCTGATGCCAAAGTCATACTGATGTGGGTGACCTGTGCTGCCACCAGGGCCATGGTGACATTGGACCAGAGCTGAGGGCCATGTCTGGGTCCTTGGTCCTGCTGCAGCTGGGGTCCGTGTTGATGTCTATGGCTCGTGTAAACACAGGTGTATGGGCACCATGCGTGTTGAGGTTCAAGGGCCATGCTGAGCCAGCCTACCCCTTGCTGGTCCTGGGACAGCTGGCCCTTGCTAGATACCGCAGCAGGAGAGCTGACCCGGCCCCATGGAAGAGCTGGTCCCCCATATTCCAGAGAGAAGGCCTCATCCCTCACCCATGGGCGAGGGAGAGCTGGCACCAATGGCATAGGCCGAGGAGAGCTGGCTCTGGCCCTTGCCTGAGGAGGTAGTCCCAGTGGCCCAGACCGACTAGTTCAACTACCACCAAGTCCCACATCCTGAGCCTTGGGTTGGCCCACCCTACCATCCCCTCCTTCTGTGGCCTACTGGAGTGTGTGAAGGGACTGGTCCTGCAGAGCAATAACCACAGGATCTCCAGGATTCTGGACAACAGCAGGATATCCAAGAGGAGTTTCAGTGAGGGTCCAGAGATGAAGGTGTGCCAAGGCCTTGAACCAGACCAGTGGCTCACTGCAATGAACATTTTGCAAGTGGGGCTGACGGACAAAAGGGTACACTGCCTGACACACTGGCAGCTCCTAATAATAGCCACTAGAATGGATGAGAGGTTTTGGAAAGATGGAAGTCTGAGGTGCTTGGTTTTCTGTTCATTTTGTTTTTAATTAATTTGGGGGGCTCTTGGAGGAACACTACAGCGTTGAGGGGTGGTTATGCGGGGACTGGGAGGTGAGCAGGATTGGGGTGCATTATCATTATTATTCCCAAAGAATCAATAAAGAATTAGGTTAATAAAATAATTAATTTTAAAAGGAGGTGTCTCATAAAGAAATTAGAACAAAAAATAAAAAAATAGGAATAGGGCAGATTTGAAAAAATCAAATATAAATGACTAATTTCTGAAAAAAGAAACAATTTAGTGGTGGGAGGTTAGAAGAAATTATCAAATAGTCATGACAGGAAAGTTCCTAGAACTGAGGAACATGTACTATAAAACCATATAGAGTCAAGCTGTTAAGGTTTAAAAGAAGTGAGGAAAGGAAGCACAGTAAAACGCATTATAATTAGAACACTGCAAACTGAAAGAGGATCTGAAAACAAAACAGACAACAGGTGGGTTCCATATAAAGAAGTCAGTCACACGTAACATAAAACAAATCAGTGGCAAGAGATTGCTTGTCAAGAATATTGGGAATGGCCAGACAGTGGTGGTGCATGCCTTTAATCCCAGCACTCAAGAGGCAGAGACAGGTGAATCTTTGTGAGTCTGAGGACAGCCTGGTCTAGAGAGCATTCCAGGACAGGCTCCAAAGCCACTGAGAAACCCTACCTCAAAAGCACAAGATTAAATAAATAAATAAATAAATAAATAAATAAATAATAAATGTTGGGGCCAAAAATGCTATGGCCTATGTCCTTCAATATTCTGAGTGGACTGGGAAGCTGCAATTTAGACAGGTGTATCACTGGCAGCAAGGAAGAGACTTGGTCAGTCGTCATCAACTTAGACCATGAAACCCAGAATGGACAAGTTCAACAGAACCATCATATATGGGTTGCCCATGCCTCCTCCAACACCACCACCAATCACTGGCAGCAGGAGTTTCAGCTCCTGGTTGTGTAGCCAAAGGACTTCCTTGTAGCAGACTTTTTCTTTTAGGCCACCAACCAGCTCCCCAATCATGACAAGGAGACTTGTTATTAGTGAGGATGTTTAGCCTTAGCTTAGGCTTGTTTCTTGCTAGCTCTAACTTAACCTGTTTCTCTTCATCTACATTTTTCCTCAGGGCTTTTTACCTTTCCTTCCTTCCTTCCTTCCTTCCTTCCTTCCTTCCTTCCTTCCTTCCTTCCTTCCCTCCCTCCCTCCCTC
>NW_026068009.1:3151400-3200569 GCF_014885135.2 Alexandromys fortis
CCCCCCCCCCCCCTCTCTCTCTCTCTCTCTCTCTCTCTCTCTCTCTCTCTCTCTCTTTCTGATTGTCCTACTTCCCTGCTTATGTCTGTCTGGTGAGTGCTGCCTGGCTTCTGGCCTCAGGGGTGTCCCTCTCTTTCTCCCTTGCTCTCTTCTCCTTCTTCATGTTCTCTCTGCCCGCAAGCTGGTTCAGCTTTCTATTAAATTAATCAGGCACCTCAGGCAGGCAATGTGAAAGAGCAACAAATCTTTCCAAAATTAAACAAACGTAGCACAAACAAATGTAACCCATCTTTACATCATTAACAAAGGCAGCAGAAACCAATGCAACACACCTTTGTCTAGTTAAAATAATATTCCACAGCACTTCCTCCCAGAAACCTTTACTCAGGGGTAGCTGGGCTCTTGACCAATAAAGGAATTTCAGGACAAGTCAGTATGAAGCAAAGCTGGAGTCCATTAGGAAAAAAGCACACACACACACACAGAGAGAGAGAGAGAAACTGAAAAGGTGGTTGCTAAGAATGTCAGTTTGCTTCCTATTGTAATGAACACCATGATCCAAAGCCTGGGGAAAAAAGGGTTTATGTTATCTTACAGCCCACAGTCCACCATGAAGGGAAGTCAGGGCAGGAACGCATGCAGAGACCATGGAGGACTGCAGCTTATTGGCTTCTTCTCATGCCTGCCTCAGTTTGCCTTCTTACAGAACCTAGTACCTTTCTTACTGTACTTCATTGTGCTGGCTACTCCTACGTCAGTCAGTCACTAACCAAGAAAACACCTCACAGACTTGCCTGCAGGCCATTTGACAAGTATGTTGTCCCGACAGAGGTTCCTCTTTCCAGATGACCTACCTTGTGTCAAAACAACAACAACAAAAATTAACCATGTCAACAACAGACACACTTTAATGTCTTTTTTAAAATAAATTTTATAGTTTTTGAAATTGCATTGTTCAAAGGATATAAAACCAATCTCAAAGATTAAATTTTTAAAATTAAATTTTAAAAGAATTGATTTACTTAATTTTTCTAATCTTAAAGAACCTCACTTTGTAAATGAAATTATAAGGTGAGAGGTGCGCTGCTCAGGTTTACGAATGGATAAGGTCAATATCAGAGGTCACATGGGTCAAACGAACATTCTGGTCACAAGCATGGTTTATTGGCTGTTTTCATACTCCTGTTTCAAACAGGAACTATAATCATGGAAAAAGACTCTATTATCATAGTTTTGAACAGTCTTTTCAAGTTTTGTTAGGTGCGTTGAAATTCTTTAACTAGTGAGAAGCAAGCACCAGATGGGAGGAGTGGGCAGGATCACGGTGTTTACTTTGCCCTATCTTTCAATCCTGCCTCAGTTATAGACAGCTAAAGCTGCCGAGCAATTGGTTTGAAGTGCTCCTCAATATCTGAGGATAAGGGCTAGAGAGACAGCTCAATAGTTAAGAGTAACACAGCACCCTTGCAGGGCCCCCATTTCGGGTGTCTCACAACCGCTTGTAACTCCATCTCCGGAGAATTCGATGCCTATTTTGACTTCTGCGAACACTTGCACGCGCGTGCAAATCCACAAGCACACACAATTAAAATAACTTTAAAACTGAGTACATATTCCACAAAATGAGAGTATACACATTAGGAGTAATGAAGTACAGATTCCATCTCAAGAATGGGGAAGAGGGCATTGCCAGGACAGTGGTGGGGCAATGTGTCTTCCAAACCAAATTATTCCTAAAAGTCAGATTCTGATTTTTAAACTCTGGGTACAGCCCGAGATTGTGTCTTTAAGCATTCCGGGGGTGCGGGGAGGGGGGATGTCGCTGTGGCTGTGGTGGTTCAGAGTTTACAACTAAGCATAGCCAAGATGTAAAAAAGTAAATTGTATTAAGAATGAATAAGAGAGAAACGAGAACAGAGAGAGAAAAGATGGGAAGAAAGAAATGGAGAGAGAAAGAAAAGAACAAAAGACTAATTTATTTCTCGAAGATAACAAGAGCGGAATAGAGAAGGGAAAAGGATGGCGTGCAAAAGATAAATTCGCTAAAGGAACAGAAATAAAGAAAACAAAAAGGTTGGAGTGAGGCGGCATCACACAGCCAGCGGTGTGCACCTGAGGACGGAGCTTGTGCCTCGCCAAGGCACCCAAATTTCACATCTCTGGGTCTCTGGAGCAGCCGGCCTAGGTACTAGGCAGTGGGCGGGGCCCCGGAGGCGTCGCAGGGGTCAGATTCTGGTCCGCCTGCGCTCGGGGGGCGTGGCCCACCCTGCCTGGGGGCGGGGCCTGCGCGCCCGCATTCCGCCTTGGGGGGCGGAGTCTGAGCTCTAAATTGGCGCCGCGAAGCGGCTGCTCGGACTGGCGGCTTTTGAACCCGGAAGCAGTCGGTGGCGCTCGGAAGTGGCGGGAACGCGGTCCTCGGCGCGCTGCGGCTGCAGGATGGTCGGCGGCGGCGGGAAGCGCAGGCCGGGCGGGGCGGGGCCGCAGGTAGGCGAGGCGGGACGTGCGGGGCCGCTGTGGGCGGTGGCGGAGCTCGGGGCGGCGTTTTGGGTTCCCCTGGCGAACCCCGAGGGCTGCTCTCCTGAGGACCGCGGGGCGGTCGTTCCTCTCCAGCCCCAGCCGGCGTTTCTGAGCGACCGACCATTCATCTATTCACTCCATATCCATGTCCTGCTGATGGAAAGGAGGTCTGGTGGGCCCCGCGGATTGTGGAGGAGCTGCCAAGGCGGCGGGGCACACGCGAGCGTACATTTCACCCTCGGCTTTTTGCTTGGGGTTCACGCTGGTGTGTAGGGAAAAAGTGCCGGCTGGATTTAACAAGTCCTTCAGTTGTTAAAGACGACTTTCGTTTGAGACAGGATCTGTTTTGTAGCCCTGGAACCCATTATGTAGACCAGGCTAACCTGGAACTCTCGGAGATCCACCTGCCTCTGCCTCCCGAGTGCTGGGATTAGAGTGCGCCCCATGCCCGGCAAGACTACTCTTAAGGCAGCTCAGGTTTGAAAGTCTTGATGGCAGAGAAGAAAACATAAGAGATCCCTTGATATAGAACTGTAAGTGATGCGGGGGTGCGAATGAGTGACCAAATGGCCAGTCTGGACTTTGACATGATTTCGTGCCTTCCCTAAGTATTCAGTAGCTAACAAGAGGGATTAAGCAGGAAAACCAAAGTTTAACAATTCTTCTAACTGAATTTTAAGCTGGGTATGGTGAGGCTGTTGTTCAGGCTTAAGGGTCAGGGGACGGTGCTTGTAGGCATTTATTTTTCACGTTGGGTCATGTCTTCTCACAACACCGAGTTAAAAATGTAGTCTGAGGACAGCAGCTGTTTCAAATTCTCCTTGTTAGGAATGCGAGGATTCTTAAAGCAGAGCTGACAAATCTCTTTGAAGGTACAGTGGGCTGCTTTGGCAGAATAATGGGCTTACCTGTAAGTAGAGACGATCTGTTTTATTTTGAAACAGAGCTATTCTTTATTTTAAAAACGAACAAACAGCGATAGCCGGTTTTACAGTGTCTTTAGATAAAAGTACAAAGCACAGAGGTTAAATAACTTGCCCAGGTGACACAGCTGGAAATTAAGTCAGGGGTCAACCCAAAAGCCAGAGCATTGGCACACATTTGTAATCCCCGCACTTCTCAGGCAGAGGCAGTGGGATCAAAAGTCCAGTGTCATCCTCAGCCACACTGCAAGTTCCAGGCCAGCCTGGGCTACAGTAGACCCTGTCTTAAACAAAGTCCAATGCAGTGGCTCAGTAGGGAATGGACTTCTCCTCCAATCCAAAATATATTGTATGAAAAATTTAAATAATAAAGCTTTTAATTTAAAAAAATAAAACGCTACCACAGCTCTGCATCTACCAACCTAGGTGCCTTATCCTTTCTGCCTAAACTTTTCCCGCTGCTTCTAGTCACTGCCCCTGTCACCCTTGCCTTCTTTTAGAGGTCGTTGACTCCTAAAAAGGCTATTATGGTACATCTTGTCTTAGTCGATGTTCTACTGCTCTGAAGAGACACCACGACCATAACAACTCTTGGAAAAGGAAACACTTCATTGGGGCTTGCTTCCAGGTGCAGAGGTTTAGTCCGTTATCACGATGGCTGGAATGGAAGCATGGTGGCATACAGACAAATACGGTGCTGGAGAAGGAGCTGAGAGTTCTGGATCCACAGGCAGCAGGAAGACTCTTCTAGGCTTTGAATGGCTTTTTGAAACTTCAAAGCCCACCCCCAGTGACACACTTCCTCCACCAATGTCACATCTGATCCTTTCAGATAGTCATAGTGAGCCATGGTGTTTCACTGTACTTCCCTTTCATGTATTTAGTGTCCTCTGTTGTTTGAAAGTCCCATGACTATCCATTGTCCTGCCAGTTGGCATTTCAACCCCGAAGGACAGTGCCATCGTGAACAAGTCTTACATGCCATTTGGTTTGGAAATAGATTATGTAGACTTTGGTACTGATTAATAAACCTGGACCTCTGAGAAAATGGACTTATCAGAAACACCTAGGTGAAAATTTTCAACTCTAGCTCCCCTGCGGCACTCAATACCATTGATGTGCATTGTACAATGTTGCGCATCACCCCAGGCTCTGTGCCACTAGATACCACTAGCCCAGCTGGGGTTAAATGTGCACTTACCCCTTTGTTCAGAACCACAAGTCTGGGCTGAAAGGAGGAATGTGATAATATACTCTGAAGGATATAGGTTCCTGGAAAGAAACAGACTGTGCTTAGAGAACCAAGACAGGTAACCTGAAGTGAGCGTGCTACCTTGGTAGTATGTCACTTTCTAATAGCATCCTTTAACCTAGCAGACTTCTATTGCATGGTGCTGGAAGGTACAAGGAATAGCAGGTCTTGGCATTACAAAGCCTTTTCTGAAATAAGTGGTTTTAGCTCAGAGTTTATTCTCATTAACTCTACCATACCTGTCCTCTCCTTTTGTTTGGAGTGTTAAAAGGAAGACCTCTGGTTTTAAATGGGAGGTTAGTAATGGTGTGGTAAATAGGCCAGGAGTAACTGGTTGGACTTCCTGAAGAAACAGGTTTTATTTTCCTTTTACTAATGTTTTAGGTTAGAATATCAAAGTAATTGGTTTCGTCTTGGCTTCTTCATACACATGTGCCATTGTATGTTTTTTTTTTTAATATGATTTCACTGTGTATCCTATGTTGACTTTACCCAGGCAGTCCTCTTGAGTGTTGATTATGGAGTGATGACATTCTGCCTTTTTGACAATTTTTAAAGATTTTCTTTAGTTTCTTGTGTTTCTGCTGTCACAGAGAAGTGTATTTAAAGACATTCTGTGTGTTTGTATTCCTTGATCACCATGCAAACTATTTCTACTTTGTACAAAGGAATCCCTAGGATTTTACTCATAAACATTGTTAGCATATGCTTTTGTCATTGATTTTTTTTTCCTTTTGGTTTTTTAAACATATATTAAATGGAGCTAGAAAGATGGCTTGGCAGTTAAGAGTGTGCAGTGGTCTTGCAGAGGACCCAGGTTCAGTTCCTGATAGGTTGGGCAGCTCTCAACCTCATATAACTCCAGCTTCAGGGAATCCAGTGCCCTCTTCCAGCCTGTACAGGTAGCCACATACTCCAAGTCAGACTTACACAGAACAGGCAATAGTTGGTTTTCTTCAAGGAGAGTTTTTGAGGTTACTTTTGGAGAGCTGAAGCTCCGTGTGTCGATTTTCAGTGTGAAAAGCCAGGTGAAGGGAAGAGAAGTAAACCCTGTGAAGCGGATGTCTCCAGTGACCTTCGGAGAGAAGTAGAGAATCTTTATAAGCTTTCCCTGCCTGAAGACTTCTATCATTTCTGGAAGTTCTGTGAAGAACTTGATCCTGAAAAGCCAGCTGGTAAGTTCCTCCAGCGTCTTTCTGCTCCTGACTAGAAAAGATGATAGGGAACTGGAGGAAAGACAGACACGATCGTAGAGAAAGGGTGTTTCAGCCAGCTATGCCGACGTTGCCCGTTACAGTCTTGCAGTTAGGACACTGGCTGAGAGTATCACAGTCTCAGGCCAGCTACACCATATGAGACCATATCAAAAAAGAGAAGACAAAGGACCATTCCCAAAGTTGTTTCTAACGAGAGAGCTGTCTTCAAAGAAACGAGTTAATACTCAATGTTAGTATATTTTCATGGCTGTGACCTGAGGAAACAGCCCTGTAGGAGGACAGGTCATTTTGCATCCTGGTTTTAAAAGTTTCTGACCCTGGTTAGTTTGTTCCATTGTTTTGGTACTTGTGATAGGTTATGCCAGAAGGATGTATCAGACAAGTTCTTACCTCATGGCAGACAGCAAGCAAAGAGCAGGAGTCCCAGAACAGGATGAACTTCAAGTCATCGACCAGTTTCCACCAGTAGTAGACCTTATCGCCATCTGGCCTGTTACTGCTCAGTGATGTCACTAGCTGGGCCCTGCTTTCAGCACATGGGCCTTTTTTGTTTAATGTCAATCCAAACCAGAATGCTGTACCATGCTGCTGTCACCTATTGGCAAAGGCCAGCAGTTTCAGGACATTCCTTCATGGAAGCTAAAGGAAAAGTAGCAGGTGCATATATTGTCACTTTATTTACCTCTGCTAACTTGTCCCGTGGACTAGGTAGACTAAGTTTCCTTCAAGGACATTTACAGAGAGAGATGGCTCAGTGCTTGATTGTACCCGTCCTAGAAGAGCTGCAGATCTGTAGTCTTCATGGCATTGTGGTTCTCTTTCTTACTCTGCCCCTGTGTTCTGTGAAAAAACAGTGGAATCATTGAGTGTTGTGGTTCAAATTATCTGAAAGTCAAAAGAACCTGGAGTGACAGCTGGAGAGAAGGAAAGGAAAAACATTTTTTCTATCCTTGCTCTATGTTGTCTCCTCCTTGATCTGTGTATTTGTAGCCAACAGTAGACGGCAGTGAGGCAAGGTAAGTGTGCGGCTCTTCTGCCTGAAGGAATGCAGAGCAGCTTGGCTTGGGCTACAAAGGCACAGGAAATGTGAGCAGTGTTAAGCTAATTCAGTAGTAAACTTAAAGGGAAATCCTAAATTTAGTGCCGCATTTCTGTTAAAACTGATTCTTCTGTTGGGTAAAAACATTTTTACAGACTTTAAAAGCATTCTTTAAAAACAACTTGGTTAAGAATTCTTTAGAATCAGGAAGCAGGGGCAGGTAGACATCTGAGTTTGAAGCTAGCCTGGTCTACATGGTGAGTTTCATAACAGCTAGAGCTATAGAGAAACTGTCTCAAAACAAAACAAAAAAAAAAAAAGCAAGCAAGCAAGAAAGTAAGTCAGTGATGAAAAGGCATTATTTCCTTTTTGCCTCTAGAAAGTGTCACCTGAGTAAACTTATTTTCCTTATAGATGCACTTGCTACAAGCCTTGGACTTCGGTTAGTGGGTCCTTATGATATCCTTGCTGGGAAACATAAAATGAAGACAAAATCCACAGGCTTGAACTGGAATCTTCACTGGAGGTTTTACTATGACCCTCCTGAGTTCCAGACCATTATTATTGGAGATAATAAAACTCAGTACCACATGGGGTATTTCAGGTAAAGGATCTTCTCTCTCTAAAATACAGTTACTCTGCTATCAATGAGTCTTACAGACCATCACTGACATCCCCCGAAGGAAGATGCATTTTCCTCTTATTGATGGCTTAGGCTTTATCTGTTGTTCTGGCTACCCTTCAACTCTTTAGCCTGCCTAGGGTGGTGAACTCTTTACATTAAACTTCCCCAATTTCTTTTTCTCTTTGAATATAAAGTTCTGTCCTTTGTGATCAGAAGAGCTTCTTTGGAGCTCAGATAAGATCATATAAACACTTCTAGGGCCAACGGACTCAAAGATTGGTCCTGCCATTTATTATCATGATGACACTATGCCAGTCAGTGGTGACTGTGGCCTTTCTGTGACTCAATTTCCTCTCTTGAAATAACAGGGATAATAACAGCATATATTTGATAGGAATATTGTTAGAATTAAGGGAAGGCCTGCAGATATGTAAAACGTTAGAAGACAGGGTAATGTGAGAAATACCTTGCCCACTTGTAGCAGGAGTACTGTGATGTATAGTTAAAGTGAAGTAACAGAAGGAAAGTTGAGGTGTGGCTAGAGAGAAGTACTGAACAGAACACTTGCGAGGCTGGGCGTGCTCTCAGAGGGATTCTGTTCTTGGCTGTGAAACTAATTGGCTGCTAGAACTTAGCCAAGAATCTTAACCTCTTTCTACTGGCTTTTTCAATTTTAAAATAAAAGGGTTGGCTCTCTACAGGAATATGATTCTTTAGTTCTTTTTAATCTTTCCTGTTTCTTTTTGGCTTTTACTTCACTTCTTGCTGTTTTTTCTTAATAAATTCTATAATGAAGGTGACCAGTTGTCTGAAATACTCTGTTGACAGACTCTTTTTACTGTTTTTTTATATTCGAGGAAAAATAATTAGGTACTAAAAACTTTATGTTCTGATATATAGGACTTTTCATAGACAGTCTGGAGATATTAGAGCTTAAACCTAGTAAGTTTATTCTGCTTTTTACAGGTATATTTTGTCTATAGACTTTATTTTCTGCTTACTGGCATCATAAATTATGGCAGCTAAATGTTTATTGTCTTTTGTTAAAACAGGGATTCTCCTGATGAACTTCCTGTATGTATTGGTACAAATGAGGCAAAGAAAAATTGTGTAATTATTCAAAATGGAGACAATGTGTTTGCTGCCATCAAGTAAGAAACCATTTCATTTTAATTCTCTTTTTTTTTTTTTGTTGCACGTCTACACCACATTACAAAGTAGGGTTGTCTTGACTCCGACGCTACAGATTTCTCGGGCTTACTTCTGTGACTTCTGAAACGAGACAACACAGTTCGCTGCTTTTCATTAAAAATTTATATGACTGCTTCTTTAATAGACATACTGCGTTATTCTGGACTGAGCTCTGAACATGTGGCAGAGCATGTTCTTAGCATGTCAAAACTTCTGGGTTTTATCCCCTACATTGCAAAAGTGTGTAAGTAGTGCTTAATCGTATTTCTGATTTTTCCATAGAAATCGAAAAAATTAGGATTTTTAATTAGACATTATATTTAAACAATGCCATTAAGACTTCATTATAAGAACCGATTGCAATATAGTTTAAACTAAACAATTTTTAAGAGCAAGGTATTTATGAAATCCTTGGAAGAGTAACTAGAACAAGCCAAGCCTTCCTGGATAACAGTTGTGTGACTACTGTATCATCAATGGTGTTTGTCTCTGCTGTTACCAAGAAGCCAGGAAATGAACTGCTCTCTCAAGTAGTTCGAGGGACCTATCATTGATCTGCAGTCATGCCAGAAGCATCACTGGCCTGCCCTCTGCCACTCAACCTCATAAAGCTAAGGATGAGGTCCTGAGATCTTATCTAAGCTGTTCCAGATCTATCAGCTTTCTCTACAGCTGCTACATCCCATCCCCTATGCCTTTCAGAGTTGCAAGAGTTGCTTCTGCTTGGGAATAGCCAGGTCCCACGTGGAATCAGCTAAAAATAATAGCATGGGAATGCACCAATTTTTCATGTAGGAAGAGGTCAGAACCCAGCTGAATGAACCAATTGGTACTGGCCACATACATGATTTGAAGTCATTTGTTAATAGCTGTGCAATTTATGTTGTAATCAACAAGGTAATCTTTATCACATGAAATAGACTATTTTGTGTGACTCCAAAAGGCTTTATTTCTGTTATTTGATAGTATAACTTATTATCAAAGAATTCAAACCAAGTCTACCCAAAATGACCTCTGTTCTATGCTGTATGCATACTAGTGTACCTGAGGGACAGCCACATTTTGTTCTTTCTCTTCTGAGACTGTTGAGTTTTATGTAAGATTTGCTTGGCATTTGTAATTGGTGTAGACTCCTGGGGTTGGGTTTTTTTTTTTTTTTTATTGTTTTGTTTTTGAGTATTAGGGACTGAACCCAGGGCCGTGAGCATCACAGGCAAGTGCCTATTACTTGGGCTATATCCTCGGCCCTGATAACATTCTTCTAAACCTTTAAGATTTACTGATCAACTTAAATTGACGTTGTCATTTTTAGAAATTTTAGTTGTTTACTGTCTCTTATACTAGCCTGTAAGCCCCACGATACAGGGCTGTGCCTTTTGCATGGTACTCTTCCCTAGTAGGTTCTCCATAAATCACCCTAAAAACACCACAGCATATAAATACATCTTTTTAAATTTCCAGTGCTGGGTAGCAAACTCAGGGCATTACATTTGTTAGGCAAATGCTATACCACAGAGCTAAATATGTAACTCCCCAAATATCTAACTTAATTTATATTAGTCTTACCGATCTTAGTTTGAAAAACTCAAGTTCTAAGTGTCTTGTTTGTCTGTCTCTTGTGCAAGGCTCACTAGCTAAAGAATGAAGGAAGCAGTGTCAGTAAGGTTAAGTGGTAACTATGACCTGTGATTGTCAGGGGCTAAGAACTTTACCTGTAGAAGTGCTGACTGGCAAAACCCTTATGGAAATCAGTTTGAAAAAACACCTGAACACATCCATATCCCAAGATTTCTTAGCTGGTAGTTAACACCTACAGTTACTGTGCACTGTACACATTAATGCCATCAAATTGGCTATTAATGGATATAAAAAGGAATTTGATGTCTATAAACATGATTTATTTTTAATTGTTTATAAAAACAAATTATAGAAATAACAGTCTAGCAATAAAAGGTAACTATAAAACACCTGCATATTATAAATGCCATGACTTGTTGAGAAGAGGGAAAATAATGGACCGGAATGGCTCTATTTTTTTCCTGTCTAAATGCATATAGGAAATAATATGTACTCA
Source organism: Alexandromys fortis (assembly GCF_014885135.2). Classification (NCBI taxonomy): domain Eukaryota; kingdom Metazoa; phylum Chordata; class Mammalia; order Rodentia; family Cricetidae; genus Alexandromys; species Alexandromys fortis. The sequence goes on from NW_026068009.1 coordinate 3,162,239, forward strand.
AACAGCAAGATTAATGTTTGTCTTTCTTTCTGTAAAACTACCTCTGTATCTGTTCCTGGTATGTAAAGAGGAATGAAAATTACATGATCTAAAGGACTGCTGCAAATTCCAAATTCCTAATGTAGGTAGCAACTAGAAGTCAGTTTATTCCAAGGGTCTGCTATCACAAATAATCCTCTTTGTGGACAGCACATTTATGTTTTCCTCTTGAGCCAGCCCTCTCTCTCCAGGGCAGTATGCCGTCAAGACAGGGTTTCTCTGTGTGGCTGCGGCTTTTCTGGAACTTGCTTTGTAGACCAGGCTTGCCTCAAACTCAAAGAGATTTGCCTGTGTCTGCCTCCCCAGGGGTGGGATTAAAGGCATACGCCACCACCACCTGGTTCTGTATGCCATGTCTTTATTTCCAGCAGTATGACTTAAAACTCAGCATTGGCTTTTGGATGTTTTACCTTGTGTTTACAGTGGAGCTATGTGAGACATCTAATATTAGTAGTATTTATTCCTTGTTTGCTGCAGCCTATGAGGACTTTGGACTGAAGTACTATATGGAACGTGACCTTTTTATCTCAGCTCCTTGACTCCTATGTATTAAATAGAGAGAGACCACCAACAAAACCATGGCTTTTGCTTCTTTTCCAGGTTATTTTTGATGAAAAAACTTAAAGAAGTAACAGATAGAAAGAAAACTAGCATTTTAAAAAACATAGATGAAAAACTCACAGAAGCAGCCAGAAAACTAGGCTACTCGCTGGAACAGAGAAGCTTGAAGATGAAACAGAGAGATAAGAAGGTAGGGTTCCCCCTTCTGCCTGCTGTGCTCTGCTCTGGGCTCCTCCCCATCAACACTGCATTCTTTCTCTAGCCCTGTCCTAAAGAGAGCTACAGGCCAGCCAGGTCGGGGGCAGAGGCAGGCGGATGGAGGCCATCCTGGTTTACAAGAGCTAGTTCCCGGACAGGTAGGACTGTTACACAGAGAACCCTGTCTCTAAAAACAAAAACAAAGAGAGCGCTACATGCCATCGCCCAGGGGCTCTTGGACAGTGCTGAAGCAGGGATCAGGTCAGCCTTCAGGTTGGCATGCAGACTGACTCCTATAACTGGAGCCTATCCTGTGGTTGTATAAATCATTCTTTTTCTTTTTAAATGTGCATTGGTGTCTTGCCTGCATGTATGTCTATAAGAGGATGTTGGGTCTCCAGGAACTGGAGTTACAGTTGTGAGCCATCATGTGGGTGCTGGGAATTGAACTCAGGTCCTCTAGAAGAGCAGCCAGTGCTCTTAACTGGTAAACCATCTCTCCAGCCCCTCATTCTGGTCTTTTAATCTTGTTGTATCAGTCACTGTGTAAAGGTAAATAAAAGCAGCTTTGTGCTTAATATTAAGCTTTATTTTCTGATGGCTGAGGTCTCGTTTTAGTGCAAGGTACATTAGGGATGTAGTTCTATACTTAGTCACTAAGAATGCAAAGGTAACTTACTTTTTAGAAACAGTACGGTTAAGATTTGTTAATTTTCTCCTGATTCCTCCTTGACCCTATCAGCACTTACTAGTGTCTGCAGAGTAAGAAAGGGTTTTATAAGGCAGCAGGTGATTCTTGGGAGTGAGAAACGGTTTTATAAAGCAGCTATAAATCTATTTATAAATAAGTTATGAATCTCTAAGTCAACAGATATGTAAAAGAATTCTGCTTTTTAATGGGCATTCCTCCTAACCACTGGGGGAGTGAGGCCCAGTATTCTCCTCCAGCCTTTCATGCCATCTTCCGAAGCTGTTCTTTCCGAGCATGCTAAGCCGACAGCGTCCTGGTCATCTCTGAATGAACTGGTGCTGTGCAGAGCTCCCAGTGCACTTAGTCACTGAGGGGCCTGCCTCACTCTGATCTTGACTCAGCAGCAGGCTGAACCGCCACCAGTGAAATGCTGTTTTAGTAAATCTTCCTGAGTCATATAGAACAGAAATATGCTTATTTTGAGGGGAATTACAGTGACATCATTTTGTACTGTTTTCTTACCCGTCTGGTTCTCAAGGGAAATTTCTTACTATAAGGGAAATGAGCCCCACCTTGCTATCAAGCATTCCTAAAGTGTCTTGACTAGACACTGAGCTTCTGTGGACTTAATGGTCAGCAAGTTTTTTAATTTTTTAAATTTATTATGTATATAATATTCTGTCTACGTGTATGCCTGCAGGCCAGAAGAGGGCACCAGACTTCATTACAGATGGTTGTGAGCCACCATGTGGTTGCTGGGAATTGAATTCAGGACCTTTGGAAGAGCAGGCAATGCTCTTAACCACTGAGCCATCTCTCCAGCCCCTCAGTATTTGTTTTTTATTAAAAAATAGATAATAACATAAATACAAGGAAAATAATTTATAAGAAAATTATGATTTTCTTCTATGTTGATAGTTGCTTTCAGATCCCTTTTAATGTATGTATGAATTTTAATATTACTGTAAGATCTTCATTTGATTCATAATTTCCTATTTCTAAAAAATTTAGCTCCAATAGTATGTTAGTGACTTTGTCCTTACAGGTTAGCATAGACTGTTTTAGTACGACAGAGCATTATACAGTATTGCGGTGCTGGCACATAGGTATCACCTTGTAGTACTTGGAAGGCAGAGTCTATGTGAGTCACTGTATTTGGTCTATAGGTAATCTGTATAGAGTTGGAAGAAAGTCTGCTTTCCTTAAAGTATTTTAGTCTTTGTTTTCACGTTTAAGAATGAAATGCAACCACAAGTTAATCCAGTGTAAAGATTAAGATTTAATGTTATAGTTTATTTTTTCCTAAATCATGATCAGTGTCTGAAAATTTCTTTTGAATATTCTGCCCTTCAATGTAGCTTAGCAAAAGATGAAGAAAGAATTGGAGGGAGGTGAGGTGGGAACGTGGACTTTCAACATGCCGGGGGCTTAGGATAAACTTTAAAAGTTGAGGGTATTTTTGGACTTTATTTTTCTTCTGTCATGGAAGTTTTCACTATAGACTACATAAACAAGTGGAATATAGAAGCTACTTTACTAGAAAAGACCAAGGCCGAGTATGTTGTGCACATTTGTAACCTCTGCACTCAAGAGGCTGAGACAGGGCGATCAAGAATTCCAGCCAGGAGGCTGGTGGGATGGCTCAGCAGTTAAGAACAGTGGCTGCTCTTCCACAGGACGAGGGCTTGAGTCCTAGGACCCACATGGAGTTTCACTGCCATCTCTAGCTTCTGACTGGCCTGAACTTCTGACATACAAAGACAAACTTGTAAATTTTATTTTTTAATTACTTCAAATGCTTGACTTGTGGTCTTTAAGAATGTATTCTCCCCAGGAACCAGATTTACCGAGATGATGTCTCTGAATGCTGTGAGAATGCCCAGGGTTTATGTGTCTGTTGACATGGGCGGGGGGAGGTCTTCTGTTCTTTTCTGTCTGTTTTCTTGGTCTTATTTTTTCCCCCTTGGATTTAGGTTGTGACAAAGACCTTTCATGGTGCAGGCTTGGTTGTTCCTGTAGATAAAAATGACGTTGGCTATAGAGAGCTCCCTGAAACAGACGGTAATGTGTTTGATGTGTAAATGTGTATGTATGTTTGTACACAGGGAGAAAGCTTTCCCTTATGTTGGGAAATAGATAGTTGTTAAGAGCAAACTCAGGTTTCAGGTAGATGAATCAAAACTGCATTCATAGCTTGACCTTGAACAAGCTATTGGGTGTTACTAAGCCTTGTCTTTTTCATCTGCAAATTAGGCAGTGGATGTGAAAGGATATAAAGTACTTAGTATGATGCCACATACGCCCCATGCAAGGTAATTACTTCTAACATTCAAGGGACTTTAAACCCATTGCTTAGGTTATTTTTTCTAACTTGTTTTAGACATAGTGACGATTGAAGAGTAAGTTGAATCATAAAGCACTGGTTCTTTGTGGACATTCAGCTTTCCTATAGCTGATACTACTTCATATAGTCGTGCAGAAGTACTTAGGTGATCACACAAAACCTATTAGTCTGTTGAACCAGTTAGCTATTGTTCTGTCTCTACTGTGAGCGCCCCATTAGCATTTTCTTCCTGTTTCTGTGGCATAAAATGTAAAGAGAATCCAAGTTAGTACCTCTCAAGGAAGAAGCAAATATTCCTGTCTTATTCACATAGCCACTTGTTCCTCAGAACTATAAATGCGTCTTAGTAATTACCAGACTTTGAATGACGGTTCTGAGTTTTTATGTGCTATATTCAGCCAGTGAATTGGGATGTGTTGGGTGACAATTTATATTTAATCCTATTTGCTGTTTTACTCTCCCTCTAGGAATTCACAGGGTGGTGGGGTGACTGGCTGAGGTGTCCAGTCAGTGGCTCCTGAACACTTCACATGTAGTAGTGCCACTGACAAATGGCATACTTTAAATTTCAAATTTCATAAAGATTTTGTTCAAATTTATAAGTTGTTTAAAAGTATTAAACATTTTTAGATTTTTTATGTTGAAGTAGTGCTGTATTAGGGTTATATTAGTGCTATATTAGGGTTAGATATCTTTAGTTTCATCTGTTTTTAGTTTGAGTGTAAGTCTGCATATATGTGAGGGGGTAAGAGGGGGAGAGAGAAGCAGGGTCTCAACACATACCCTGGGGTGAAATGGAGTCATAGGACAACTAACTCTCAGGAGTTGGTTCTCATGCCCCCTCATGGGATCTGGTAATCAACTCAAGTGGCCAAGCGCCTCTAACCCACTGAGCCCTATCACCAGCCCTCTCTTTTTAAATGTGCTTATTATAAAAATGTGGATTATATATGCAGCCATCCTCTATTTCTCTCACCCTGGTCCCTAGCCCCTGAAGCCAGGATTAATCAGTCCCTGTGGGAAGTTCTGAGTCCCCGTGTCCAGTGCTTGAATCAGAAATGTTATGACTGACATTCTGAATTGCAGCTTGTCAGATCCCTAAGATGTTATCAGTTGAGTAACAGTAGACATCAGTAGAAGACATAAGGAAAATATCATTAAAGATGGCTGTGATTTTGTATGTGGTATCTTTACATCATTGATTTCTTTCAGCTGACCTTAAAAGAATTTGCAAGGCGATTGTTGAGGCTGCAAGTGATGAGGAGAGACTGAAAGCTTTTGCTCCCATTCAGGAAATGATGACTTTTGTGCAGTTTGCTAATGATGAATGTGATTATGGCATGGGGCTTGAATTAGGAATGGACCTCTTCTGCTATGGCTCTCATGTGAGTAAAAATTCTGCCTTTCCCCATTACTCCGTGTTCCCCATTACTCCGTGTTCCCCATTACTCCGTGTACACCCATTCAGGTTTGCACTTAACATTCTCAAGTTCCAGTGCTGGCAAGATAGGGATCCAGCTTGTATTTCAAAGTGAACTTCTGAAGTAATTTTAAAGGAAAAGTTCTTAAACTGTTTGAAATCTTATATTCTGGTAAATGAATAAGCATAATTGTTTCTTTAATTCACATTAAACTCAGCTTACATATCAATATTCCAGGGGTGTGCCATCTTTTTGTGAGTATATAGGCTTGTGGGGAGGTAGACACACCGTTCATTATTTGATCCTTAAGAAAATTAACGTATCAGCTACTTTAAATGTAGGTGCCTCAGAGTCAAAAGGCCTATACGACTTAGTTACTGTTTTAAATAATCATCCCCAGCTGTGTACAGATGGGCAGTTTTCTTAGTACCTTTTTATCTCTTTTCCTACCTGTAAAATTGTCTTCTCATGTGCCATGCACATTTCTCATTGCTCTTTGGTAAGTCTTTGGTAGAGCATCTTCAGGCTCACAAAGGCAGTCCCATTCCAGTGTCTTCAATCCATTCACAAACTGAATGCTTCTAGCCACCTATAGCTGCTGTTCAGAATGCAGATTGTTTCAGTAGGTCAGAAATGAGGCCCTCATGGCACTGACATACCTGTGAGACAGGAATGCCACTATTTACAGACCATGCTGAAGAGCAAGACTAAGCCAGCAGCTCTTACTTCAACGTGTACCAGGCATCTGGAGGGCTTGTTTCACAGACTAGTGCTTCCCTCTTCCCCACTTTGATTGAGTTATGGGGTAGATTCTGAAAAACTGGTCTACTTTTACTTGTTGTAAAAGCTTAGGTCTTTTTCTGTCTGTGGTTGGTTGTTAGCAGTAGAAAATATCCAAAGTGTTAAGCAGGCAGAATGATAGTTGCAATTGCCACAAAGGACCAAACCATAAATACCATTAAGATGTGATGTAAGTAAAAGCAAACTTGATGCTTGTGAGAATTACACGAGGTATAGCGTAAGTGCTTAAATAAATGCTTACTGTTTATCAGCAAAAGAATATAATGTTGGGTTCCTGAGACCGAACTCTTAGCAGGGAAGAGAATGGTAGAGAATGAGTCTGAGAATAAAGGTAAGGGGCTAGAGAGATGAGTCAGTGGAAGAGCACCCACTCTTCTTCCGGAAGACCTGGGTTCGATTACCAGCATCTGCATGGCAGTTCACAACTGTCTGCAATTCCAGTTCCAGAGGCTTTGACTCCCCCTTGTGCCTTCCTTGGACACCTGTCAGATATGTAGTATACACATAGGCAAAACACATGCGCATACTTATTTTTTAAAAATAATAATAAAGCAGAGTGATTTAAACCCTATATTTTGCATAGGGTCTATAAAAGAAAAAAGCAGAGCTTTGTATCTTAAGAAAAAGCATTAAGAAAGCATTTGATGGCAGTTTGGGACAAAAAGGTTAGTAAAACTGAATGGACCATGGGAAACTTATAATGGGTCTGAATTCCCTTCAAGATTGCCTTTTTTTTTTTTCAGGGGGGATGGGGGTGAGCCAGTTGCCTTTGGACAGACTATTGGGTGCCTGTCCCATGCCCCCAGTTGACTGATTTTGAAAGTGGGCTTTGTTGTACAAGGGCTTTTCAATATATTGTCAGCTATACTTGTCAGTTTTCTCTGTTTGATACTATGTTTTTTGTGTGCTTCTTTGCTTTTCAGTATTTTCACAAAGTTGCTGGCCAGCTTTTACCTCTTGCGTATAATCTGTTGAAGAGGGACCTGTTTGCAAAAGTTATTGAAGATCATCTGGCAAGCAGAAGTACAGAGAACATAGATCAGCTTGCAGGATGAGAGTCGCTATCCACGCAGAGTTTTAGAGTGGGACTGTCAGATGGGACTTTGTTTTTAAGGAATACAGAAATAAATAATGGAAACATTTATTAAAAACTTTCATAATACAGTTCTGATGTTTTTCTATCGCATGCTAATAAATGGCACTCCTTAACTTTCTGAAATTCTTTAGTTTCTAAGGTACATTTTTTCAGTGCTGTCTCCGGTATCAATGTTTGTGAACTAGTGCTTATCCAAATTCAAATAACCTTCTGTTAACTAGAAATATCAGACTAATTAAAACTAAAATTATTGCTTTTAGTGATGCAAGTCTTAAAAATATAGTTTGTAAGACTTCTTGTACGCTCTCGGCCCAATATGAATCCCAACAAGATTTATCAAGAACAGATGGGATGGGAGAGCCAACTTTTCATTGATGTCACACACAAACCAACATGGAACTGATTTTCGAGAAGCCACGCCAGTCTATGAGCCAAGATAGGGACTAAATAAAGGACATGGCCATGTGGAACTGAAGATGAACTCAGCCATGGAGCACTCCGTCTAAAATGTGTGAGGTCCTAGGTTTGAGCTCTTAACCCTACTGAACAGAATTATGTTGATGGCAATTATAACTTGGATGTTTGTGGATACAGTAATGAAGGCAATGAGATCACTAATCTTTCACCTGGTAAATGCTTCATTCCATTACAGAATAACAAACCTTCCCTGACTTCTTCCTTCACTAAAGGTACAATCCATTTGAATTCAATGCTAAATAAACTTACCTAGGATCTGAATGAAACACATTTGAAGTGCCTGAGCATATTTATGAATCACTGCAACCCAATCAGGATTGTGAGCCAACTTAAATCCATTTTCTTCTTGGGGACCAATAACGGAATTCTAGGTTGACTTTTCAAGTATTTGAGTATGTTCAAGGAAATGGAATGCTAAGTGGGAAATATTTTACCTTTATAATCCTCTCAGCTCAAATTGACCTTACTGTCTTAACAGCATTGTCTCTAGTCTACACCATAATTCTTTTATTGATCCAATGTACAGACCTTTGTTCCGTTTCCTAAACTAGGGTTTGACAAACTTGGAACTGGTCAGTACCAACAATGAAACCTCACAGTGTCCAGCGTCCTACTACCTAAATACTACCCCCAACTTCCAGTCATCTTCCTCGAGCACCCTTTTTTTTTCAACCTGGGTATAATCTCCAGTCTAGGTTCAGTCGGCATCACCATGCCTCAGCTATGTTGTATTTGTGCTGGTACCCGAGGCCAGTCTACATTTCACCTGAGTTCTACCAAGATGCTAGAGGGAAAAAATGCTACCATGCCTTCTTGAGGTCATTTTAACCTCCAATGGCTATTTTGGATGCCCATGGGTCCTTTCTCATCTGTGTTCATGCTTCAATACCTCCTTCAGCCTCAATGTCACAGAAAAAGTGTGACATTATAGTCACAACACTTAGAACTTAACTCAAATGCACAGTATATTTTGCCTTTTACATTTATGTCTGACTTTTGTGTCCAAGATCCCATCTTCGTTGACCTACACCCTCCAATTCAGGTCATTTCCTCTCATTCTCATAATTAGCATAAGCTCTAATACCCTACACGTTAAGATCTGATCTCAAACTACTGTCTTCAAACATTGCTGTTGCCAATGGGAAAAGCTATGTCCTGCATCTTGAAGTAATTTGTAACAGACTCCTTTTCTGGAAACATTACAGAAGAATCACAACTCTCTCCTAACAGACCCATTCTACTGTTACATGCCACCATTCCATAAAACAGGCAGGTCACCAGTATGCTCACATGGGCCAACTTTCAGCCCTCGCTTCACCTATCAGTAAATAGCTGGCTATTGAGGGCACCTTGAAACTCCTTCATTTGTTTTGCTTGCAGACAGAAGTTCCTGTCATTTCCGGTTCCACAGCTATTCAGTTCCAAATAAACACACAGATGCTTATATTAATTATAAACTGTTTGGCCTACTGCTCAGGCTTATTACTAACTAGCTCATACAACTCAACTCATAATCCTTACCTATGTTTAGCTACATGGCTTAGTACCTTTTCTCAGGCATTCTCATCTTGGTTCCTCTGCCTCTGGCTGATGACTGCGACTCTGCCTTTCCTCTTCCCAGAATTCTCCTAGTCTAGTCATCCCGCCTATACTATATATACTGCCTGGCTATTGGCCAATTACTGTTTTATTAAACCAATGTGAGTGACAGATCTTTACAGTGTACAAGAGCATTGTCCCCCAGCATAGCTCACCTGTTTTAATGGCACCCCTCCCACCTCTTTGGCAGTTTGCTTTTGCTCTCCTTTCATCACTGATTCTTCTGCCTCTTCTCTGTCCAAACTGAAATCCACGTGATTTCATCCTGTTTCTGGAATACGCCCCCCGTTTAGCTCAAGGTGAACCTTTCTCTTTAACTTGAATCTCAAGAATATATTAGTTCCTAGCTGAAATCCTCACTCATAATCCTAAAAGGTATTAAATGTCTTGGCTAGAGAGTGCTCAGCAGCTAAGAGCACTTGCATCTATTCTGGAAGATGAGTTCAGTTCCCACCACTCACATCTGGTGGCTCACAACTACCTATAACGAGTTCCCAAAGCATCTGTACTCATGTGCCATGTACACACATGACATAAGGGGCTGGAGAGATGACTCAGTGGGAGAGCAAGCCATGTACTGCTCTGGACAGAGGAGCAAAGTTCAGTTCTCAGCACCGCATTAGGTGCACCACAACTACCTGTAACTCCAGCTCCACATGATCTATCCCCTGGCCCCTTGGGTACCTGCACATACCCACAGCATAAGTAAAGGTTCAAAATAAATCTTTAAAGAAAACAAAACAAAAACCTTAGTATTAGGCTGTTCCAGTGGGCCTTTTGGCTTGAGTTAGATCTCTGGATCCCACATGATGGCAGGAGAGACCTGAAGGTTGCCCTCTGACCTACACATGCATGCTGTGGTATTCTCATGCCCTCATTCACATATTCACAAAATAAATACAACTTCACCTCTGAGCCCCAGTAGGAGGCCATTCCCAGTCTACACCATTGTCATCAGCCCTTAGAGATGCTCATGCTTGAGCTCTGACTCTACCATTCTCAGCAATCCATTAGTAAGTCCTGTTCTCCACCACCATCTCTAGAATCCTACCATTTTCAGAGCATCAGTTAAGTTCCGTGTAGTACTAAGTGGAGAAATACCAAGCTCTCTCCTGGCCTTTGGCGCTCTCCTCATCACTAACTGCTCGGCATTAGAAGGCTGGAATCTCACTCCTGTGTCTCTTACTGCTGTTGGAAAGCGCGTCTGCTAGAGTTCTTCTAAGGTGATTGTTTTTACGCATAAAAGTCATTTGTTCAGACAGTATAATTTTTCTTCTAAAAATCAAACATTTTGAAATTGAACTGAACTAGAATCTTCTGTGCTGACACTTGGGGGCCCTAGCCTGTTGCTAGAAAAGTGGATATACATTCTCAATCCAGCATTCTCCTCCTCTTCTGGCTCCTTGCTCAAAACGCAAGAGAGGAAACAGTTGTAACCTGACAGAAACATTGCAAGCACCATTCTTTTGAGGCTGCATGTGCCAGCCACGCTGGCTTACACTGACTGACTGCATAGTGCGCTGTGCAGGGGAGGGCTGCTGGTACAGATGCAATTAAAGGCCAAACCACACATTGAAGTAGAGATTTTAATAGATTTTCTTATTAACTCATCACAGTAATCATTTTTACTGTAATGATATGCAGCTTTACTACACTAGTATAAATAAAAACAGATAAATACAGCTCTAGGCAACATCACAGATTAACAACTAAGCATTCTTCAGGAACCAAAACCAAAAGCAATTATTAATAAGAGATGCTGACACCCTTGCCCATTTTCATCATACCTTCTTTAAAAGGGTACTCAAATAAGGCGCTGTACTCAATATTGGTCAATCAGTTTGCCAATTAGCTAGGCACATGTAGTTCACGGTCTCCACTATCTTATTTGGTTGAAAATCAACCAAACAATGTATGAAAAAGAAAAATAGAACAGATGGTAATACTGTAAAGAAAAAAGCAAAAACCCAAACCTCTGAATGCATTAAAAACACGGTGCTTTTCATGTTTTCAGCAGTAAGACACATCAGAAACAGAGAAATGTAACGAAGAAGAAAACGAATGCTTTAATATGTACCGTGAAATGTTACTCTCTGAAACAAGATGGGTCATGGGAGCAGAATCTGAAAAGGAAGTGGGAAAATAAAATAATGTTCAGTTTCACTATGTGATGCTCCAAGAAACTGGCTTCTCCTTTGAAGACTTGGAACCCAGAAAGGGATGCTAAGGAGTCTGTACCCCTGCAGGGCCTTGCACACCACAAATAGACTATTATTAAAAATGAGCTTACTCTGTTTAGCCAAAGAACAATGAAGGGGCTATGAAAAATCTTGAAATCTGCCAACAGAAGACAAAAATACTGGCAAACAGCACAGCTGAAAAACCCTAAAAGTTTGTTAAACTTGGGATCATCCTAATATGGCTTCCTGATCTTTTAAGTCATCAAGATCATACAGAGCTAATGTGATCTCACAGATAGTAAAAATGGCTCATTGCCAGCTGTTTCAGAAAATGTCTGTCTGCACAAATGCATTTGCCTTCCAAAAATGCAAACTCAGATATCTGGGCCAGTCTAGTGAGTGAGTGAACTGTCTTTGCCAGCAGCGAGTTAAGACCATGATTAAAACAGGCATTTCAATGACAATTCCAAATACTCTGAAGTACCTTATACCTAATCCTGCAAAAGCGTGCACCGCGGCTATCCAAACAAATCATCACTGAACACTTCATGGAAGGTCGTGACCTACTCAATGATTCAAAGGGTATACTCAGATTATGATTTTATTGTTCTCATTTTTGTTTGCTTTTTTTTTCTTCTACAAGGATAGTAATTAATGGCATTTTCAACTTTCTAGCTTGTGAGTCAGGATGGACAGGTCAGAGGGCATAACCAGAAGATGGCAGTGAGAACTCAGAAGGTATCGTGTGCACTCTGGGTCACAGAAGGGACCGCATCTTCTTAAACCCTTGCGCCCATTGTAATCTTTGTTCGTACCCCCATATTTGTAAGTCAGAATTAGTCTATTAAAAAAATCACATTAAAAAGGTAAAATTATTTAAGTGCAATATTAACTGATCTGTATTTTATAAATTTTAATCCATAAAAATATAAATAAGAATGGTAAATTTTTAAGAAAAGAAATATACACTTAGTGCAAGTTATGAGTTACATTTCATCTCCAGTGTCAGCAGCGAAACATCCTGAAATAAAAGAATAATCTAATTTGAAGAAAAAAGTTCCAGTGTTTAACATGCAATTAATTCCAGGTACAGCTGAACAGACTCCTTCCTTCTCTTTGCTGTCACAGCAGCAGCCTGTGTTCAGTGATGCTGAACAGCACTTTTATGTCATAGTAGTCCTTTCAGAAACAGAAAATCTGCAGACGACTAGTTCACATTATCCATAAAGTCTGAGAGGAAAAAATAAAACTGATTAGAGTCAAGTTTCTTTGTTTCTGATTCTGAACCACACATCACACAAGCTGGGGGATTTCATTCACATCTCAAGATTTTACCTGCTGGCCAGCAGTGGTGTGTGTGCACGTTTCCAAGCCTTTAGTGATGGTACAAACTACATGGTTAATGGCACAAGAAACATTCCCTTCTTGTGATGAAACCTCAGTCAAATCACAGTACGTCTCAATATGAGAAAGGACTGCTTCAAAAGGACACACCAATTTAAAGAGGTTTTGTTACAGATCAGAAAAGGGGAGAGAGGGGATGGGAGGAGAGAGAAGCTCTTTTGGAATGTAGAAAGGTAATGCTTAACTATACATTTCATGAGTTAAACACAACAGTTCTGATATAAAAGGGCAAGACCTTGCAGTCTTAATAGATGGCTCAATTCAAAGTGATCCCTCCAGAAACAGGGACTGAGAGTCTCTGTGGTGCTGAAGGACAGCCAGAGGCTTGAGGACTCCAGTGAAGGCTCCATGAAGGCTCAGGCCTGCACTCGCACTGCATAGCCTCAGTGCAGAAGAGCACAAGATGAACTACTGCTCCATCAGTGAGGGAGGTACCTCACTCCTGCTCCTTCTCCCTCCCCAACAATCCCTCCAGTCTCCCAGCATTATTTGCAAACCAGGTTGCAAAAGCTCGGCTTGTATTTCCTTTCTTTCTTTTTCTTTTTTAAGAAGAAAAAAGTGGACGAGTCCCTCATATTAAAGAATTGTGCTATTCAACAAACGAACTTCCTCTTCTGTCTCCTCTCTCTCCTCATCTACAGAACTCAGTTGAACATTATTGAAGCGGGGTCTTGGTTTGCCGTCTGGGCCATATGACGGAGGATATCTTTTTTTGTTATAATGCCAAGGAGGCGCCTGAAAAGGATAAACAAAAAAGATCTATTAAACTAAAATGGAAAAAGAAACAGGAGCTAAATCTACAGATAAATTCTTTTTGTTGACAGGAACAGAAAGCCAAGCAAGCAGCCTGATTGTGCATTTTTACAGAGTGTTTTACTGGTGAAGACATGAAATTACCCAGCAGCCGTCCTCTGACATAAAAAGTACTGTGGTCACTCAAGTGTACAGTCCTTGCCACTAGGTCTGAGGACTGCAAGACTCACTGCAATAGAGCTATTTTGATTGAAGTATGCTGACAAAAATGGAACAAAAACTGGGAAGAAATATGAACAGGAAATAATACTGATCCAGTTTGAAAAAGGAACACATTCCCATTAGAAAACAACTTAAAACCTAAACATTTTGTAGAACCAAAAATCTTTAGAAATAATTTTCAGATTACCCAGTTGTATGCAGAATATTCATGAAAGCACATATAATTGAGATGAAATATAAAAGCAACAGTCAGCGCAAAGCTTCACCTCCCAAACTTCAGAAGGCAAGAATAAACCTACAGCACAACCCGGGTTTATGAAAGCATACTTATGTTCTGTTTTACAATTTTGTGCTCCCCCCAAAGAAAATACAGTGCTTTTATGAAAGTCTTGGGTGTTAATGCTTACATTAAAAAGTAGGTGAAAATCAAGAGGCAATCCTAAACGATGATTACAGGGAAAGCAGAAAGCAGAATGAATGAGTAGCTACTGTACTGAGGTTAGTAGTTTTAAAAAAGGATGCATGAAACACTTGTGAAATATTAGCATACAACAGGAATACATACTCAGTTGTGTACTTAAACAAATGGGGACAGGTTCATGTAGGTATGAAAATTGCAGGCCAAAATAATTTGAGGCATTAATTGCTAAAGCCAGACAACTGGTTATGCATCAATCAAAATTTATCTGTAATCAATGACACCACTAAGATATAAAGCCCACTAACACAAAAGCTACTTATGAGAGTCTAGAAACATACAAGGGGGCACATACATGACCTATGAACAATCCACTAACGAAATGGCAGGACACACATTCTAACTGAACATATGCAAGGGGTGGCAGAAAGGGAACTAATGCTATGATTGCAGATACATTCACATGTGTTCGGTTAGTGTGCCCACTAAAAATTAAATGGTCAGCATTTCTACTTGTTAAGCTCAGTTAAAGTCACAAAAGAGCTTAGATTTACCACAAAACTACCAGATTAGGAAGCATAAAAGAGGTTGGGGTGTGACAGGACAGGCATTATTTTAACCAGTCAGGAGTCTTCAGAGACCGGTGAATCCACTAAGGTAGAGAGACTTTTCACATTTAAGCATGTCCAATAATGTCTCCTCATTCAACCACCAGACTTTCTGAAGTTCTTAAAGTTTACCTAATTTTGAGACTGTGAGCCGCTGCTTACTTTCTAAGAACGGACTTTAGACAGTCTATCTAAGGGAGCTCGCAGACATCTGCGAGAGCCCTGGGCCTGGTGCATGGTGGGGGGAGGACTGCCAGTTCACAAGTTTCATGCCTCCTGACTTAAGGGTCTAGTGAGGAGAGCTGACAGCTAATCACCAAGGGCTCCACGTGCTGCTTTAGTTGCTCGAGATGCTCTAAAATGTTCTTCTTTGTGATGATCCCCAAGACAATCCTGAAACAGATTATTATGCTAATAACTGTGAGAAGTCAAACTGAAAGAGCTTCCAATCATAATGACAAAGAATGAGAGAAGGAAATAAACATAAACCATAAGAATGCTTCTCATGAACTTGAGATAAAAATAAGACCTAAAAATCTAGGTTCCGTTTTCAGACACCCTACTAACTTCAAAAGTGACACAATACTGTTTCTAAGGGTGGGGCTTACGTTTTAAAAATGAAAATAATGAAAGTATGACTAAAATAGTAACTATGAAGATGACAAAAACTAAAAATACAGAGGAAACTTAATGATACACAGCTACAGACCTCTGAAACTGGGAGATGGGTTTCAGTGTCCTCTCCTTGGATGAACACGTTTTTCAGTTTCTAAGATAACAATTTAGCTAAAAGTTATTTGATCTACCTCAGCGTTTTGTGTGTGTGTGTGTTGGGGGGGGGGGAGTTTGAATGCCTAAGAAAGGTTAAATCTTCTAGATTTTACTATTTATTTGGAATTCCAATTAAGGAAGAGCACTTAAATACTACTGACCTCATTTTCAGGAACTAAATCCCATTTCTTTTTTTTTTTTTTTTCTTTTTTTTTTTTTTTCTTTTTCGAGACAGGGTCTCTCCGTAGCTTTTGGTTCCTGTCCTGGAACTAGCCTAGCTCTTGTAGACCAGGCTGGCCTCGAACTCACAGAGATCCACCTGCCTCTGCCTCTCGAGTGCTGGGATTAAAGGCGTGTGCCACCACCACCTGGCCCTAAATCCCATTTCTTATAAAAATGAGTAGAGGTCAAAATGACTTTTAATGTATATTTTTCTAAGTAATTATTTCTCAGTTTACAGTTATTATATTACATTTACAAAATGATTTTCATCAATTCTCATAAGGCTACCTAACTAGACGATTTAAATATTAAATATTTTGATGCTTACTTTACAACAAATAACCGAATTTGACTGTAATATGTACCTGATATAAATTCCAGGGGCCCATCTCAAATGTCTTCAGAATAATCAGGCATCTCCTTAGTGATTTCTCTGCTTAAGTTAACTTCCCTGTTAAGCTGTCTTGGAAATTCTGATTTCTTTTGTTATTGTTGCTATTGCTGCTGTCTTGATATTTTGAGATAGGGTTCTCTTTGTAGACCAGGCTGTCCTCAAAATCACAGAGATCTGCCTGTCTCTGCCTTCTGAGTGTTGGGATTAAAGGCTTATGCCACCACTGCCCCAGCCTGATTTCCTAAAGAGGGTCACTATGGGACTTCAAAGCAGTCTGGTCTTTACAAATATTTCCCTCATAAAACAGTGACGGCTGGTGCTGGAAGCAGGAAGGGCAGAAACATTTAAAGGCAAAAATAGGTTCAATGTAGTGGAGTTTTCAGAGTATGGGAACAAACTCTCCAATAAGCTCAAAAACTGTACCACATAAAATGAGCATTTGCCCACTAGAGAAATGCGCTTTGGAAAAATATTTAAGAATTTTTTTTCTTTTTTTTTTTTATTTTGGGGTGGTGGTGAATACAAGCAATGTACATTGTACACTTATATGAAAATATAAAATCCATGATTTTGTACAACTACTACATGCTAATAAAAAGGATTTTAAGCAATAAATTCAATAGATTTTATGGAAGCACTTAATTAAATACAGTAACACCAGTTTGACTCTTGTGCATTCTTTGTTTATCCAATTAAGTAAAATGATTAATTTCAGTTTATCGTTTGTATTGGTAAGCTCGGTCACTGGGTGGCAAAATGATACACTTGCAAAGACCAAGCAGCCACCTTGGGACGCTTGCATAGAACTGCAGACTCTCCCAAGAAGACTGACTTGAGGAGGAAAGCAGCTTCAGTGCCACTCTCTCTTAGTTCCAAGGGCAAGGGAAGTCAATGCCAAGTGTTTGAGAATAACTGGTGTTGCATTTGAATGGGGTGGAAGTTATCATGGCAGTAGCTGACATTTCCCAAAGCGTGTCCCAAGAAAACAGTAATCCCAAGAGTGCATCCTATCTCACCCCACCAAAATGTCTGGATTCTCAGGCAAGCTAGGATGGCCAAGATTCCATCACTGCCAGTTGGAGAATCAAGGAACATCAACATCTCCAGAGTTCTGAGAAGTTCCCAAGAAGCCCTGAGCGGCAGACTTAGGACAAGGATCTCTAGCAGCGTTACGACCATCCTGTTTGTTTGTAAACTACAGGACTCTGACAAGTTCTGTTAGTATCAAATGTGACAGCACAGTTCAGGTCTCTTCTCACTACTTCTCTATTCTTTTTCCCTCTTGCAACCATGGTCCCAACTCTGTTGTGTTTTCCTTCCCCCTGCTGGTACTACGCGAAGCTGAAACACACATGGCTACTGAGAACTGCACGGTCTTCCCTTTCAAACATGCTTTTAACCACAACTTTGAATAAAACACCCTGCTGCGTAAGTAGTTCATAGACAATAAAGTCAAGACTTTCTTCTCCATATTATCTTTTTTCTTTCTGAATACACTTACTTTCTGTGAAGTAAGAAATAGGATGAAGTCAGAGACAATGACCCCCTGGAGGAAGAAAGCTCCTTTACTTTATACATACACCAGCAGAAGCAGCAAATAAAATTGTATATAACTAACTGTTATCCCCCTTAAAAATTAATGTAATCCTTAACTATTTTCCTTCCTAGAATCTGTACTGCCAAAGTCCTGTCAATTAAGCAGTAAAGTGGAATATGAAAATTACCCTCCACAGCAGGGCCTTGTGGTAATAGCTAATCACCACGTACAGAACTGGTATTTGTCAGTACAGAAGAGAACACTCACCAGGCACAGAACATTAGCTTAGGAAAATTTAGTTTCCAATTGAGTCATATAATGATTCAAAGGGCACAAGGTCAAGCCTTATTGAAAGATACACCATTTAACCAATATTTATTAAGTTTTAAACAATGATGTTAGGTACCATTTTTTAAAATTAGACAATAGTAAACAAAATAAAACTGTAGCCCATAGTATTATGTGAAACACATCTTTGATTTATTTATATTATAATCCAGAAGCTAAACACTGAACATGGCTCTAATGTTCCCACTTTCTGCTTTTTTTTTTTAATAAAAGTATAAAAACTGGTATTCCTAAGTCAATATGGTCTACTGTAGAGGCCCAGAAAATGTTCTAAGAGATTAAAGATCATGAAGAAAGACTCAGTGTGACAATGAGTAGGACAGTACAGGAGAACACTGAAGAACAGTAGCAGGAGTCTGGGCTTCTATGAGCTGGAGCGCTAACTTCAACAAAACACCTGCCAAAACACCTAGTTTGCAGAGTGCAGAATTATGTAAAAAAGTATGAAAATGTTCAGTAAATTATATTCCTTTGTTTTTGTTTTTTAAGCCCCTTTACTCTATAGAGGGGTCATGTGTTCTGTTACCCACATGTTTTATACAAAATTTTAAAATCTGTTGGACTCTCTGATTGTTTCCTACAGCATTTACTCAGCTTCACACAATTCAGGGTGAGCCTTCAGTTCATAGCGAATCCAGAAAACCATCTGTTTCCTTTTCCTAGCATTTCTGTCCATGACTTCACATGAAACAATGTTCTAAGAATTCCACCAAGTCACCAGCAAGGAGGTGCTTGCCTGTGACCTCAGTGCAACCTCATGAGGTTCACAAGAATCACAAACTCCAGACTCTTCCAGCCACAATGAGGCCCTGACTCAGCAACAACAAAAATAATTCTACTAAGAAAAATAATATAATGGAAATAAAAGGCTCCAAATACATGAATGCTTGTATGCCATTAGCAGTTCAGTTTATGGGCAGATTTGTTATGGAGAAGGTAGGAAAAAACAAAGAAAAAGAAGAAAAACAATATTGTTGAAGACTTTTAGCAAAACTACAAATTCTATATATTATTTAATTAATGATAAATACTGGCTCAAATAGCACATAGCAGAATATCTAGAAGGAGATGCATGACAAAGCTATCCACTAGAAATGAAGCACACAAAGGAATTGGTTCTGCCATGCTCCCTGAAGGCTGAGCCCAGTACCCATCCCCTGGGGAAAAACACCTTAAGCTCAACAAGCTCTTCATTCTTCTCCAGCTCTGAAACCCCAGTATCCTTGACAACAGCAGAGCTTACATCCTTACTCAGGCAGCTGTGAAGCCTGAGACCCTGAATTTATAACCAAACCAAGTCAGACATTCCCGCCTGGGACCTGACTCACACTCTGCCCTGAAAAGATTAATTCTAGGGAGTGAATTGATTTGTGCTGTGCTAAACTTACCCGTTGTGAGTTACAAGGCACTGCCTCAGGCCCAGCTTTCGGAAGATGTCTACCACAATCTCCATCGGGGTGTGGTCTGTTACTGTAAAAGGGCTCATATCAAGGATGCTTCTCAGTTTTAATGGCCGAGGGCTTTCTGCTGGGAGAGACGGAGTATGCTGTGCAAAACATACCCGAGAACTGCCAACAATACCTTCTTGTTTCTTCCTGGCACTTTCTGAAAAAGAGAAAAAGAAGAGCAAACATTTTCAATTAATGAGTTTTCTTTTCTTAAATGCAACTTTGCTCATGTGGCACAAGTTCTAAGACTTCTGGTCCCTTTTCTTTTTCCTATCTTCTACTTCAAAGAGAATTAACTGATAAAGCCATTTTCCCTATTTGAATAAAATGGAACCTGACAATAATTTTATCATGGGGTGATTTTCTTCAATGGTGCAGAGACAAGGAAGCATGTTTGAAATAAGGAATTCTATATAAAACCTGTACACATCACAAGAGCTGTTTACTACAGAACCTGTCATCAAGCCCACTTATGCTGAATGTTTCTTATTCTGCAGTGGACATATGATTAGAGACGTCTCCCTTGCTGTTTCTGCTCTACACTGCACCACTGTCCATGAGCTGGCTCCTCCTAGCTACAATTACACTCCCAAGTGAATAAAGACTGACTTCTCACCCACTCCCCACCCTGTGACAGGGTCCTGGAATTAGCTCTGTAAACTAGACTAGCTAGTCTCCAACTCATAGAGTTCTGCCTCCCTGGTGATTAAAGGCATGCACTACCACACCCGGCTAGGCTGTTTTATTTATAAAAGTTCTATGATTTCTCCTCCCTTCCAATGTGCTCTGTCTAGCTGCCTGTTTCTTCTCCCACCTTTGAGAGTGCAAGACAGAAAGTGCAAGAGAGAACACACAGGAGAACAGAAACCCATAACATGGACAGAACATGCAAGTGAAATAGTCATCCAGCTCTGTGCTTGTTTTTTTCAGTAAATATGAACTGAAAACTATGTGTGTATAAATACAGTATTAGTTACAGTGAAAATATTTTGCACATGCATTTTGCTACAAAAATATTTAAGCCAAAATAATAAGCACCAGTCTGACGAGACAGAAGAGAATATTACTGCTTCTAAATAAAAGCTTTGTGATGCTTAGTCTTTCTGACTAGTGAAGCTGCACTCGGCTGTGCTATCAACATACTGAATAACAGCGCACTAAGTGAGGTCCTAAGGGCCAGCAGATGGGTGACCTGAAAGGTATGGTCCCGGTATGGAAAAGACATCCATTAGTGACCAGCAGAGATGGCTCCTGAGGTTGCTTTCAGCCCAGAACACAACATGTGCATGACGACGGAGTGTACAGTGTAAATAGTACATACCCTTAGAGCACAGAATAACAATGACGGACAGCGTGACAACAATATCAAAGAGAGGAGTATGAAGAGAGTCCTCCTCCAGTAGCTGATGGGAGCAGCTGCAGAGACCCACAGCCAAACACTGCAGAACTCAGGGAACCCCACAGGGGTGAAGGAAGGTTGTAGGAGCCAGAAGGGTCTAGGACACCAGAACACTGTCCAGAGAATCAACTAAGCAGGGCTCACTCATAGGGGCTCACAGGGACTGAAGCGATCACACAGCCTGCACGTGTCTGTGCTAGGTCTGTTGCCTATATATTGCAGTTGTTTAGCTTGGGGTTTTTGTGGGACTCCTAAGAGTAAGAATGGAGGTGTCTCTGACTCTTTTGCCTGCTCTTGGGATCCCTTTCCTCCCACTGGGTTGCCTTGACCAACCTTGATATGAGTCTTATTGTGACTTATGTAGTGTTTGGTGGATATTCCTAGAAGGCCAGCTCTCAGAAGGGGAAGAGAGGAGCAGTGGATCTGGGGGAGGGGGAAGCAGACGAAGGGAAAACTGTGGCTGGGATGTACTGTATGAGAGAAGTATAAAGAAAAAGAAAAAAAGGTACGAAGAGTGAAAGTTTTTACATGCAATTAGGTTAGCAGGAATAGCCAATCAAATTTAGTTTACTATAATAGGGGTATATATAATATTTTAAACTCCAGTATAAAAAGTGAAAGTTTAAAAAAACATGTAGCTACAATATTAACAATGTGATATGTTAAATATACAAACAACAACAAATATATCACCAAAGAAAATAACCCGAACTACTCAAACATTTAGATGTGCTGATACCTTTTAGGAAGATGTCTCTCACATTCAGAGACTGGAACTTCTGAGTTAATAATACACTTGAGGTCACTTAAGACTATAAATAAACTGATTTCCTGTTGTGTACTCAGCCTGTTTGTTGAACCCCTCTTTAAGAGAACAATGTAACAAACAACCTGACTTGTCTTGGCGTCCCCATTTGTAACCTTAGCTTATATACCCTAAGCTAATGCGTAGCTTCCCTCTTAAATTATGATTCTTCCATGCTCCTGATCCAGAGTAACACATGCCTGTATGTGTGTTGTGCTATTGCTGAAAACAGCACACAGTTCAAAAGGAACTTTATAGAGGCAAATATTTGCCACAAACACTGGGAACAACACAGAACAAAGCCCTTTGTGAGGGACACTAACAGAAGGACAGATTTACACCACCGCATAGCAAGAGGGACAGTCAGACATAGAGCAGAATTAAGGTAGACACAGATACATGCACAGATGGCACAGCCCAGAAAGCTACAGACACAGGGAGAGAGCAGATAATGCAGCCGTGCCCTTGCTCTTTGTCAAATTAATTCAAGAGGAAAATTAAGGGATTTTATTCCTTAATGTGACACCAAAGCATGCTGGTGCCTCCGAGGTTACACATTTATGACTAAACAGTTTTGTTTTTACTTGGTTGCAGTGCTGAGGAGCAATCAAGAGCCTGGTGTAGACACATTTACCAACCAAGCTGCAGCCCTATCCTAAAATGCTGAATTGTAGGGGGAAAAAAAAAGTATTTTGGAATGTGCCTCTGTGATATGAGGTATCAGAAATGAAGACTCAGCCTCTTTGCTTTAAACGTGTCATTTTAAGAAACGGTATTTTTTATTGTGAGAGTGGAGGGAGCATGATCAAGAGTTATAAAATCATCTTCAGCTATATACATATTATTGAGGACAGCCTGGGCTAAAAGAAACTCTGTCTTAACCTCTTCCACCAAATAAAGAACTGTCACTTTAATTTTTAAATTTTCACTTTAAACTTATGTTTTTAGTCCTCACCATGAAATAAACGTGCAGTTGCAAATACCAACCAGTTTAACATCCCGCAGTGCATGATTTTACCAAACATTACATTACCATTAGTTTCCATTTGTCAATTAAAAGAGGAGCATTTAAGATAACATGACTAGCATCTGAATGCACAAAGTACTTTAAGGAGCCTGATTGATTAGACACACAATGTGCCATGATCTCTGCTAAGTTGCCTTATTTTTAAAATTATTTTAATGTCATTCATTCACAGGCCTTTGAAGTAGAAAACAACATATTTTCTTTTTTCCTTCTTTTTAAAGACAAGGTCTTGTGATACGGTCCAGCAAACTCAAACATGCACTCCCTTATGCTTCCCCCTCCAAAGCAACAGGATTACAGGGGTGTGCTGGGCCAGATTTCAACTCCAGTGCCATCCAGAAGATTTTTAAAGAGTTTCAATGCTTTTTTTTTTTAATTTTAAATAATCTAAAAATTCTCATTTGGATTTAATATTCTAAAAACTTGTTCTCTGATTAATTCTCTATTAAAAAGAATACATCTAATTTGGTATTTCAAAGGTCATATTTTGTTAAGTATGGACAACGCTTTCCTTCAATAATGTATAATTATGTATATATAACATATAGTGTAATAACACACATAAACATATACTTACTACAGATTTAAAAAAATTTAAATCTATAGAAGTACACACTGGCAAATATTCAAGATGAATAGTCTTATGACTTAGCATTCTGACGCCACACCTTGATATTTCACGTATCTAACGTTCCACATCCCATAAGTAATGTTATTTCCTATGCAACAGTCTCTGTCAAGTGACTGTTTAAAGTTTAAAGCAGCATCTATCCACAGTCGGGAAGAATATACGTTAGTGAAAATTTTAGCACTGTCTTGTCTTCAAAACCCAACCATTTTCCTTTAGCTTCTTCTATGAATTCCAGAACCGTTTATGGCTTTCCCTTTTTTCTGGAAAAGCGACCCCCAGAGAGCGGGAAGGGTGATGAGAAATGGCAATTACTCAATGGAATTTGAGACAGACCAAATGTTTGACATTCCTAGTTCAAGGTACTGCCCAAAACACTAGGAAGTAGCTCAATGGCTTAGAGATCTCCTCTCTCGCCTCTGACATCACAGAGAAGAAGATTTAGAGTTGCTGACCAAAGTGACAATTCTTACTGCCCTTCCCACCCAGGCAGAAAGACAATCACGGAGACCTAAATTCCTTTCCTAGAGAACTCAGACTTCAAAGCATATAAATTAACATCACTTGCCCCTCAATTAAACTTCAATGCTTTCTCTCCTTCTGTAAATCTATAACACAAAAGCCATATACATTCATGATGGTGTTCTTAGAAATCATACCTATTGCAATTGTCAGGTCTCTTCTGAGGGCAAATCCCACTAATCTCTGAGATTCTTTTGACATTATAACAGGAAAGCCGTTGTAGCTGGTTTCATTAATCATGTTTTCTATGTCATCTACTGTCATATTGTCCTGAGTCAAAACAGCTAAGGGAGGATCACTTCTTCGAGGTCTCATGACGTCAGCAGCCAGAGTTGTATGAGTGAATTCTTCTTTTGCATCCAAGAAAGGGTACCCATTTAGTCGGATATGTGCTTCATAAATGCCTTCTCTACCGAAGGCATCACCAACCCATTTACTGGTCATTACTGCAGCCATAAGAGGAACAATATATTCCAAGCCTCCAGTAAGTTCAAAAACAATAACAACCAAGGAGACAGTCATTCTTGTCACACCACCTGAAAGAAATGAAAAGCACTGGTCAGGAAAGACAGGCTCTTAACCACCACAGTACTAGGGTCTTGCACTAGGCAGCTGAATGCAGGCAGGCCCCAACCAGTGGAAAGCATTATCACCAAAACCAACAACTACTCTTAGGATAATAACCATTACTTCTAATACAATCCAGAGAAAAACCAACCAGTTATAGCACAGAAATGATTAATGTAACATTCCTAAATCTTTTATATTAAAACCAAAAAAATCAAACTATGGCTGACCAAGAAAAACGACTTTGTCATTTTGATTTTGTGCTGCAGCAAAGATAAATTTCACTCTTATAAAAGCTTACTATAACCTCTTAAATATAAATAAGTACATCATTTCTCTCTCTTGCTTGCTACCAATTTATAAATTAAACATATAGTAGAATAGTAAATTTATTTCCTCTGTGTCTTTTCAAAATATGTAAAACACTTTGAAGTTTTGATATTTATTAACAATGCAAGCGATATTGTTGAGCAAAAAATTCATCTATTTTGGAGCTGGAGGGGGAAGTCTAACACAAGGGGAGGATGCTTGCCTAGCATGTCTAAGGACCTGGGTTTGAAACCATTATCCCAAGAAGGAGGGATGGAGGGAGAGGAATGCATCTATTCATTGACTCAGATGATCACTCTCTGAAATGTCACCCTAATCTATTTGCTACCTACTGGTGCCTCTCCCATGTTTCTGTTATCATCACCACACCTGTTTTGTAAACTATTTAAAATAAAAAAAAAAAAAACTTGAAGCGGCTGTCAAAGAAAACAACATTTGAAATCCAAATCTCTCTTCTTCACCTAAGAGGGGTCATCAGCTTCCATGATCCCACATTCCTACACATGTGCTTCCTAACAATCTAGGCGATTTCTACTGGAAACTTAATTTTATTCTACTATCTCCACTATTACATCCACAGATCTGAATTCTTCTGCAAAATACCTGCCTACGAGTCCTTTTCTCAGGATTCTCACTATTACCAACCTAGTCCAGGACCCAAATTATTCTTTCATTAAAAAAAAAAAAGTTTTGCCGGGCGGTGGTGGCGCACGCCTTTAATCCCAGCACTCGGGAGGCAGAGGCAGGAGGATCTCTGTGAGTTTGAGGCCAGCCTGGTCTACAAGAGCTAGTTCCAGGACAGGCACCAAAAACTACAGAGAAACCCTGTTTCAAAAAAATTAAAAAAAAAAGTTTTTTTTCTTTTTTAAATAAACTTTTAATATTTATGCATTATGTACAACTGTTTGCCCATATACTGTATCTGTGTACATGTTCGCACTTGGTGCCTATGAAAGCCAGAAGAGGATGTCAGATGCCCTGGAACTGGAGGTTCTGAACTGCCATGGGGAGGTGTGACAAATAAAACCCAAGTCCTTTGGAAAGCCAGTGCTCTTAACTGCAAGCCATCTCCCTAGTCCCTGTGCTCTCATTTTAATACCACTGCATCTTACCTCCTTGACTCTTTGACCCTGTGACAGTCAACCCACTTCATAAGTCACTAGTACAACTAAGTACTACTTTCTGTTTTCAAAGACAAGGACTTACTACGTAGCCCAGGCTGGCCTCCAACTGGCAATCCTCACATTTCTGCGGGATGACAGGCATTCACAGCCACACAGCTTTAGCATCATTTCCATCATGTTGTTCTTTTGGTCAAAGGACTTAACAACAGGGACCAGCTCAATGGCTTGGCAAGTAAAGGCACTTGATGCCAAGCTTGATAACCTGAGTTCAATCCAAGACCCACATGGCAATAGAGAACTGATTTTCATAAACTGTCCACTGACCCTTATTCTGAAACCACCTCCCCCCGCCCCAAGGTAAATATATAAATGTAACGAAAAAACTGAGAAGTTGCCAGGAGGTGTTCACCCATGCCTTTAATCCCAGCACCCAGGAGGCAGAGACAGGTGGATCTCCGTGGATTCGAGGCTAGCCTGGTCTACAGAGTGAGTTGCAGAATAGCCAAGGCTGTTACATAGAGAAACCCTGTCTAGAAAAAGAAGAAAATGAAAGAAAGGAAGGAAGGAAAAACTTGTCAGTTCATTAAACTTTTTTGTTTCTTAGCCTAAAAAAGGATCTACTACTATACATTATGAATCTACTCTAAGTCAGCATGTTCCAGCCAGTTTTAAAAGGCTTTCGCTTGTCTTTAAACTAAGCGCTTATTTTAATTGGAACCCTGCTAATATGTTACTTCATGTGATCCTCCGAATAATCATACTAGACAAGCTAGTATTTCCATTTTATAGATGAGAAAAGTAAATATCAAATAACTAAAGGAACATTTCCAACCATCAGGCCAAGAATGGCAAATCCAGAACTCTGCAACAAATCTGAACAATTTCAAATATAAATTCATTCTGATGTAAACTCAGATACTATTTTTTTACTCTATTTCTTACCAATTCAACTTGTTGCCCAAAATATTAACAATGTACTAAATAATAGTTACATTTCTTCAAAGCATCAATTCCAAATGTGTTTTCATATGAATTTATCTTTGCATTAGAATCTTCCTATAATCAGATTACTCTGGAAAAACCTCAGAGAGTAACTCTATGCCTCTGACTTAGTCACAGGACTATTATGCAGGCCTGACACAAGACAGTTATTTAAAGTATAAAGGACCAAGCGTGTGTGTGTCTGTGTGCGCACACATGTAGTACACGAATGTGGGTGAACAGGCGGGAACCAGAGGAAGACACCTGCTGTTTTCTTTACTGCTCTCTGCCTTACTCCTTAAAAAAAAAAAAAAAAAAAAAAGTCTTACACTGCCCTTCGTCTGAACAGTCTCTTGGCCAGTGAGCACCCAGGATCACCTGTCTCCGCCCTCCAACACTGGGCTCACAGAAATGCACAGGCACGCCTGGCTTTTGGAATGGGCGCTGGGGGTTAGAACTCAGGTTCTCATGCTTGCAAATGCTCCTCCTCACTGAACTACCTCCCCATCAGAATATTCCAAACGTCTGTATAATTCTTCACATAACAGCTTAAAAAACTAAAAAACCTGAATATGACTGGAACCCATTCATGTTTAAACATGGTATTAGGAATTGAGAACCAGACAGATCTGTCTGATTAAAAATGACCCTAAAGTTAATTGCTTGAAGAAATGAGATCCCAAAGAGTCACAGAATTTGCAATTGTCATTAGTAAGTGGAAAGAAGTGGACCCCCAAAAAAAACCTTCTTTCAAGTGGAAAGAAGGCAGACCCAAAGAAAAGAACTGTGGACTGAGGGTTCACATAAACATATACTTAAGTATGTTTATGTGATTAATCTTGACCAAAGTTTGAGAAGTAGGAGGGTGACATGTATAATTTCTCAATTAAAAGTTAACTTAAAAACACTAAGACTCCTATTGTTTCCTTCCCGGAGCACTTCAACTCTTCGTTCCCTCAGCCACAGACAGAGCTCATTGTTGTCTTCCCGGGTGCAGCTCCCAGGAGGCCAGCCCACTACCACGTTTCTCTTATCATTTACTATACCTAGCACAATGCTAAAAAGAAGGTGAAAGCTAAAGAAATACTCGCTACTTTGATGAAAATTACTCAGTTCTTTAATTTCACCTAGTATTACACTTCTGAAATTCTGAGTCCCTGAGCAAAAAGAAAATCAAAGGACCTACTATTATTAAATATCACACCAAACTTTGTTAGAAAAATTAAATTTAAAACCCAACAATTTTTTCATGCCAGAGAAAATAACAGATTCTTGCAGATTTAGAGTCATTATTTTGCTTTTATTTCACTAAAATGAATAGTTACTATTTCTTAATTTTCTACAAATGTTACCTTAGATGCTAGACGGCTGAAAAACAAACCTTTTACTCAGGCCAATAAACTACTACAGAGTCTAACGTGAAATTACTCTGAAACGTGCTCTATCAATGGTTAAAGATAGGCCAGGTCATTAGCAGTGAGGAAACAGTCTCCCTGGACAGGATTCAGATTAAGCCTATGTTGTACCAAGATGGTTTCTGTCATAAAACATTATGTAATATTACAAATATGCTATTATTAAATTTTTACATTAAACAAATAGACAACTAAAACAAAACCCAGTACTGGAATGTTAGTGGCTCATTTCTTTTACAATTATTCCTTCCCCTCCACCTTGCATCCTGTTCCCCCTAGCAACCAAATAAACATGAATATATTAACACTGGCTCTCTTCTTTCTGGGACTTGCAAATATCCACAAACAAGCAAAGATAATCACATTACCTAGGCACGCGGCGGCACCAACCATGGCATAAAGCCCCGGTGTGATGCAGTCAGCCCCAACCTCACACCATTCCTTGAAGATAAACCAGTCGTGGTGATAGTAGGCAAGCTGCTCCACGGCAATACCCACAATCCTCCCTGCAATTGCTCCAATGGCCATGCTGGGGATGAACAAGCCTGACGGAACCTGTGACAGTAAGCAACACGCTCTAATCACGTGACAGAAACTACATTCTATGGATTTGTTCCTAATAATTGACTCCATTCATATCCTGATGAAATTCTAAAATCCTAGTACAAATTAAACTACAGCAAAACCCTGTTAAGTGAACAGTTCCATAATTCTTTGACTTCAGTACCGTGTGGATTCTCTAAGGCAAAGAAAAAATAACTCACAGTTTATTCATCTTTATCCTAGGCAATCCTTAGTTACCCTCTAACAAAAGTTTCAGTAGTCCAGAGTAAAAAACAAAAAGTGACTGATGTTTCCCATAAAACTGAAATGTGTTCCATGTGAAGCAGTAAATCTCCCAAGACTGTCCTTCCACTAGACTTTTACAAATGGTAGAGACAGCAGACATTACTCTTCAAGTGTTATAGCATAAGTCAGGCAATATTTCCAGAGCCACCATTATTTTGCATGGAATATACATGCGAATCAACTAAAAACTGAAAAATCTTTACTGGCAGAAATTCTTGGAAGATAAGGAAAGAACATATTGGCATGTACTGAGCTAATTAAAGAGATACACAATGCAAAGGATTAAAACACATTTCACAATCCTCGGTTATAATCCACTGGCCAAAGCTTAGGACTTAACAAGTCTTGCCATCTGCTTCCAGCTTCCTTGGGGTTGGCCAGCTACAGCCACTGAATACTTGGTGTGAATCTACTGACAGTAATAATGCTGGGATTTATGGAGGGAAAAGCAAACACTTTAATGGCTCTTTTAACTAACTTTGCTAAAAAAAAAAAAATAAGAATAAAACTAAATTTTTTTAAAATTTGATATTCAGTGGACTAAAAAGGCAAGACAAAAGCAATCTTAAACTCAAAATGATCAAGCTCACAGAAATAAAGCCGTTACTGCAGACGAGCACAGGGTGTGAAAGTGTGCCAGCCCTGCCAAGTATCAGCTGCTGCAGAAAGGGCAGGTTCCTAATGTAAGGAACAGTGTAGGGCAAGCTGACATCTGCTCTCTTTGTTTGCATTCAGGAGAAAGCTGTACTCGTGAGTCCAGAAGAGGCGAAGGTCCAGGACACAGCATTTTTAAATGCTTGGTGGAGAGTCAGAGTTTATAGCTCTAGCAATTTGATTCTGAAACCATGGTGTCCATTTATGCTAACATATTACAGAAGTATAGAAGATAGAATAATGGCTTCTCCTGAATCTATGAACATGTTACATGCCAAGGAACAATCAAGACTGCAGAGAATTAAGGCTGTTCACCAGCTGACTTTTAAAACAAGAGATTACCCTGTATTATGTGAGTGAATTAAAAGTAATTCTAGGGTTTTTTATTTTTCATGTGAAATCAGGATTTATATTTCTAAGAGTTAGACAACAGAAAGACTTGGCCAGCCATCCACGGCTCTGAAAATGAAAGAAGGGAACATAAGCCAAGGAATGCATGCAGCCCCTAGACCATGAAAAATGCAGAAAAACAAACTCTGCCCCACTGTCCCCAGAGGCTATCAGAAACTTCTGGATTTCAGACCAATGTGGTCTTTTCTGATTCTGGTGTCTGAATTGTAATCATTATGGATAAAATTTCATTTCTCATTATACATAAATAGTTTGGACATCTCTAAATTATTCCAGTATCATCTCACATGAGCACTTACCTTGATACCAAAAGTGAATACTGTCATTATTATTTTAAAGATGAGTGCTAGGCACAACTGCCAGATAGCTGAATATACTCCAACACCTGCTGGGCGGTCAGGAATGTCGTCGACCATTTTGCTGGCATTCATGTCGTTTCTGTAGTCACAGAGAGAAGAGGACTCCAGCGGCCCGCAGTCTGTGAAGAGCTCTTTAATCAGCTCACTGGTGTTGAGCCTCGTGTAGGGGTTGGGGAAAGCTATCACAGCAGTGATGGCAGCAACAATAATGACTTCAAGAACAGGATACTTTCCAAACTTGGTGGACTTGCGTCGACGACACCAGGCAATATTTGCCCTAATAAAAAAGGCTCCCCAAAGCCCTCCAAATACTCCTAGGAGAATAAAAGGGAACAGTTCAAAAAGGTACCATGGTGTGTGATACTCCACATAAAAGAGGACCAGACGGCTGTTACCAAATGGATTGATGGACCTCAAAACAAATGCAGCCACCAAAGCAGCAAAAAATGATCTCCATAAAGTTTTGAGAGGAAAATAATAGCTAACCTAAAAAACAGAAAAGAAAAATTAATGCTATCATCTATTTCTGTTTTATTACAAGAAATAAAATACAACTTCATTGTAGCTAGCTCAAATTTTGTTGCAGTGTGATTTATATGATTTGCCCCAATAAAAATTTTTCTTTGACTATCCTGTAACTACAAATTTACGATAATTGATTGCGAATGTTTAATAATCATTTAAAATACCAAGAATTGTTTATTTTTCAAAAGGAGTTTCATATCTAATTCAATAATGTTAGCTAAAAATAAATGTCCCCTTAGAAATTCTTGTTAACTCATTAAAATGAGTTGGTTTATCTCTTCTATAAAACTAAAAGAAAAATATTAAAGTCATACATGGGCATAGTTTTATATAAAATATAAAAAGGAAGACCACAGATGCATACAAATAATTTAAAACAAATCTTTTTTTGAAAAAATTAAAACACAATTTTCTGTAGTTGTGGGTTATATATAAAATATTACTTTTTATGTGAGAATTACTTAAAACTTTCTAAAAATTCAAAAACAAATTCTATTATACTAGCTACAAAAATAAAAAGTACACCAAGATACAATTTTAAACGTAATTTTGTGTCATTTCCAATGCTGTTTTTGTACATACCT
Organism: Alexandromys fortis; assembly: GCF_014885135.2. Taxonomy (NCBI): domain Eukaryota; kingdom Metazoa; phylum Chordata; class Mammalia; order Rodentia; family Cricetidae; genus Alexandromys; species Alexandromys fortis. Next base: position 3,193,951 of record NW_026068009.1, read on the forward strand.
CTTCCAAACTAAAAAGAACTCCTCCAATCGGTGCCCCAAAGGCTACAGAAACACCTGCGGCAGAAGCGGCTGACAGCACCTACAAAGAGAACATGGCTTCTTTCTAGTTTCCTGATCAAACCCAGCAAACACACTTTATATTCCATGCTATTCCAAATGCCGCCTCTGAGCTTACACATCCTCCTTGTGAAGCAAAGGCAAGTATTTATTCCTAACTATCCTAAGCACTCTGAACATCCTGCCACACTTGATATCACTCTAAGTATGTTCTTAAGGCTTCATTCTAAAAGTACCAACAGCAGCCCCTTGAGTCACCAACTCAACTGCAGAGAAGTTTCAAGGAAGAAGAGCCCACACATTCTGTGGGCCCTGGGCACCTCTCTAAAGACACCTGATCACTGGTGATTTTCTGCCCGTAGACAATCAACGATACTGTAATTTCTTTGGAAATTTATTGAATTATTATTCTTAGGAATCTTTATCCCTATCACTACTTCGATCCAGTAAATATTTAAAGGAAAATCATCAAATGTTATACTACTATAAAGAGCATGAATTGTATCAAGCTGCCTTGCTGCAGACCAGCTATACAACCATGGTAAGAACCTCAACCTCTCTGAGACTTCCTCTTCTTTCTAAAATGATCATGATAATGATATATACATATACAAAGTACTTAGAATACCACCTAAAAATTCATAATACAGGATTTGGATATTTTGCTTTTTAACATACCTAAACTTATATATACAATTATAGTAATAGCACAATAGCTAAAACCATAGGTTTTGGAATCAGAGAAATCTAAATTCACATTCTGTGACTAACTGTATACAATTTAAAGTATGTCTGCCAGCCTTCTTTTTTCTTTTCAGACAGAGTTTCTCTGTGTAACCAACCTGGCTGTCCTGGAACTCACTCTATAGAGTTCTAAAACTCAACTCTAAAACTCAGACACGCATGCCTCTACCTCCTGTACCTCCTGAGTGCTGGCATTAAAGGTATGCACCACCCACCACCCAGTTCTGCTAGCAGTTTAAGCCCTAGTTTTCTAGCTAATAAATGAAGCAGTACCGTAATTTATAATGTTAACAAATACTTCCTAAGTACTGATACATAATCAAGTAATAAAATCACAATTACCATTCAAAGATGAAAATATGATACTTTTAAATGTTCCACTTTGGGGATCTCTATATCCAAGAATAATACCTCAAAACTAAAATTAAAAAGCACTAGCTGGTTGATGGTGGTGCATGCCTTTAATCCCAGCACTCAGGAAGCAGAAGCAGGTGGATCTCTGTGAGTTCGAGGTCAGCCTGGTCTACAAGAGCTAGTTGCAAAACAGGCTCCAAAGCTACAGAGAAACCTTGTCTCAAAAAACAAACAAAAAAAGTACTACAATTATTTATATTAAAGAAACTGATAAAATGTATGTGGGGCTGTTATATCAGTCCCAGCAGGATGAAAGACTAGGGCCTGAGTTTAATCCTTGATGAGATGTAAAGGCCACACCTTAACAACCATAAGATCTCTGTACCATCTAAGGCTGCAAGATTAGAGTATGAAAATGGAATTAAAGACTCTTAAAGAAACTCAAGTCTCTAGAATTGCTCAGGATCCCGCTTTTCATCTAGAAACACCCACAATATATGAGCTACAGCCTAGCTTCACGGTCCGCTAGAAAAGCTCATGCTGGCTTTGCATAGGGAAATGACAGGCTTTACAGCATCCGAGTGAGGAGACTTCCCTTGTACCCTGTAGGTAACTTTCTGACTTAGACTTCAAAAGTCCTGAAGGCACTCACAAATTTCTGTGTATCACACCCATTTTCCATGACATTAGATACTGTCTCCAGGAGGAAATCATAGCCTGACTTTCCAAGCTAGAATATGCAGTAATGTCAAATGCCAAGTGAATAAAAATAGAAAAGATCTTTGAGAAGTCAACTGAAAGCAAAGGGGTTCTAGCTAGCTTGGCTGAACCAGCATTGACAGTCAAGATTTAATCCGAATATACAATTTATACAAATGCGTTAGATCTTTACACTAGGAAATCATACAAGGGACATCGAGTTTATGTAGCACTCATTTTCCTGCTAAATGAGCTATAGAGGCCACTCACCTCCCTCTTTTTAGCTTCATTTGTACTGTACTTTGGAAAGAGGTAGGAAAAGATATTTCCACAGCAACAGGCAACGTGGACCAAGGGACCTTCTTTTCCTAAACTCAAACCCGAGGCCACAGCCAGCACTAATGTGATGGTTTTTATCATTAAAGTCCATTTCCCCAAGTAACCTCTGATGATGAATCCACTCAAAATAGTTTTAATCTACAAAGGAAGATGAAGGCAGTTAATTTACTTTAGGAAACAAGAATTTAACTTAGCAGAAACAACCTCATGTTTCACTCACCAAACTACCTACCAAACTTTGGCAAACTATAAAATATTTCATAGTTAAAAAACTTTATTTTTTTAACCACATATAATAAATCTGTAACATATAATTATGTCTGTAACCAAAGATAAGAGGCAACCCTATCCCAAGAACAAATAAAAATACTATCTCATGGTAAAGTCATAGTAATGCAATCAATTAAAGGCAAATTTAAAAATTTCTGTTGTAGGAATAAACATAAAGTACTTAGATACAGTTCAGTCTGTCAAGAATAAAGATATTATACCTTCTCACCACACTGTAATCATACGGACTGTCCTAACCTACATCACAGCAGATGAATGACAGGCAGTCACAACTGCAGGGACTGACTTCTTATTAAAGATAAATTTACCTATACAGTCTTGACAAATCACAATTTATTTTTAAAGGATATGTTAGAAAAAAATTAAATAACAGAATTAAATGAGTTCAAGCCTAAGTATTATTCTCCTTTAAATTACTACGGATGAGATAAAAAATAAGTACCGATATTACTGACCTACTGTGGTCAAATTTTGTCCTTAAAATGCAAAATGATCAAATTTATGAGTCATTAGCTTATTTAACCTAGTCAGCAGTCTTAGAAAGGAAGGATACATTACAATCAGTCAAACAGCAAAACATAACTAATCCACCAAAGAACTTCAGGCCATAAAGCATTTCTGAAGTTTTTGTTGTTTAAACTTATTCATGAGTGATGTGGGAGTGATTTCTTAATAATAAAGAAACTGCCTCGGCCCTCATAGGACAGAAAATTAGGTAGGCGGAGTAGACAGAAGAGAATGCTGGGAAAAAGAAGCTGAGTCAGGGAGTCGCCATGATTCTCCCACTCCAGACAGACACAGGTTAAGATCCTCCCTGGTAAGCCAGCTCGTGGGCTACACAGAATATTAGAAATGGGTTAGAACAATATGTAAGAGCTAGCCAATAAGAAGCTAGAACTAGCCGGGCCAGGCAGTGTTTGAAAGAATACAGTTTCCGTGTAATTATTTCGGGCATAAGCTAGCCATGCGGGCGGCCAGGTGCCGGGGACGCAGCCCCGCCGCTCCTAATTCAACACATGAGCTATATATTAGTGGTGAAACATGTGTGTGTGTGTGTGTGTGTGTGTGTGTGTACGCCCGCACGTGTGTATGTGAGAGAGAGAGAAAGAGATTGATTGATGATAATCAACCTCTATACTATAATTTAAACCATCTCTCCAGCCTCCAGCTTATACTTAATTTTTTTTATATTTACAAAAAAAACTCTATTTTCTAAAAAAGTACAATTCCTAAAGATAAAAGGCAACATACAGTTTTCAAACAATGACTAACTACATGGCTTACCTCTGGAATTCCAGAGCCACAGGCATATGGAGCAAATACTTTCACCAAAGAAACTGCAAGAAAGGCAAAACTCAAAGCCCAAAAGATGTACATTATGTAGTTCATGATATAAGATCCCGGGCCCTAAAAAGCAAAAACAGCTTAGAGTATGAACATGAGTTTTACAGTGTACCACTAACTCAAGTACCTGCAACATTAGAAACTTACATAAAATTTATCACTACTGTTATTAGTATTTTTGGATTTGGGATTCAGATATTCACCCAGGCTCAAAGCTCCAGGTTCAAGAAATGCTCTTGCTTCAGCTTCCTAAGCAGCTGAGAATATGACCACATGCCACTACACACACAATTGGGTAAAAGTTCGAAAAGTCTCTTGGTTTTTATTTCCACAATGATAAAAGCTTTATATGAACAAAGTGTTTAAGTAGAATCCAAAAGCTAATCACTATACATAGTAAGAAGCCTTATTTCCATTAGGTAAATTTTCTAGTTTTCCTGATTTCTAAAGTCTTGTTATACACATACATAAGCACTGACCTATGCCTATCCACAAATGTTTTAGAAATTGTTGGTAGAGGTAAATGGTGTTGGCACTTGGATTTTTCCTTTCTTTTGTAGACTTCTTATTTGTTTGTTTGTTTAATGTGTAGATGTGTTTGGTTGTGTGAGTTTACTGAACCACAAGCATGTAGCAGCCCACAGAATACTGAAAAGGATAATGTGAGTCTCTGGAAATGGAGTCAGAGCTATGAGCTTCCATGTGGTGCTGAGAACTGAGCTCTGGTTCTCTGCATGAGCAGTGACCACCCTTAACCACTGAACCATCTCTCCAAAGGCTGCACTCAGATTTCATTCTGTTTCAATTCTCCTGAAGACCATTAAACTGACTTTAATTAAGCAGGGTAAAAAACAAATGGAATATAATCCAAAAATATTATTTTGACCTAATTTTGGCTATAATGAAAATTTTAAAATATATCCATGGGACTGGAGAGACGGCTCAAGGGTTAAGAGCACTGGACTGTTCATCCAGAAGCCCGGAGTTCAGCTCCAAGCACCACATGGTGCACATAACCTTCTCTAGTGAGATCAGGTTCCTTCTTCTGGGATGCATGAAAACAGAGCACTCATACACATAAAATACATGAATAAACAAGTCTTAAAATATAGAGAGGTATATCCATATGTGAATATACAAGTGTTGAATCTAATAACCTAAATTTAAGCTTTATTACAGAACATCATTGTAATAATATGACTAAATATTGTAGTACTGCAAAGAAAAACATATGCCCTTCCACCATCTGCAAATACATAAGCATAGTTCCACTCCAAGACCTGCTAACCCTTTTTGTTTAGAGGCACATTTCCTGGAAAGTGGAGATCATCTCTGAAAACTCTAACAGTACACAATGCAGAGATCAATGGATTGTAGGGAGTCCAGATCCACTGGATATGTCTATACCAAAGTTTCTGCATTATTCTCAGTGGGCAGGGGACAGAAAAATTTTAAGAACCAAAATACAAGGAATTCTACCTTAAAACAGTATCTCCTAGAAAAAGGCAGCATTAGCAAGGTCAGAACAATGGCAATATTAATAGACCCATTAAATGTGGAAAGGTAGAAAATTTCACAGGACCCCACCGCTAGACAAAGAACTATATAAACCAACACCGGCTACAAGCATTAGCCTCTTCCAATACAAATGGCCAATGTTAGTTATCCAATACAAATGGCCAGCTGTAAAAATAGACAAACAAAACCAGGCTCAGCAGGATATATTTACAAATTCATACACACGCACGCGCGCGCGCGCGCACACACACACACACACACACACACACACACACACACACACTACCTAACAATAATAAAAGACTAGCAAAGAGTAAGGGGGCCATAGAAAGAGTTGGAAGAAGGGTACCTGGGAGGGGATGGACAAAGGAAAGGAGGTAGTTCTATTTTAATTAAAAATGTATCTTAAACAAAAAAAATATAAAAATGTATGAATTCTTTTAAAGTATTTCAACCTAGAAAGGCTGATTTTATAAATTATAAAACATAGCTCGTACTTCCATAATCCATATTTTCCAATCTTAGCGACTTAATACATTAATCCACATATTAACCTTACACAGCTTCTTGTTGCACTAACTATACTTCTCTGCCACAGCTTGAAATAATCTGTCATAACCCACGTGACTCATATGATCATGCATTTAATGACACAAAAGCTACTTGAAACAATCTGCCTTTGTTCTCACTGTATTTAAAGATTTTTCCATTCCTCTCTGCTACATACAGACTTTACCTTTTTTCCTTAAGTATATATTATAACCAGCTAATGTGATTAATCCTATAGCTACTGGATGTGGACAGATCTATCTGTATCAATGACTAACTCATCTTGAGCAAAGACGTACCTCTGCTTGACCTATGATTAACTCAGCCCATGTTTTCCACTGTGGACATTTATCCCTCTCTTCAAACGTTGTTTCATTAGACCCCCAACAACACTGTTCATGGTTGTACCACAATGCACTGAGGCAAATGCCCTCCTTCAGGTCAGTCATCCAGTCAGCAGCAATGTCTATTAATCCAGCCAGTGCTCCTGTAAGAATAATGCATTGGAAATGTTCCAAAATATAAGTCTATTTAGGGACAGTTGAAACTATCTAGTTAAAAGATTAATAAAAAGCAAAAAAATCTTCCTATAAATAAAGGGTGAATTAGGAACTATTATCTAAATTTAAGATTTAAAATTTTAATTTTTAAATTTTATTTTTAATTTTTAAAAATTTTAAATTTTAGCCGGGCGGTGGTGGCACACGCCTTTAATCCCAGCACT
>NW_026068009.1:3202794-3289194 GCF_014885135.2 Alexandromys fortis
AGAGAGAGAGAGAGAGAGAGAGAGAGAGAGAGAGAGAGAGAGAGAGAGAGAGAGAGAGAGAGAGAGAGAGAGAGAAGATATTTGCACACACACTTGTCTTCCTAAGAACGTTCTAAGCCCATCCCTAACTAGCTTCTTTGTCCTACTGATAGCTTAGCTTTCAGAGCTCTACTGTACAATCCTGGACTTCACCACTCACCCATCCTGTAGGAAAGCTACAGCTGGAATTTCAACATACTGATCTATTTAAAGCCACAGGGACCAATTAAAGACACAGTAAATTCTATGGTGACTTAAGAAATTACATTCCTTTCATAATAGAAGTACCCAACCAAACACAGACATCAACTACTTTTAGAATTGTCTTAAAACGTCACTAAATTCCATTTTGCTTTTCCTTGATAAAAATAAGCATGTTTTTGAGAGATAATATTAAATCATTTCAGAGTTTGTTATTCTTGTTCCTCTGTTTGCACATAACAGTCATTTAATAAACACTTGCTAGGATGTTTTCAGAATAGAAACACGGTGTATGCACCAATCAACAAAAATATAGAAATTATCTAAATGTTTATCAATATGATATTGGTCAAAAAAGCTGTAATGCATATAAAGATGTAATATTACCTGTCACTATGTAAAGCAAATTAAAAACAATGTAAAGTATTTTTACTCAGTGGTAGTTTTCTGATACTTATGATACTATCTAATAAAAATTGCCAATATGGACTAGATTTTTAAAAAAAAAAGTGGTTCTCAGAAGAAAAATTCACAAACAAACAAAAAGGCCCATGAAACCCCCTGAAGCTTTGAAAGAAAATTGTATGTGCCATGAGTTAAATTCCCAGGACAAAACCTAGCCAACCAACCAACCACTGTCCACATCTAATAATCTACACAGATCAGCAAATAGTATTTGCAAAATGATAATTTCATGTTAAGAAAGTATATCCTCAAAGTTCGAGGTGAAGCAATGGATTTTACTGTAATGAACGGCGGTGTCGATGGAGACAACCTCGGAGTGAACACAACGGCTTCTCTTCTAGAACACTTGCTAGTTCATTCTCTCAGGAAATAGCTATGAGAATCTAAAATGGCTAGTGAAACACTCATAGCTTTTCAAACTATACTTGTGTGATGCTGGATTCCTTTTTTAATTCTTTAAGCAAAAAACATGACATTAGAATGCAAAAGCAGATATAAAAATCCACCAGTCTTACTAAGCCAGGCAATCATGAGGGGAAAACAAAACACAAAAAACTCTGCAAATACTTTTTTATTTTATAACATGTATTATCTTTATATAATATTAGTTAGGTTTACAGATAGTGTGTTTGTGGTCATAATTTTTAAGTGAATTGGTATTTTTAAATGTTCTAAATTTTAGTACTAATAGGGAACTATTAACTTATATAAACAAAAGTTTCTTGAGGTTTCTCAATACTTTTTCTAGTTCAAAGGAAATGTGAATAAAAAAAGAAAGAAAGAAAGAAAGAAAGAAAGAAAGAAAGAAAGAAAGAAAGAAAGAAAGAAAGAAAGAAAGAACCGCTGGATGAGAACAGCCAGTTTGTGTGTTTCTTCTCAGTTACCCTCAGGTCAAGAGCAGCTGAACAATCCTCACTTCATACACAGCACACTCTATCGCAGCTCAGCTTCACATAAAAACAGACACAAAAAATCATAACTAATTTGTATAAACTTTATTTTTATAGTAAATTCCAGACAATAAATAAGCTTTAAAAATCTGGAACTTTTATTTCAAAGAAATTTTCTCTCTTTAAAAAATGATGCTTTAGATTATAGCAATTTGTGTTCACTGCACTGTGGGGTTGTTTTGTTTGAGACAGGTCTCCCACACCTCAGCTTCTTGGTTACTGAAATTATAGGCAAGCATGACAACACTTCAATTTTATTTATTTTTCCTCTAAGGAAAACGGGGGGGGGGGGGGGGGGGGGGATTAAAAACCCAAGCGGAAGCGAGTGCTGCCAGCCAGCAACACTAAGAGCTCATCTGTAAGTCTCTGTACTAAACAGCCTATTACCCAGAGTTCAGTATTACTGTATAAAATAAAAACCAAGGGGCTGGAGAGAGAGATGGTGGTCTTAGCAGTTAGAGCACTGGCTGCTCTTCCAAAAGACCCAGATTCAATTCCTAGCACCCAGATGGCAGCTTACAACTGTCTGTGTCTCCAGTTCTAGAGAATCTGACACCCTCACACAGATATACATGCAGGTAAGACACCAATGCACATGAAATAAAAACAAATCATTAAAAAAATCAAAAACAAACACAGTGGCTTGCTATGCACACACAAAGCTTTATCCAGGATCTAATTTGAGAAGCATCTCAGCATTTATTGCTAAGAAAGGAAATGTTAAAAAAAAAAAAAAACAGCAAAATCCTACAAAACCTTTCTTTCCTCAGTACATTATGTCCCTTTTGCATTAGTCTTCTGCAACAGAGTTCTTTTTGCCTTAGCAAAAAGATGCTGAAAGCAAGCATCCTGGTGTCCTCACCCAACTCCTAGGCTGCACTTCTTCCTTTCCTTTGTATTTTGTCTCATTTTATTTCTTTGTTTTTAAATTACCTCAAACAATTTCAAAACGTACAGGGTATAAATAACTAAAAGAGATATACCAAGACAAAGAGGGAAAATGTATCATGTATGACATGTCAAATATATTTTAATGCCTATCAATTTGGTGAACTGAGATCATTGGCAGAAGTGTACTTTTAAATGATCCATTTTGCACTACTTTTATAAAATACTGAAAACACTTACACGTCTGTGCCTTTCTCTGTCTTTACACTTCTCTCGAACCCAGTCAATAGTATGGAAATCATCGTATGTACCAACACCTGGGATCGGCTCATCCAAAAGATCCAGCAAGTGTGTAGAGCTATTAATGCTGCCTCCATTTGTCATTGTATAATGAGTTCCTGCAGAGAAAAACAGAAAAAAAGAGCTTATTTTATGTTAACAGTGAGTTTTGCAACTTCCTTACAAACTGGTAAGTTACAAATGTCATCACACAATCACTGAAAAGTAGAGGAAATACTGATTATCTAAAATTCATTTCTAATTGTGGATAAATTAAGGTAAAAGGGATACTCATGACCTTATACCAACAAGCAGCCCAATGATCTCTGGTACTCTGGTCAAGAGGATTTTGTGTGGATTACTACTATTTACCACCACAAGATAAAACTCCAGTTAGAATACAGCTTGTGAAGACTGATAAACAGAAATGATTTTCATCTAGTACAATGCAAATAGTTGCTTTCTAGTAGGAAAGATAACTCAAATTATGATTTTTTATTGCTGCCTGTTGCTTTATTTCTTCCTGTCATAGACTATATATATATATATATATATATCTCACCTGTTTCCTGAACTGTTTTTTCATCATGCTGGCCCTTCATTAGGATTAAATAAATCCTTGACAAATATTTACTATATATTTTATATGTATAAACAAACATAAAGAAGGTTCTGGGATGCTGAAAAGACAACTGGGGAATTGAAGAAATACAGAGAGATTTTACATATGAAAATAAGTTCAGCTGGGCAGCGGTGGTGCACACCTTTAATCGCAGCACTTGGGAAAGAGGCAGGGGCAGGCAGATTTCTGTGAGTTCGAGGCCAGCTTAGTCTACAAGAGCTAATAGGACAGGCCCCAAAGCTACAAAGAAACCCTATCTCAAAAAGCTCAAAAAAGAAAGAAAAAAGTTCATTCTAACGTATAAAATTTTTAAGTTTATAAATGCACTGAGCTGCCAATTATGCAAAAAGGGGCCTTAACAAAAAGTTCATAATTTAAATATAAACCCTTTGGAAAGACAAACGAGAATGCCCCCCTAGGCTCTTATATCTGCATATTTAGTCTCCATTAGAAGAACTGTTTGGAAGAATTAGGAGGGGTGTTCTTGTTGGAGAAGGTGTCTGGGATGGACTCCGAGAGCTAAGCAGTCTCTCTCTCCTCTCTCCTCTCTCCTCTCTCCTCTCCCTCCCTCCCTCCCTCCCTCCCTCCCTCTCTCTCTCTCTCTCTCTCACCTGTTACCAATGATCCCTCAGCTCTCAGCTATTGCTCTATTGCCATGATTGACTGCTTCCCACCATGATAATGGACCAACCTGAATCTGTAAGCCAGCCCCAATTAAATGCTTTCTTTGCTAAGAGCTGCCTTGGTCATGCTGTCTCTTCACAGTAATAAACAGTAACTAAGACATATACAAATAATCTCAAGTCCACAAGGTCACTACTAGGAATTTTTCTTTAAGTTTTTATCTGTATAATCTTTGAATAAATTAAAAATTATGCAGTGTGAGCAGAATTTTCTAAAACATGTTACAGAAAAAAAACTAAAACCATAAATGCCAGAGTACTTATAATATGATCAAAAGTCAGCCAACAGTTAGAAAGCAAGGATTTGTGGCATGGAAGTCATATGGTTACAGCTACTTAACTCTGCCACAGTACCACACAATAAAGTAAAGAAATATATCAGCGGACGAATAAGAAAGCATTCTAACAAAAGTTTAAGAAACAGGTAAAAATTGCCTTTAAAAATAGGATAAGAAAAAGATAAGGGGTAAGATTTATCACATTAGCCAGTTTAGCAAACCCTATTATACCGATGTTGTGCCAAAAAATAAATTTAAAATAAATAAAAACAAAAAATAAAAATGAGGTCTACTTTTTTTTTTAAACTTATAAGAACTAAGCAAACTTTCTAGGTGACTTGCTTTTCTGTCTTTCTGTTGTAAACTAACTTATCCCCTTATATGTAGAAATAAATAACCTCAAGCATTTCATCAAATAAGCTATCATGTAGCAACATCAGAGGCAGAGCCTTCCCCAAACACTAGGTAACATGTCTGATGTCAGCAAGAGGTTCTCCTACATACACTGGGGGAGTGAAGTAAGAGTGGCAAGGGGCTTCCATGCCAGCCCAAAAACATTAGCAATGTTAAACCAACAAAACACACCATTTCCTCATCATTCAACTTTCCTTGAAACAGGTATGAAAATGTGAAAATCTACTTCCTTTTCCATAGTAGAATTCGCTCATCTCCGTATGGAAAACACTTGAATGTTTACAGTGGGAAGGTGTAACATGTCTACAAAGAGAATAATATATTGATTTAGGTGTTCAGGCAGAACTGCTCCAAGAATAAACAATATAGTGGTATTGGCTGACAGTTTAAAGAAACAATCCCTGCATTGCAATGTTCATATTCATTTATATAAAACACAAGCTATATTTAAAGCTTTACATTCTTCTATTTTGATAGAAGCTACTTTAAAGCTACACATTTTCAGAAGTAAAGTCATTTATCAAATTATAAAAGTATTTGTGGCCGGACGGTGGTAGCGCACGCCTTTAATCCCAGCACTCGGGAGGCAGAGGCAGGCGGATCTCTGTGAGTTCGAGACCAGCCTGGTCTACAAGAGCTAGTTCCAGGACAGGCTCCAAAACCACAGAGAAACCCTGTCTCGAAAAAACAAAAAGTATTTGTGATAGCTCAACAAATATAAGAATATCTACTTTGCTTTCTTTTTTGTTTGTCTGTTTGTTTTGAGACAGGATTTCTCTGGGTAGCTCTGGCTATCCTGGAACTTGTTTCGTAAACCAGGCTGGCCTCAAACTCACAGAGATTCACCTGCCTCTGTCTTCCAAGTACTAGGATTAAAGGCATGGGTCGCCACCACCCTCCAGCACAAATGTACTTCCTTATTTGGGAAAAGCATGTACTTTCTCTAAATTTTACTCTTAACATAATTAAAAATATAATACACTCATACATGTTTTATATCTATGGAAAATGTTATGATTTATATAACTTGGTATATTTAATGCAAATGCAAGACCAAACACAGAATGAACTAATGTGATAAAATGCTAAGATTTCTGGAATTCAGATAGAGCATGGAGGACTCTTTGTATTAATTTTCACTTCTATAAATCTGAAAATTCTTTTTTCTTCAATGCTGAGGATTGTGGATGCTACGTGCCCTGAAATTATTTAAAGAATCTACTACAGGGATAAAGAACTAGCTCAATCAGTAAAGTAGCTGTTGTGTACACAAGAAAACCTGAGTTCAGATCTCAGAAGCTACCTAAAAACCCAGGTGCAGTAGTGAAGTACTAGGGAAGCAGAGACAAGGATGGATCTCTGGAGCTTGCTGGCTAGTTATTCTAGTCAATTAGCAAGTTCCACGCTTAGTGAGAAACCCTGTTTCCCACTCAAAGGGGGACAAAAAGAGGATGACTATAAAGACAAGAAAACAACTGGAAAAATGTACAAAGATACTAAATACTGACTGCTCTTCCAAAGAAACCAAATTCGGTTCCCAATAAAATCACCTGTAACTCCAGATTCAGAAGGATCCAATGTGCTTTTTTGACTTCTGCAGGCAGTCACACACATGTGGCACACACTCATGCAGACAAAGACACACAAAAATAAGTTAATAAATACACAGATGGGGCTGGAGAGATGGCTCAGAGGTTAAGAGCATTGCCTGCTTTTCCAAAGGTCCTGAGTTCAATTCCCAGCAACCACACGGTGGCTCACAACCATCTGTAATGGGGTCTGGTGCCCTCTTTTGGCCTGCAGGCATACACACAGACAGAATGTTGTATACATAATAAATAAACAAACAAACAAACGGATGGATGAATCTTTAACAAATAATGAGGTGGAAATTGATTGAGGGAGATATCACACATCAATGTCTCTGGCCTTTACATGTAGTTGCACACACACATGCAGAAATAGAATATATGCCCTATACAAACATCTCATGTATACATAAGTCAACTATTAAATGTTCTATAAGCTCCAATACTTTTGTCCGCTATATAGCCCTTCTCTGAATAAAGCTAATGAGCTAGAGACTTGTAGTTTCACTATTTTTCTATGCAAAACTCAAAACTTATATACCCTTCCTCATGCATGTACAATAATATATCAGCAGAACCATGAAAAGCATTTCTAAAGTATCTGTCTTTAAGACAAGCATATGGAACAGCTATTTCTCCAATATAATAGTGAACTAGAAAGTAGAAAGGGATTGCTGGTCTCACTTTTATGAAATAGGAAAACAGGAGCACAACAAACACTTATATTCATAATCACATGTTTTGGATTTACTCTATGGAAACTATTCTAACTTGCCAATTCACAAAACTATGCAGCAAATCAAAACTTCTAAAAACTAAAACTTTTCAAGAATTCACATATTTTCTTTAGTATGGGATAACTCTAAACAGCTTGTATATATTTTGTTCCACCAAACACAGACACAAACTAAATCATTAAAAAGAAGAGGAGGAAAAGACACTTTAGCCTACTCTAATACATCATAGAGATGCACATCTCTATGATGCACACACCCCACATGTGCAGGGTGTATTTACTAACATTAACCACAGTCGTAAAGCATTTCAAATGTGTCATTTCTCTGTATACAGTTCATAGCAATATATGTATGTGTGTATAAAAGGTTTTAATTACATATGCCAAAATGAGAAATGGAAATCAATTACATGTATATTAAATCTTTTAATAAGCAACAGATTAAACATTACCTTTCAACATCATCTTACACATGAAGTAGACAAGTTTAGACACTAACTTAAGTTCTCTTAAAGTACACTCTTTTACACTAAAACAATATTTCAAGAGTTGGCTAATATAATATGGCTTTACTAAGACTGATATACACAAATAAGCTCTGGAAAATAAAGAGGTCTTCAAGATTAAAATAGATTGGTCAGACCTCTGCTCTTCCTTGATTATGCCTGCCTTTGACTTCAGCAAATAATGCCTCTTACAGGGCTGGAGAGGTGGCTCAGTGGTTAAGGGCAATGCCTGCTTTTCCAGAGGTCCTAAGTTCAATTCCCAGCAACCACATGGTGGCTCACAACCATCTATCCTCTTCTGGCCTGCAGGCATACACGGAGGCAAAAGGTTATACACATAATAAACAACTCTCAAAAAAATTTAAAAATACGTCTCTTACAACTGAATTTTATTAACCTAAACTTACAGGGTGCCCTCGTTTGCTTATCTGTAAAGACAGTAATGGAGGTGTAGGAGAATACCTTTCAGAACTATGAATGAAGTTCCATGACCATTATTTCCTTATCCTGTCCACATACTTCCCCTGAATATCAGAGAAAACTATTACCAGGGAAGAGTAGAACACTAAAAAAGTTAGTATTATTGGGGCTGGAGAGATGGCTCAGTACTGAGAAACACTAACTGCTCTTGCAGAGAACCTAAGTTCAGTTCCCAGCATCCATACAGAAGCTCACAGCCATGTGTAATTCCAGGTCCAGGGTTTATGATGCTCTCTTCTGGCCCCTGCAGGGATTGCATACATGGGGTATACATACAAACATGCATGCAAAACACTCATACATATAAAATAAGAATAAATAAATTTTTATTCAATATTATTTCCAAGTTTCAAATTAAGAATTCTAAAGGCCATACAAAAGAGAAAAGCATAAAATCAAATACTTCGAGCACAAGAGATGACTTTTCTATAATTCAAAAATCTATAAGGAAAATAAATGGCTTAGAATTTCTGCAAGCAGCCATATGAGGAACCCATCTTGCTCTATTTCATGAGATGTGCTGAGGAAAGATGGGAGAAAACCAAGTAAACAAGAGTCAGACTTGTGATTGGCTTCAGCCTTTTCCACTTCCTATAAGTGAAATATATAGACTATATTTACTTATAAGCTGGCCATATTAGTTTACATGATGAGTTTTCATTCATGCTTTCTGAAAGTCATATCATTAAATGCACACACATACCACTCTTGATGAGTTGTTTAATATATTTTCTATGGTGTACTTAAACACTTAGATCATTTTGACCATTGCAAACAGTATCTGAATATTATATATATATATATAAAATCTTGGTTATCTTTTCCAATTAATTTCAACTTTTCCTTGTCCCCTTTTTCAAAACCCACTCCCAAATATTAAAATGGTTAAATAATCAAGTAATTATCCTCATCAAAGGGACACTGTTTGTATAAAAGGTCCATATGAATATAGTACACTTTACTTCTCTTGTAGTACCACATCTTCAACCTTTTAAAGAAAACTTTTACCCCATAAAGCCTGCAGTCTCGATCTGGAGATCTATCGGATACATGCCTCAATCAGCACTAGGCACTGGATTTCAACTCTCTGAGGGACAGGTGGAAGAGAAAAGAAGGAAAGGAGGAAGAAATGGGAGAGAAAGAAAGAAGGGAGGGTCCATCAAAACTAGCTGCTGGATATATAAATTTCAAACAGACTGATACAAAAAATGAAGCTAATTCATTTTGACAGCTAAACTAAGCTGTCCTAAAGTAAGCTTGCTCCTGCTTCTTGGATTCCAAGATATTAAACTATATTAAAGACCAATCCCCCCATAAGCCTGCAGCACACACACACATACACACACACACACAAAGAGAGAGAGAGAGAGAGAGAAAGAGAGAGAGAGAGAGAGAGAGAGAGAGAGAGAGAGAGAGAGAGAGAGAGAGAGAGAGAGACTTCTCTGGAGGTTTGCCCACCAAATATCTGTGCCTGCAAATCTAATATCTACTTATAGTTACCTACCAGTTAAAATTCAGTAACAAAAAGTCTGAACAAATATTTTCCTCCAGAGGAGCCTAGAAAAGAAATCCCATAGCCTTAATATACTTTGATGTTAGGTTTTAGAGAATCAAATTCCAACTTTGTCACCTATTAGATTTGTGAACCAGCACACATTACTTATTAACTTCTTAGCCCATAGGTCCATTCTGTCAGCCACTCTTAGCTTAGAGGCCAGTGTGTAGATCAGAAGCAGATAAGTAGTAAGAAAGGTTAATATTTGACAGATAAGAGGAAATAAAAAATACAACTTTTAATTTTATTCAAATGTTTTGGTGTCTAAGACTTCACTAGAGTGTATTATATTATGATATTCAAATAATATGATCAAATCAAATAGCATTAATCTTAACCCAAAACATTGACAATATGCAAAAGAGAAAGGAAGGAAAAAAGTATCTTCTACATTTAGGCAAGGAATTCTTCAACTGTAGAGGTGGTGGGTAGAAGTCTCAAATTTTTAACTCATAATGATTATGCTAATATATAAATAAAAACAAGTCGTTTAGAAGTATAATCAACAACATAATTGGGGCGATTTCACAGTTCAAATATCAGTAACAGTGAAAGACTTCACTGAGTAGAAAAACTACTCAGTTAATGAACTGCAGAGTGGCCTGCAAGTGACTTCACCAATTAACCATAAAGAAGGCTTTTCAGCAGCATTTCATTCTTCTACAGCCATAGAACTGCATAACAGACGCCCATGAAAATAAAATGCAATATTTACAAGTTACCTGTAACATAAACACTTATTTGTAGAAAATTTAAGTCTAGCTGCTCATTGAAGAAACATTTCTAATAGGGAAAGAATAATCTTTTCAACAAATGATCCTGAAAATAGCTATCCATGCAAAAGAATGAAACTAGACCGCTACCTCACACACATACCTGAACAAAAACTCAAATTGATCGAAAACAAAAATTAAGATTACCTAAAAGTGTATAAAACCCTCAAAAGAAAATGAGTCTTGTGACCTTTACTAATTAGGCAATTAGTAAAAGCTCCTGGCACTTGTTGAATTCGAACGTGCAATAGTGTTCTTAATACAGTTCTTCCAGTACAACCCTGTAAGACAAGAATTATTCTCCATCTTAGAAATTTGAAAAACAAGAATAGAATACTATGAAACAAGATCAAAGTCACAACGTAAATAAGTAGTGGAATAAGTACCCAAACCTATGCACTTTCATTCCAAAGTTGCTGCCACTGTATTAGTAGGGTAAAAAATAATTCCATGATTGGTAAACTTATATTTTACAGTAAGTGGACACCTTTGTCAAGAGTAGGTTCAGAATGATTAGTCAATGATTAATTCCTAAGCATACCTGCTTCTGTACTTAGCCTATGGAGAACCCTATTCATAACAATCACTATGGGAACTCTGCCTTACTTCCAGGCTCCAGATCACTTTTTACTGTATTGTTTAAAATGCTACAGTAAAAACTGTTATGGGCTGAAAGGAGCCTCAGTGATTAGAGAGCCCAGATCACAAGCAAAAGGACCAGTCTCTGGGTATCTCGAGCCCAATAAATGCCAGGTAGGTGTTACAACTGGTTTATAATTCCAGTCTTGGAGACAAGAAATCATAAAAGCATGGGGGCTAGTAAGACTACACCTACCTGTTGTTAGTTCAGACACAAATAAAGATTGCCCCAAATTAACAAGGTAAAACATGGTCGAGGGAGACTCCTAAATTACCCTCTAACCCCCATACTCACATAGACAAACACGTATGCATGTCCACACACGCACATACGATAAAAAGAGAACATGTGTACTGATAGTCATGGGCAGTGTTTTGTCCTCAGAACACACATTCCAAACCTGCTGTGATAATGCATTCCCACTTTCCCCCTCAAGTTGCTCAAGACTGACCTTCCACCACAAAAAGACACCTTTACTTACACAAATTAGAATATGCCTCTAGGTGTAACTCAGAAGCTAGTTTGTGACTATTGTCTACAGCATTCCTCACTGACACACTTACAGGTACTAACTAAATAAAATCAAAGTTCAATAAATGATACTATTTAGTAAGTAGTGATTTTTTTCACTTTTTGTTTTATCTTTTAAAAAATACTGGTCAATTTCATAACCAACAATTTAAACCTAAAAGCTGATGCAAAAGTAGAAAATAATAAGTATCAAGATTATCTACTTTTCCATAAATTAATATTCTTTAAGTTCTCAACATATAGTTCTCAACATATAGTTGTTGAGCTGTATTAAATAAAAAAATTACAAACTGCTACAACTTTCTTACACTGAATTCAGGAATAAATTCTGTAGTTATATAAATAGCAACCTTTTTCTGTGAGAAAAACATTAAAATGGCATTATTTCAGAAAAAGGTAAATGTACCATTGCTTAATAAGATTGTCTTTCCAAAGATATGAAGGTGAACTTGGCATTCCCACTGACATTATTATTGCTATCACAGCAGACAAACATAAAGCATAACACTGAGCACTATGGAAGAAAGAAGACAGAAATCCATGTTCAGGTGTTCCCTGCCACAGAGTTTAGTCCGTCTTGAGAGCAGCGGGTACAGCTATGCCTGTTCTCTGCCTCTGGGAGTTTATGGTTATTGTGGTAAGGGAAGAGAGGTAACTGCTGTAGGTTGACAACTGAGGTCCCAGGGTTTTGGTAAATAAACAAGCAATGGCAAGGGCTGCCACTGTTGACTCAGTTGGTAGCTATTTACTTAGCATGTACAAATCCTAAATTTGATCCCCATCACTGCATAAACTGGGCATGGTGTACACACCTGTAATCCCAGAACTTGGTAGGTAGAGGATCAGACGTTCAAAGTCATCGTCAACGACCTTTCAAGTCCAAGCCTGGACCACATGAAACTGTTTCAAAAGACAAAACAATTGTGCCAAGCTTGGAGCTTTGTAGTGAGTAAGGATCAGTGAGATGGTAGCTAGATCAATGACGGAATAAATGAAATATAGACGTATATAATCTGAAATTTTGCTCAGTCATCTAGTCACATTTAAGTACTTAAACCACCAAGACTTAGAAGCTTATACAAAATCCAAAAGAAGGCATACAATTAATGGGTAGCGATGCTGAGCCCATTGCCTACTTCAATGTACTCTTTAGTTCTCTATTGTGTTGCCACCTCAACAGAAAAGACAGCAAGCAGCCTTAGATAGATAAGGGAGATAAAAGAGCTAGATAAAAGTTCCTACGCATATTGGAAGCAGGTTAAACATTTGCTTCTGATGTCTGTATATACAATGATATGTATACAGCATCAGAACAAATAGTAAAATTTGCAAAAAAAAAAAAAAGCTAAAGTATATTTTGATCTGAGTTGTAAAGGAAAGAAGACACACACACATACACACACACCACACATAAAAAACGTACACATATCAATTAAAAATCAAAAATAAAATTTGAAAGTACAATTTAGGCTACTAGTCTCCTATGAAGGTATAAAATAGAAACCTCAATGCAAGAAAAATGCCAAAATTACAAATTTAGTATATGTGGTAAGAAGTCTGCTTACATCCTGAAAAATAAATATGAAAGGCATTTCTGATGTAGGATAAGCCAAAAGATTACTTAAAATGAATCACAGTAAAGTGTTTGTTGATTACTTTTAGAAAATAGAGTGAGAAATAGTGAAATGATCAGGATTTTTTTTTTGAAAATTTAAAATTTAAATACTATGGGCAATATACATCAAACAACAGGATCTTGCTTATAACAGTGTTTGAAGGCAAAAAAATAGTTCAAAACAAAGCATCGCTAGGATGAAATAATTTATTTTTCCTTTGTTTTAACCAGAAGCCTACAGGATGCCCTTTTGACAACAATAATATATTTTAACACCTGGATTCCAAAAGTTGTACAAAAAGTGGAGAATTATGTTTTCAGGAGAGACCAATCCACTCACCGAGTCTCACAGGCAGGGGAGACTGAGATACAGCTACCTCTCTTCACTGCCCTCTTTCCTGTGCATCATAAAACTAGGCTATAAGTTTTGATGCAACACAATTAATCATCCTCTGACTAGCTCTTTACTCCTGACAGCATTTCTTCATTCTATTCTCTTCACCACAATGCCTGGCAAATTCCCTTGTTCTTGGGAAATGGCCTACTTAGTAACACATGCCAAAAGGGAACTTGTCTTTTCCTCTCCTAAAGAGCCACAGAAAATTCAGTCTAACAGCAGTTCAAAGAAATTAACATCCTTGACCATTTTTTTCCAGTATCAAAGCCCTAAGCCCCCACCAGACTGAAGCGCATGTCATCTGAGGTTTGTACACAGACTGTGAGAAGAATAATGCCTTATGATGGGCAGGGTCAAATTATGTGAATCAAACTATTAAGTTTTAGCTGCTAATATTACTACTGTAGCTACCAACAGTCTCCACAGTGCCTACTTGTAATATATATAAACACGGAGCTCCATAAGTAATTCAAATAAAACAAACGGCAGTCAGTGTTTTTAAAGGCTTTTTACATGGAGTAAATGGAATGTTAAACTTGTCCCGACCGACCCCACAAAAAGTCCAGGAACTGCTGAGTTGGCTCGGTACATTAAAAATTACTATGAAGCCTGACAAACGCGTCTGATCCCCGGGGCCCATAAGTGGGAGAGAGGAACTAACTCATTTTCCACAAGTGTCTCCATGCACACGTCATGGCACAGGTGACCACCTCCCTCCTAACACACACAAAGAAAATACATGTAATAAATACAATTTTAAAAAAATCAAAACTACAAAAAAGGATCAGCAGATGAAAGGAATTCAACCCCCAAAAGATTTAAATGCCATAAAAAAAAATGAAGAAAAGCAACATAGTGAAAAAAACTAGCAGTACAAATAAATCAAGTATTTTTTCTTCCTGAAAAAAAAGAAAGCAACAAATTATGAAAACCTGGTTATTTCTACATAGCAAATTTACTCCCAAACATGGCTGTTTCCAAAACACAATTTTAATCTCTAATCAATTATATATAAAGGTTTTTATTTTGAACTTACTTGTTCTTCTAGTCACTAAAATACAGTTAAGTAAAAAGTTTTATTAGTTTATTTTTATTCTTTATTCATTTCCTTTATTCACATTATTTTACTCATTTATTCTATTCATTATTCATATTTATCCCACCGTGAAAAGTGGTGTGTAAATCCAATAATTATCACAAAGCTAAGTCCTGGCTCCAGCTGGACTAAACATACCCATGCTGACTTTATCAACACCCTCTACGAGTTTATACTTTCAATTTGCCTCTTTCCTCCTTACCGGCCTAAAGATCTATTTCTAATTGTGTCCTCATGGGGAAGCTGATTCACTTTTCTTGACTGAAGTTACTTTCCTATCCATATCACCAGCTCCTTTGTGCTGATCTAGGGTTCCAAAGGGTCGTAAATTACAGAAAACAAACGCACTCTCACCCATAGACACTGGGGCACTACAGTGTGGTTTTACAGCAAGGAAATAACTGGCTTGTATTGGAAACACATATCGTTTCCTAAAACCATCAGCTTATATTGACAGAGAAAGTCTCATCAAAGAATGGGGACGACATCTGAGCTTCTAAGAGTGGTTTAGGCCTTCAGGATGGTGCCTGGAAAATTAAGTCACAATTTCTTTTTTCCGTTTCTCTCTTGGTAATATCTACAGGTCTAGTTTATCATTACTAACAAATGGATCTTGTCATCGCTTAGAGAAAGTACGGCCTGTCTGGTTTTCCCATGTAAATACTGAATAGCAAATCATGTGGCATTTGAATACTCACTGTTCAATAAGAGTATTACTAGAAACCTGATGGTAGGAATAAAGAGAAAGGAAAACAAGGAAAAAACAAAAAAGCAACAACTTCAGGGAGTAAAAAGTTATAAAAATTATTCTTTATACTTTTAGTTATTTCCTCAAATGTTCTAACATTATATATATGTGTATATATATAATATTTTATAAATGGAAATAGTATACAAAAAACTCATAAAGGAAAGCACAATATATGAAACACGATATTTAAATAGTTTTTTCTCAAAATATAAAAAGCAACCTTTTACTAAACACAGAATTCTACAGAAAAATATTGCAACTGTTCAGAATCTAATTATTGTTCTCCAGACACAAAATAACCAGCAAGTATCTGTTGAATGCACTGTAAATCCTAAATTCTATGGAACTTAAAACTATTATCAGGATACAAAATGTACTTTAAATTTGCCTTATTTACCTTGTAAACACTAATAAACATTAGGATTAAACCATAAAGTTTATAACATCAAGCAAATAACGCAAACTAATATGGCTCATACATGAAGTCGGCTAGCCAAAGAATGTTTGTTGAAGTTCATTTATTTCTAGAACAACAAATGCCAACTAGTCTTTTTAAAAAAATAATCAGTTTAAGAAAATGAACAAAAGAGCAGTTTAATTAACTAACACCTAATTAGTTTTAAGGAGACCAAGGCAGAGCCTGCCAAAAGATGAACACCATTACACTGAGTGCTCATCTGTTTTCAAAACACTGACTTACATTCTGGATGCATTAAAAAAAAAAAAAAGCTCTAAATTGTTTTTTTCCTATCAAGTTGTACAAGATACCTATGGGAGACAATACAGTATGTCAATTAGCTAAGACATTAAATGAAAAAACATGCTAAATCAAAAAAATTGTTCTTTCCTGCTATTTTTAAATGCTTTAAAATACAACTAGGCGCTTTTACTATTACGCTGTGGTGCAAAGTCTACACGGTAATTAGCAGCAGCCAAAACAGAATGGTATACTGTCCCTCGATTTCACTGTGTAAACTAAAGAAAATATAAGTTTCCAAAGAAAGAAAAACACTACTTTGCAGGTGCCAACCAACCAGCAGGACTTTAGCTAGTGTAAAAGCAGCTTATTTCTGAAGTAAACGGAGAGAATTCTCACACAGAAGATGGAGTCTGAGCCCTATGGGATCTGAAGCAGTGCTAATCTGCACAGAGCAAACAATCAGCGAGGCCCGGCCCTGCTGGGAAGGTCGCATTCTCCCACACCAACCAGGCAGGGCAACTAAGCAGCACACTGCAGCAAGAGGACAACAGACAGCCTGTTCCCAGAACCGCCCGCCCAGCCGCATGCACGACAAGCCACAGAGGATTCAGAGCAAGGGGATGCTCTTACCTCTTTTATGTAATTCCCTCAAGGGAATATTGTCTCCTCCCCCGTCATAAGGCAAATAGGGATCGGAAGAAGCATCCATGATCAGAATTTTTTAAAGAAGGAAAAAAAGAAGAAGAAAACAAGAGAAGCTTGCTAGATTAAAAATACGGTGGCATTTTTCCTCCCCCTGCTACAGCAGGCGAGGAGATGCCATATTTGATGCGGTTGGAACTGTATAGTTCGACTGGCTGAAGCAACTGGGTTCTTCCACAGTGGATGATGTCATCAAAGGGAAGTTATTGCAGCCTGGTTGCTAGTGGCTACAATCTAGCCCGGCTTAGAGGCGGCACAGCCTTCTTAATCAGGTCCTGCTGTGTACGATGACTAAGCGCCAAGTATAACAGACGAAACTGGTTTGAGAAATTTAAAGCGCTCACAACGTAGTTTCAATAGTAAGATGGTAGAAACATTTATTTTTATTTTAAGAAAATAAAAGACCTAAAAAGGTAATTCCAGATGCAAACAATGACCCTTTTCATGTCTAATGTAGGAAAACAAAATCAACACTAAAAGGGTATGGTTTACAATGTACTAATTTATGCATAAATTCATGAGTCATATAACAGTGAAAACTAAAACATACCAACAAGTTTCTCCAGAGCCTTGGCTTTAAGACTATACTTGATATTCTTTTAATCCTTTTAGGGAAAAGGTAAATGCTGAGTCACTGAGTTAAAGAAATACCCTTTACTAATCCCCCCAGCAGGCTCCAGCTCCCTTCCTTCACCCCAGCAGGAGACACCAGTTTAAAGAAAAGGCCAAAACTTACAGTAAACTAGGGACTCTTCCATGTGCAAGTCATGCAAAAAAAAAAAAAAGTTGATTATGTAGAAGACTTTCTGTTTTGATCTATTTTCTACCTTTAGAAGATTATGTGCTTAAGAAAGACTTTAGTAGTAAAATGTATACCAAAGTTAGCTACTCCCACTGTCTCTTTTAAGTTTTTTAAGTTTAATTTTAAGTTTCAGAATGTAACTTTTTGTTTTGAAAACAACATTCCAAACATAGCTAGTGCTCATGTGTGACAGGGGCTCAGAGATTCTTCTAAGGTGAGTCCTCTGAGTGGAGCCGGCTTCTAAAAGGCCTGTCATGTAGCACACTTATTAAATAAAAAGGATGGCAATCCACCATGGAAAAGCCTATGGAACTTGGGCACAAGGGTCTATAAAACATGTTTTCTTCAGTCTTGAATGAGACAACCTCTAGGATCTGCTCCAGCTCTGTATCTGAAAAGGTCAGGTAAGAAAGAAGATCTGTTCACTCAGCCAGGTGTTTTCAGTGATCCTGGAGTCTTTGCTCTCCTAACTTTGTTAAGGTAAATAGGTTTCTATATTTCAAAAGCTTGAAACTCAAATAAACCACTTCTTACAAAAGTCCACATGGAATTTGGAAGTCAAGACTCAGGAAAAGAATCCAGACCATAACTAGTATGACAGACAGGGTATTATATTTACTTAACCCTGGTGTGAGCCATCAGCATTTAAAACAGGAATGGACGTGGTACTTTTTTTTTTTCTGTGCTTTTCAAATCCTCTTTGAAAATTAAGCAAGGAAAGCTTTGACAAAGAGTCAATTTTATTAAATTAACTTAATGTAAATTTGGTCACTTGATGTTCTTTGGCAGAATATATACTGCATAGCACTCATGGTCAGCTCACCTGTATGAGACTATTTCTTTATAAGTCTTATATGCCTTATCAAACCATGGTATTTGGGCACACTCTCCACACTTGGTCATAAAGAATGAAGAAGACAGTACTAGAGAAGAAATATCGTATCTGTGAAATGTTGACAATGCCAAGTAAATTTTGTAGCCATATTGACTTTTCAAAATAAAACATTACGTGTATATCATATATGCATATAGTGTTCTGCCAGCATTTGCATAGAGGTAGTGATAGAATGAGACAAAGTTTATTTAACAGCTGTTATCACTGAGCAATGAGGCAGAAGAGGAAAGTTGGGCTTTCATTCAGCAGTTATCAGTTAGACATGAGTTTAATTGAGGAGAAGATTAGGAGGCTGAACCCGAGGCCTCCTGTGTGCTGAACACATGCTCTAGCCCTGGGTTGCATCCCTAGCACTTCGTCATCACAAATAGATTACTTTTATAATAATGAATGTGAAGGGTTTTTTTATTTCAAAAGTAAATTGTTCATGCCTAACCGGACTCACAGAAGACATTTTTAGACATATTTGGAAACACCAGGCACTAAACTTTAATTTACAGTGAGCCCTCTTCTCTAAGAGAACACCAAGGAGGGGAAAGCAAGATTTTCAGAAAGGCAATCCACTAAAGCTACACAGATGGCTGCAGAGTTCAATCCACTAAACAAAGAAACATTGAGAAGTCTAAGAAGTAAACCCTACAATCAACTGAAATGACCAGAGTTCTATGATACTCATACCTCATAAAGGTTTAGAATCCCCAGCTAGCAAATACACTTTCCAGTCACACTTTAGAAAAGGACAAGGTACACTGGACGGTGAAGCAGGAGGACCATGACCAGGTAATTAAAATGAATTATAATTAAGGTGTGGTGGAAGGGAGGGGAGCAAAAGCTAAAAGTCCAGAATTCTTAAACGTGGCATGCAGGTAAGGCTCAAAGGGGAAACTCCGAAGAAGCCAAATCATGGACTGAGTAGACAGCACAACAAAACTTGCAAACCCCTTTCTAGTCAAGCACATCCTAGATTCCAATCTCAATGTTATATGGAAGTCTGGATAAATCAGACTATTTATATTGTGATATTTTGATGGTCCGGGCAGTTGGCTATATATAACACTAATGATCCAAGAAAACTACCATCTTTCTGTTAAATTTCAAACCCGGGACAAACAGTTGAGGTGCCTACTTAACATATCAAAGCTGGACCTGGTCGGCAGGTTCTCCCAGCACCCTCAGTCCCTGCCTACCTGTTACAGAGTATGGCTGGCATTCCCCACCCTCTGCCCTGAACTCTCCAGCCCAGGGGCTGGGCTGCCCTTCCACCAGAGGTTCTTCCCTATATAAACCAGACATTTTGGTTACCCACCACTTTCCTTTCTGTACCTTTGGCCTCCTGGTCTCCTCTCTCCTCCCTGTCTCAGTGGCCCGGCTCAGCCTGGTCATGTCCACTCTGGAATCTCCCAGACATCCCTGCCTCTGACTATGCTCTCCCGCACATGTACAATAAACTTCCTCCTCCACACCTACGAGCAGTCATGGCCGTTCTTTCCTCTTTTATTTCTTTTTTCATTTACTTAATTAATAATAATTAAAGACATTATTTCAACAAATTAATACACATACATTCTCTCTCCCTCATGACAAGGGCTGAACACTGACAAACACTGACTCTTCCTGAGTGACAACGAGAGCTGAGCACACTGAAATTACACAATGTCTACACTCTGATTACCATGCACTAATATTATAAAACTGCTTAGAAGCAGAACCCAGAAGTTCTCCTATAGTTGGAAATTATGAACTACACTTCTAAATAACCCAAAGGCTAAAGTAAACCATTGTAGAAGTTAAAATGACAATTAATGATGATAACCAAAGACAACAGCATAAAGACTCAATAGTATCTATAGAGAGATTTACAGCCTTAAGTGTACTCAAATGAAAGGGAAAGCCAAAGAGTTAACCATCTATTTACAGCTATATTCATTACTTAACATTTCAAACAAAAAGTTTCATAAGTGGGGCTGGAGAGATGGCTCAGAGGTTAAGAGCACTGGCTGCTCTTCCAGAGGACCTGAGTTCAATTCCCAGCAACCACATGGTGGCTCACAACCATCCGTAAGGAGATCTGGTGCCCTCTTCTGGCCTGCAGGGATACATTCTGGCAGAACACTGCATACATAATAAATAAATAAATATTAAAAAAAAGTTTCATAAGTGGTTTAACTGACTTTCATACTTCTAAGCACTGCTTATAAGAAATTACCAAAGGCTGGAGAGATGGCTCAAAAAGATTAAGAGTACAAACTGCTCTTCCCAAAGTCCTGAGTTCAATTCCCAGCAACCACATGGTGACTCACAACCATTTGTAATAGGATCTGGTGCCCTCTTCTGGTCTGCAAGCATACATGCAGACAGAACACTGTATATACAATAAACAAATAAATCTTTAAGTTTGGGTGGTAGTGGTACAACCCTTTAATCCCAACACTCAGGGGAGGCAGAGGCAGGTGGATCTCTCTGTGAGTTTGAGGCTAGCCTGGTCTACAGAGCTAGTTCTAAGATAGCCAGGGCTGTTACACAGAGACCCCCTGTTGCAGGAGGTCCTTCCGCTCCACCCACAGCTCCTACAACAACACCCTATCTCGAAAAACAAAGCAAACAAACAAAAAAATCTTTTTTTAAAAAAAAAAAAGAAAGAAATTTCCATTGTTCATAAATATCCCAAGCAGTTCGTGTGTAATCACACTCGCTCACTGGGGAAAAGTTAATTCGTTATGTTCATTCCTTCACACTTAACCAAGGGGTAGAGCAAATACAGCACAAAACCTTCCTGTTTTTGCAGGGCTGTGGTGTCATCTGCAGATGGGATTTAGGTGCAGGCAGCCAGGTCGTGCAGTGTAACAAAAAGCAAGCTCACTTCTTCCCAGTGACACCCACTCAGAGTTTTCAGATCTCATTGTTACTTTAGGTTCATTTTATCCAGGCAGGCACCAACAGACCAAGTTCTTTCTCCTAGTACATTTAAAACATTCCAAACTGCAGCAGTGCAAAATTTAAACATATTTAATTTTCCCTAAATGCATCGCCTTACTGTTACATAAATGGACACATTTGGGCAGTCCTCTGTTTCTACTAACATTAAGTAGGTTGCTCTGAATACACAGCCTGAGGATACGAGTGCAGAAAATGTTTACAAGGGAACTGGCAACAGAATGAAGGCTATCAAATGCATGAAGAACATGACCTTGCTGAGAATAAGTACCAGATGAACTTTGGAATAGTTTATTTCTAAAAATAATTCTGAGTAGACCATTTGAAAACACCTGAACTTTTCTCCAACAGGCAACCATTTAAGAAATAGGCTTGGCCACTGTGCTGCCTAATTTTATGTCAACTTGACACATGAAAAAACACCTCCATAAGGCTGAACTATAGGCAAGCCTGTAGTGCACTTTCTTAATTAGTGGTTGATGTGGGAGGGTTCAACTCATGTGGGTGGGACTGTCCCTGGGTTCTATAAGAAAGGCTGAGCGAGCCAAGGGGAAGAAGCCAGTAAGCAGCTTTGCTCCATGGGCTCTGCATCTGCCCTGTGTGAGTTATGACTCTCACTGCTTTTAATGATGAACTGATAGACAAAAGTGGAGTGAAACAAACCCTTTCCTCCAAGCTGCTCTGGTCACAGTGTTTGATCGCAGCACTGGTCACCCTGACTAGGACACACCTATCACAAGCCAATTAGAGAGGTAGCAGTGAAAAGCAGGAAGAGACTTAACAATGCTGTAGGAATCTCACACCTCTGGCAGCCACGAACATCTGCATTCACGTGCACATACAATGCATACATATAATGAAAAGTAAAAATTAATTTTAAAAATGTTTCTGTATTAATCAGGGTTCTCCTGAGTCACAGAACTTATATGATAAATATATATAATGTATGTATATATAACTTATAAAATGTATGTATATCATGGAATGTGTGTGTATATGTATATATTGGAATGACTTATGGGCTGCAGTCCAACAACGGCTAGCTGTGAATAAAAAGCCCAAGAATCCAGACGCTGCTCAGTCCCATGAGGCTGGGTATCTTGATGTGGGAGTGTCATATATCAATCTGTTGATTTCATTGGTTAAGTAATAAACACACTGCTTGGTCTCATAGCTTAGAACATAGATGGGAGGAGTAAACAGAATAGAATTCTGGGCGGAAGAGGAAGTGAGGTCAGACTCTGCTCTGCTCCCGGACAGCATGGACGGAGGCTAGAATCTTCCCGGTAAGCGCACCTTGGGGTGCTTACACACATCATTAGAAATGGGCTAGTCCAGGTGCGAGAATTAGCCTGTAAGGGCTAGAGTTCATGGGCCAAGCAGTTCTTAAATGAATACAGTTTGTGTGTTGTTATTTCGGGCATGAGCTAGCCAAGCGGCCAGGGTGTTGGGGACGCAGCCCCGCCGCTCCTATTTCAACAGTATCTCAGTTGGTCCTCTACATATGATGGAATCCTAAGACGTGGGCTCCAATGCCCACTCAGTGAAGAAATGGATGTGCTGACAAGGTTAGGGCAAACTGGCAAAGAATGAACACACCCTCTTCCTTCCTTGATTTTTCCTTCCAGGAGAAGAAGGTGTGCCTTCAGTCTCAAGATCTGTGCTGTCCATTTCTGGATTATAGCTCATTCCAGATATAGTCAAGTTGACAACCAAAAAGAGCCATCAGTTTACAAATCAGACTTCACCAAAGATTCCTAGAGTATGGCTAGTGAGTTTATACTGTCTAGTTTGACATTAGAATTTCACACAGTGTGGACCATCTCACTTAGTAGAATGCTATTGGTAGACACCAAGAAAAACAATACAGATAAAAGCAACTTGTTGTCTCAAAGTCAGCACACATAAGCATTAAATCTTTAAAATGCTGTTGCCAAATAAAATGGCTCTAACTCAGAATTTCTTTCTTGGATTTCTGAGCTACATCACAACTTTCTACTACAGAAATCTTTTGGTCTTAAAATCACAAGCACCCTGAGCTAAATGGCTACTCTTGGATTACTGTGCCAGTTTCCTACCCGAGGCGACAGCAAACACAGAACTTCATTATTATTCATAAAAGCAACCAACTCCAATTCCAACCTAGCATTTCAACTTTTATCTTCTAGCAACAACCTCTTTTATTACAATGTCTTTAATTTTTCATACACTATATTTTGGTCATAATTTCTCCTCTCCCAACGTTTCCCAGATCTGTCCCACCTTACCACATACCCAAATTCTGTCAGTCTGTCTGTCTGTCTGTCTCTGCTTCTGTCTCTGTCTCTCTCAAAAACAAAATAAAAAGCCCATAAAAAAATACATGGAGTCCATTTTGTGTCGGCCAACTATTCCTGGACATGGGGCCTGCCTTGTAGTGTGCTTGATATGCCCACTGGGAATTCCCAGCAGGCATCAACAGCAAACAGCTTGCATTCTGCCATCATTTTAACACACTACACCAGATCATGGCTTTATTATTACCTTTACCCTGGACTTCTCAGCACCTGCACCTCACACCGCCAGAAACTCCTTTTCTCACTGGCTAGCTCTAGTACACTCAGTGAGTTCCTGTCTCTTACAAGGTTATTCCCATGCTAAGTTGCATGATTTAAATCTCAGTTTGCTACTTCTTCAGTCCCAGGCTATTCCTTTCTAAATACCCTGCTCTCCAGATAATGTTCCTTTCTGGAGCATCAAGCTATGAGGCTTCAGCACCAGCTGCTTCTCGGCCTCCAAGTGCATACTATTACTCAAGCTCCTATTCCATCAGTCCACCGTTTCCTTCTTCCATTTGCCTTAACTGTATTATTTTTCAGTTTTTACCTTAAATGACAGACATGTCACTGGTTCTACCATTTACATGTTCTCACATTCATCACTCCGAAATAGCACATCATCTCTCCCTAGATAGCAACAACCTCAAAACAAAGACCCATTCTCACTCACGCCACCATCCCAAGCATTTACTCACCTTGCTCTCTGGTCCATAATAAAGTAGCCTAATAATTATTTGTGGATTGGAAAAATACACAAATTAAGTCTATAAAATTGAGTGTGTGTATGTATGTATATATGTATATATATAATTATACTAACATAATTATGTATGAGGTCATGGAAACAAGTTAAATCTAAAAAATGATAAAAAGCAAATATAATAACCAAGTTAGGTGATTTGTATTTTCAACTGTCAGGTTCAAAGGAAATAAACTCCAATTCCCAAAACTCCAAAAGGTAGACTCTCTCTATCCAGAAATTAGGTCAAACTGCACTCTAAGATTTCTGGTAGTTAGATAAATGCCAGCATTCCTCGGAACTTGGGAAACCAGTTCCCATCTGCCAAAGGGAGTCCTCTTCCTTACCCTTTCCTTTGGCAGAAGGGACACAGGGCTCTCCACTGACATAGACCTGTGGCTGAACATAAAACCCAGGCCAGCCTCCAGGCCCATTCAGTATCACAAGTACTTATTAAACATTTCTAAGCTCTCCCACAACCCCAGTCTCTTGGTTCTCCCCTCTGCCTACTCCCCCCAGCTACTCACCCCCTTAATGGCCTGCTATTTTCTGTTCTTATTCTGGGTTACTCTTATCCATTCTCTCTGTCCCCTCTATTCTCTATCTCTTTTTCATTACATAAAATTTTTATTGCTTATTCAGGAATTTTACATCACGTACTCCGGTCACACCCTCTTTCCAGTCCTCCCAGGTCTGCCTGCCTCCCCACCTTTGTTAACATCCCCCCTCCCCCAAAAAAGCCAAGTCCAATTTGAGTTGCCCATGTACTCAGTGGAGCATGGTCGCGCTTCCAGTGACCAGCCACTTAAGAAAGGCTGAGTCCTTCCGCACCTGCACCCCCCCCCAGAAGCCATCAACTGTGGAGAGCTACACTTCAGCAGCTTTCTCACAATTTTACAGTTCTCTTCCATGGCTTTGTCTAAGCTGTTACTGTCTTTGGGGAGAGGGGATTAGGAGCTGTCACGAAAAAGCCTTTTATGTTCCTCTTCCTGTCAACTGTGAGCCTGCAGCCTCTGTATCTTGCTATTCAACTATCTCCACATTCTCTTCCCTAGGCCTGGCCACATGCAGTCTACTTTCTCTGCTCTGGACTCTTCCGGGTGCCTCTGGCTCTTCTCTCATGTCTACAATAAAAACCTTAACATATCATTGAGTGGACATGTTGGCTGTTTCTTTACTGTGCCCCATTGTCCTATTTAGGGAACTGGAATTTCCTTTAACCTAACATCTACAAGCTTACTTAGATTTTATATTTAAAATTTAACTATTTCCAAACATTTGGGGGGCAGGAAGGATAGGGATACTGAGACAGGGTTTCACTATAGCTCTGCTAGTCTGAAACTGGGTCTGCAAGTACATGCCATCAGGGCTGTGGACTTTGTATGTATGTGTGTATGTATGTATGTATGATTGTATCTTTCTGGGACTTGAACCTGGGAACCTGGACATGCAAGGCAAGCACTCTTACCACTAAGCAATATCCCCAGACTTTTCCAATCCATCTTTAAAAGCAAATTTTATTTCATAATAGAAAGAGCTTGAGTACTTCTTACTCATTTCCCTGTTAATACTTTATATTTCCATGGTATATTTGTCAAAATTAGAAACTAACACTGATAAGCTGCAAACTTCACTTGGACTTTAGATTATTTTCTTCACATTTGTCTTTGTAGTCTAGACTCCAGTTCTGGAGACCGTCCTTCACGTTTAGTGGCTGACTGTTTCCAGATGTGACTTGAGCTGGTCAGGTCATGTAAGGTGTCTACTCTTCTTTACATTTTTGTTTTTGTTTGGTTTTTGCTTTTTTTTTTTTTTTTTGAGACTAGATTTGGATTACAGACCTTTGGAAAGAAGAATACAACGATGACATCTCCAGGCGTATATGATATCAGTCTCAACTCATTTGTGACATTAACGTTCTCATTTGGCTAACAACATTTGCCAAGTTTCCCCACTAAAACATTCCTTTTTCTGCCTACCTCTGACTCTATTCTTTGGAAGTGTCATTAAATCAAGCCCACTGTCAAGGAAGAAAGACGTTGGGATTAAGCTCCTTCTCCATGAAGTTGGAAAGCTACAGAAATTTTTGGAATTCTTCCTCAAACTAGACTCTTCCCTCTGTGCCCTCCCCTCCCCCCACCCCCCCCACCCCCCGCATTGATAGCATAGATGTGGGCTCACTTCATACTTACAATAATCCACATTCTTTTTCTGTGGCTCATTTCAATCTAGCTCTGCCCAGTAGGGGTGCTTTCAGGTTCCTCTGGGTGATCCCAATAGGTTTAAAGTATTTTCTTGTTTCTGGCACTCTGAGATACTCTAGCTTTATTTTATATTTTCCCACACCAGTCCTAGACCCAACATTTTTCCCCACAGCAATCCAAGTCATAAGTAAACCTTTAAGTGAATCATAAAATGCTTCTATGAGTCCAGGATAAGCTATCAGAATGTCATGGCAATCTATTTGATGGCTGGGATGTTTAAGCTTTGGATATGCCAAAACTGCCACAAAGGATTCTGAGGTATAAAACACTTCCACAATTTCTTCTTTCATTTTTCTTCCTAAAACTGGCCTAAACCACATTTAGTGGCATATGCCCTTAATCCCAACATTCAAGGGGTAGAGGCAGATGGATCTTTGTGAGTTCAAGGTGAGCCTGGTCTACATACTGAGTTCCAGGGCAGCCAAAACTACCAAACGAGACCCTGTCTCAAAACTAACAAGCTAGCAATGAAACTAGTCTGAATTGAGTAGCTGGCCTAGATACTTCTCATTTCTCAGACAAGGAAACTGAGACACAGAAGTGATAATCACTGCCAGTGTCAGAAAAGCCCTTAATATACTATACCCTGCTTCCCACCAAAGTCTCGAGTCTGTCACTTTTCCTCCTGAAAACCACTACCTTTTGGTGGGTGCTTGTCTATGCAGTTATGACAGCATAAATACCATCCCACCTCACACCCAAATGAATATTCTATAGGCAACTAGTTACACCAAACTTTTCTCTATAAATTCATAATGATTCCAAATAAAACGGAAAAAAGTTCCTAAAAACTATAAAATATGAAGTTAATGTTATTCTTAAAAAACAATTCCCGGGCAGGTTGGCGGAGCCCCGCCATGAGAAAGTGGCTACAGAAGGGCACGTGCCGCGCCCACGGTGGCGGCAGGTAACAGACACGTAAACACAGGAAATAGCCATAAGTATGTATTAAGGAAGAGGGAGAAAGAAAGACAGAGAAAAGAGATAAAAGGAGAGAGGAGAGATAAAAGAAGAGAGAGACAGAGAAAACGCGTGCGCACGCCAAGGAACCAGAAAGGGGCAGGTCAGAGGTTATGGGAGTAGGCGTGGCTAGGGCAGGGACCAAAAGAATAACAGTTAATATACTAAATAGATGGCTGTTTAACAAAACTGCATTAAAGAGCTCCACTTACACGCATACAAATACTAGCTATTATAAGGAAAGGCTAAATAATCAGCATATATGGTTGCCCCTAATAAACTTATTATCTTCTTTCCCATGAATTTTGGAAATAGGAGGAGGATTGGGAGTTCAAGCCCAGCCTTTGCTACATAATGAATTCAAGGTTAGCCTGAGCAATAAGAGATCCTGTCACAAAAACAAAACAAAAAAGTCAACTAACCATCAATACTAAGAGAATTATATATAGAAGAACATAAACTACTTATGAACCAAAAGGAACAACTAGGATGTTACTGAAAAAAATAAAATTTAAAAAGAACTTTCATATT
The DNA here is from genome assembly GCF_014885135.2 of Alexandromys fortis. NCBI lineage: Eukaryota > Metazoa > Chordata > Mammalia > Rodentia > Cricetidae > Alexandromys > Alexandromys fortis. The sequence continues at coordinate 3,231,128 of NW_026068009.1, forward strand.
GGAGTAGGACTAGCAATGAATAGCAAAAATAAGGATGAGGAAAGCAAACACTGCAGAGGCAATGTGGATAGCTACAGAGGAAGGACCACAGCAGCCGCAGCTGGAGATAAGATTAAGCTATACAGAGGTCCTAGGAGCTAACTCAAGCAAAGAACAACCAGTATTGTAGGGAAAGGAGCGCCCAGGGACTAGGTCCTGGAGAAATACCAGATGCAAACAGCCCATTTACCACTAATAAATATTTAAATTATAAATCAACTTTAAGAGCTGTTGACAAAATACAGTTTATTCTCCTATAATAACAAATGTACTTTTATCATAGACATGGACATTTAAGGTCATTTTTTAAAATTATGTAGCCAAATTGTTATTATCTGAAAATCACTGAAACAAATAAAAAAAGTAGTCAAAATAACCAAGATAAAAAGCATTGCTTTCAGGTATTTTTTCCAGTCTTGTATGTGTAATGGTGTGTCCTGTCGCTTTAAGAGAGAAGCTCCACCCACTCCCTCCCAGGTCCACCTAAGCAAGCAGATCTTCCAGCCTGAGCTCCTTCCTTCCCCCACTCTCTCTGGAAGAGGCAGCTGCTGCCTCTCTCCCTTCTCCTCACTTCTCCCCCCACCCCATTTCTCTTTCTCTCTGTTCTCCTTTTTCCCCTTCCCCTCCAAAACCCACTAAATAAATACCCACTTTTGTGCATGGCGTGCCTAATAGGTCTCTGTCTCTCACCTGCAGCTTCTGGCTGTTAATTTATCTTGAAACAAAACTCACTGTGTCAAGTGGAGATCTATAAGAACTCTTACAAAATGTTGGTGAAGTTAAAACCATTAATACTAACACACAAAATTTTATTGCTAGTGTAGAAAAAAATATACATTTAGTAACTGAAACAACATAAACTCATTCACTTACAGTTCTAACGAATCAAAAGTCCAAGATCAAGGTGTCAGCAGGAATGCATTCTTCCTGGAGGTTTTAAGAACAAAATCTGTTTCCTTGCTTTTTCCAGCTTCTAAAGGCCTCTTTTGTTCCTTGATTCATGGTCTCTTCTTCCAACCTCTCAGCCTCCTCTCTAAGTTTCCTACCAGTGACACTGGTCCACCTGCCTTTCTCTTTTAAAAGACCTCCTTGATTACATTGGCACCACCCAGTCATTTCAAGCTAATCTCCCCATCTCAAGATCCCAGATTCAATCACAAAGTCTCTTTCATCATTGCTGTAAGATATTTACAGGTGCCCGGAACTAGGGTTTGGCGGGTGTGGGAGGGTGTGGGAGGAGCCATGACTCAGACACTTTTCTTTGTATTGACCTTTGCATACAGAGTACAAGAGCACCAAGAAGCTACCACCTAGCGCAAATCAAAGCTATCACACCAACAGGTACTAACTACCCTTGTGTCTTTCACAATTGTGTCCTTGTAAAAACACAAAAGTCTGTTTTCCTTACAGATGAATGCCTGACACACCAGCAAATATAATCACTTTATTAAATCACAACTCTTAGCCATGTGTTCTACTTTAATATTCCGAGTGTGGAAACAGAAAATACAGCCCTCTGTCACCCTCACTGTTCTTCCAGAGACCCACTGGGGAAAGACTGCAGCTGGCATTTGAGCTGGAAACTGAACCGATTGTCACAAACCCCACCAACTACAGCTGTTTAGAAGTCAGAATCTGGCAGACATTTCTCTACAAAATCAGGTGAAACTGCCTCTTCAAGTCAAACTAATGGTAACATATGTTACCAATAGTAAATTCACTTTTAGGCAAAAATAAAAACTGAACCTGTGATCCAGAGAACTTCCCAACAGTACAAGATTTCTCCCTGACACCCGTGGCTTCTTGATTGTGTGCATGAAGATGTGCAGAGATTAACTGCTAGGGACTGAATTGTGCTCCCACCCCCCTCCCCTTTGATTCTGGGAGAGCCAGAGGCCTCAAGGTTAGCGGAAAAACAGGTCCTGCAGGCAAAGCTTAAGTGAAGAGTATTATTGAGATGGGGGGGGGGGGGTGTTACCGAGACAGAGACCTGTTAGCCTCTTCAGAAGACAGCCAGAATGGGCAGAGGCTGTCTCTTAAAGGGACCTTTTACACTTGCATACAGACTACATAGTGACGTAGCAGCCACGGACCCTGGGCTGACTGTCCAGGGTGCTGCCTGAGTGCATTCTGCCAGGTGACAGGGGACAGCATAATGCCCGAATCCTAATACCTGCCCCCCCCCCAAAATGTGTACCTTAAGGTCTTTACCTCTTATCTTAGGAAGTGACTCTATTTGAAGATAAGATCCAAATTAACTTTTAAAAGAATAATTACAGCTAACCAAAGTCATTCCTGTGACTTTGAAAGCATAACTTGCATTTTTAAAAGAAGCTACAAACTAGGTGTGGTGCGACATGCTTATCACCTAGCACCTGTGAAGCAGAGCTCCAGGCCAGCGGGGCTACACTGTGACATTCTGTCCCACAAAGACTAGTGAGGTGTGCTTATTTCTGTCCGCAATGTGTCCAAGTTCAGTTGTACATCTTTACCAAAACCTAATAGCAAAGTATTACCAGTTTTAAATGTTTTAACTGTTCTCTCATTATGTGGATATGACTATTAAATTCTTTAAAAAACATAAACAAAAACAGATTTTGAATACTCTGGTCCATAATATTTTGAATAAGAGTACTCCCATCTGTCTAGGCACTACTCATAATAGTCTGACAGACTATCTCTGGATAGAATAGACAGTACAGATAACATAACATTGTAGGAATTCATCAATGGTTACTTCTTGCAGTTATTTTTTTGTATGATTTTAGGCTGAGAATTATTTATATGCAGTTAGCTTTCATTAAGAAATAGCAATATTTAGAATATTATAGTTTTACTATTTCTAAATATTACTATTGAGCTTTACAATTTAGTAATAGTAATTACTATTTAATAATATTTAGAAATAGTAAAGTTAAATACAATGTCAGACTAAATAGAAGTCATTAGAGGTTCCATTCGTGAAAATTGTTCTTACTTAAGGACAGAATTCTTTATTAAGAAGAAATTTATGGGGCTGGAGAGATGGCTCAGCGGCTAAGAGCATTTGCTGCTTTTAAGGACCTGGGTTCAGGTCTCAACACTCATATTTGGCTCATGAGTGTCGGTAGCTCCAGTTCCAGAGGAGCTGATGTCCTCTTGTGGACTTTGTGGGTATTACATGCATATGACATGTTACCAAATATTCATATGCATAAAATAAAAATCTTTCTAAAAAGGAATACTTTTGTGCCTGTCAGATGCCATTCATGCAGTATTGAGAAAGGGTCAAATATGTATGCTCAGTGTGTGACAAGGCTAAGGTAATTTAAACAATGAATTTTAAAGAACACAGTGACTCAACGCCTTAGAAAAGTGAAATAAATAATTCATCCAGAATTCACAGAATATCTATCATTGGGGTATATTTCTTCTTAGTAAGTCTTTTCAGCAGGAGCATTTTTGCTTCCCCAGCTCCCTTTCTGCTACTACTAAGAAAATAATTATGAGTCCTAACCTCGTGCATCTACCAGGTGATATAGCCTCCCAACCCTTGTGTTTGCTGACATCTGAGCCTAAACACAAACTCATTTATACTTTGGGGCCATTACCATTTCATTACGGATAGAGGAAGAGCCTACCAGGGGCTCCTCCTCTCTGAGGAATTAATGACAGTGGTTGCTGGGTGAAGATACCATCTTGTCTAGTGGTGTAGCCACTGATAAGATGTCCGTGATGCAGTAATAACCTGCCACTCAAGTTCATAAGTAACCCTAACTAAATTAGCCACACAAAGCAGAAATGAAAAGTTGGAGGAACACTATTTGGAAGAGAAGGAATTCATAAGGGGGTGAGGGGGAGTAAGAGGAAAATGACTAAAATTATATACATGCTTGACAATTTTAAGTAATATATTTATTTTTCAAGTGTATCGGTGGGCTGGAGAGATGGCTCAATAGGTAAAATCAATGTCTGTTCTTCCAAAGGGCCCAGGTTTGATTCCCAGCACCCACACGGCAGCTCACATTGGTCTGTATAGAACTCCAGTCCCAGGGGATCTGACTCCCTATTCTGGCCACCTTGGACACCATGGGGTACACAGACATACATGCAGGCAAAACACTAATACACACAATAGAATAAGATAATTTTAAAAAAGTTAAGTATGTTGGTAACATTTATTTCTTGGTCTCTTTTCTACATTTTGTCACTTCCAGTGGCTTTCCTTTTGCTTCATTCTTATAACCCACTTAATTACTGAATTCTATGTATCTTTTAATGAGCTGCCTTGTTTCTTTGGCTGGAATAAAGTAGACTATTTTATTTCTCACTAAACAAAAGAAATTTGCACTACAATTTTACCTAGTAAGAGCTAAAGGCCTGGATAACATGAGCCTACTTCTTAGATGCCAGTTTCATGATGTTGATGCCAGGCTCTATCTGCAGGACTTGCTAGCATATGTGTTGTCATCTTGAATGGCCACTCTGCATCTACTTTACCTAGCACTCCTTCCTATAGTTCTCATGGAGGAAGATTTAAGAACATTCAACCCAAAAAGAATACATGTGTTGGTACATGCCTTTAATCCCAGCACTTGGAAGGCAAATTTCTATGAGTTCGAGGCCAGCCTGGTCTACAGAGCGAGTTCCAGGACAGCCAGGGCTACACAGAGAAACCCTGTCTAACACACACACACAATGAATACAATATAAATGAAAGCATAAACATCTTTAATGAAGCTGAACCTAATGGTTGATATCTGAATGCTAACCTATTTTAATCGCTCAGAACCTCCGAGTCTAATGTCACAGATCATTTGAGTTCTAAAGTTCATGTACTGATATACAGATACAGCATCCCTAATTCCAAAATCCAAAATCTAATGTGCTATAAAACCTGAAGCTTTCTGGGCCAACATGAAACAGAAACAAACCAGAAATTCTCCACCTGACTTCATGCTAGTCACAGTCAGTTACAGACAAGGAACAGGCATACTGCAAATACCGTACAAATTATCTTCAGGTTGTGTGTAAAAATAAATTCTGTGTTTAAATGAGTCCCCTGCCCAGAAATTTCATTTTATATAGGTGCAAATACTGCTCCCTCAACATTATAAAAAAAAATCTGAAACGTGGTTCTAAGCATTTCAAATAAAGAACATTCAACCTATATTGGAGAAATGAGTAAGATAATAACTGTATTCCAATCCCAGCTATCATACGTCCCAAAAGTTTCAACAATTAAAGTATCTTACATTTATGAACTATTTTAAGGGTTTTCTAAACAACAACAACAACAAAAAAAAAAGATTAAGACAATTAGGAGTAAGCCTTCTCAACTCTAACATTCAGTTTTAGACAATCTAAAAACTTTAAAGATCTCTTGACAACTGCCAGCTAAACATTTCAGACAAGACAAAAATATACACAGGCTCATATTTTAAACAGTATAATTACATTAACAACACAAAGCAACTGCTTAAACCTGCTAAAGCCTGTGGTTGCCTATACTGAGAATGATTCTCAGTAATTTACTTCACCTGAAGACTGCACTAGCTAAGAATCATTCTAAGTTCTACTGATGTATAACCATGTGTTTCACTGGCAACTGCAGAACCATATGGTTCCCTTCAATGAATCCAACCCTTGCAACAAAAGCTTGGCCCTTCTTCCTGTTATTTGCAATGAAAATGTTTTCAATTTCCAAAAAGTTTTAATTGACTAAAATATTCTTTCAAATTAGCTGTACTTAATATAGATACAGCCGCATCTTTTTGCCATCCATCCACATGTATTACTAGCAGTCATCATTCCTAACAATACTTCTATTTTTGATAACTATCTGTTCTAAAGCACCTAGTATTTACTTTTATTAGACTTTATTTTTGAGATTAGTAAATATATTTTTTAAAGGATTTATAAACTATAAGCTATACAAAAACAGCTATCTCGTGGAGAGTCCCAAAGCAAGTTCTCTCTTATAACTTCAAGCTATTCCATATCTAGGCCTACATCCTTTTCATCAGAAATACTGGAAATGTAAATGATACCTTGCTTGAATGTTCTCAAAGAAGAATTTGTTTATATTAGAATGAAAGAGTTTAGCACATCCAAGCGGAAAGAATACAGGAGAAAACAGAAACAGCCACTCTTAACTCTTTCATTAATAAACTACTCTTTTAATGATCAATTTATATTATCTGGATAAAGATCCCTAATGCACTTAATTCTCAGAGCACTCATTCAGTGACTACTATTTTTAATTAGGAAAACATGGGGCATGCAAAGGCTGACTTGCCAAAGGTTACAGAATTAGCTGAATCAGGATGTAATTCAGGTTTCCAATTTGAAGGCTACTCACCACACAGCAAAACATTGTTGGGTACTTTCCAGTGACTTCGTGCTGTTGCTTATTTGTTTTGTAGGGCTTTGTCTTGGAAAACTAAAAACCAAATACTAAATTATGAAAAAATACTTATTCCCAATTGTGTGTTCTACCATTGGCTGTGATAACTCTTTAGAGCTCTCACAAAAGTAAGGCCTTTCCTCACATTTGTCTGAGTTCATGACGGTAAAGGTCCCTACCTCTTCTAAACACCCCTCTTTCTGCTGCAGTTGGTAGTATCTCATCATCTACAAGAGCACGGTGTATCTCACAAGGATACTTGCTGCTTCAGAGATAATTCCTATTGCTGGTCCTTCATATTATTTTATTGTGGGATATTAGTTTAGGATGTCTGACATTCGTGTATGCTGTGGAGTATTTGTTTAGTGATGCAAAGATGTACTGCATTCTTTTATGTTGATCTTTTTAACTCCATAAAAGCTGTGTTACTTTGCCTGTCTAAAACACTGGATTGGTCTAACAAAGAGCTGAACAACCAATAGCAAGGCAGGAGAGGGATAGGTGGGGTTGCAAGGCAGAGAGGATAAATAAGAAGAGAAATCTAGACTCAAGAGATGAAAGAGGAGGGAGGAGCAAGAAAAGTAGAAAGAGAGGATCATTGCAGGGCTAGCTACACAGCAGATCATGGAGTAAGAAGGAAAGACTTATAGAATGAAGAAAGGTAAAAAGCCCAGAGGCAAAATGTAGTTAAAGGGATAATTTAAATTAGAAAAGCTGGCTAGAAACAAGCCAAGCTAAGGCTGAGCATTCATAAGTAAGAATAAGTCTTAGTGTATTTATTTGGGAGCTGGGTGGCAGGCCTCCAAAAAGTGGAAAAAAAAATACCCAACTACATTTACTTCCCCTTGTACAATACTCTTCCCAATTCAAAAGATGTATTAAAATAAAATTCTCTGGAACTGGTGAGATGGATCTGTGGGTAAAGACGCTTGTCAACAAGCCAGATGACCTGAGTTTAGATTCCCTCTAACCTACACGGAAAAGAACCGACTTTACCAAGTTATCCTGAGTTCCTCATACACAACATGCCATGCATAAACACACACACAATAAACACATGCAATAAAAAGCATTTAAAAGAAAAGAAATTCATTTTTGAGACATAGTATTTAGGATATCTATCAAACTTAAAAATATATAATTATTTTTGAGCACAAAATTTATACAGAAAACACCAATGTCTGCTTCCCCTAAGGCCATTCCAACTTCTTCCTTGCTAATACAGCCTTAATTTCATTTGGTTGGTAAGATATCTCAGTAAAGGACTCATGACTATTCTACCTAGTAATGTCATTCCCACTGCCAGTGGCTGGTGTGGGCTAGGTATATTGTCAAGTTCTAGTAAGTGACAAACTGTTAGCATCCAGGCACACCTTGGCCCCACCCCTTGGGAACCTGGCACAGTGTGTCATGCCTTGTGCCATGCCCGCTGGCATGGCAGACAGTACCCTGTCCCTTTAAAAGACAAGCTCCACCTACTCCTGCTCTCTCTGAGGAGGCAGGTCACTGTCTTCTTCCCTCCCTCCTTTTCTCTCTCTCTCCCCACTCCTTTCTCTTCCCCAGTAAACTTCCTTCTCATTAAATCCTGTATGATGGTGTATCTGTCCCTTACCATGGGATCCACGCTCCCAGTCCCTCCTCACGCCAGCATACCATTAGTGTCTTGACTCGCAGGCAGGTAGGATTTGCTGAAGGAGGCATGAGGCAGAGCACAGGGCGTGATGCCCTGTGCCAGGTTTCCACAGGGTAGGGACAAGGTGTGCCTGGATGCTAACACACACAGAGAAGTATACTAGTGGGTTTGGTTGGAGGAAAATTAGTAGGTCATATTTGTGTACCCTTGTCTTCCCTTTCTACTTAGTTCTCTTTCTTAAAAGTTGGGATAAGGGCATCACCAGCACTTGATGACAGTGGGAAGACGGAAAGTGCTGGACCCTTCCTCCTGTCCCTTCTATTTTCCTGATTAATTTTATACCCCCACATAAAAACCCAAAGAGTGAAAGAGAGGAAAAGAAAGAACGTTGTTCATTTCACTTGATTTTTCAAGTTATGAATGCATATATTCTAGTTTATAACTGCCAATAAATGTCACTTAAATTAGGTAGAAAAAATAATGATTATAAAAAAGCAAATGATTAATAATGCAAGTGCTGTCTTTTTAAATCAAAGAACATCCCAGGGAAGTAGCCTGGAGGTGTTACTATTCTGAAAAGCAATGAAGCAGAGGCAAACACAACAGTCTCAACCATTTTTGCTTTGTGCCATTTCTAAGCTCATAAACAAGAGTAACTGAGAGGCCCAGAAGGTGAAGATTAAAAGTTGACAGTTTGAAAGGTTTAAAGGCTCAAAGTCTGAAGTACAAAGCCACCATAGCAATGTGAATTTACATGGACTGATCCTAGAGAAAGAGACAAAGAGCTTCGTTCCGTGCCACTCTACCCCTGAAGTACTTACGATTCCCAAACGAGTAAGCAAAGGCAAAGAAGCAGTCATTATAATAACAGCAGAGCTGTTGGCACTCTTAAGGTGCTAAAAGAAGAAAGGGGGGGGGGGGGGCTGGAGAGATGGCTCAGAGGTTAAGAGCACTGGCTACTCTTCCAGAGGGCCTGAGTTCAATTCCCAGCTAACAACCATCTATAATGAGATCTGGTGCCCTATTTGACCTGCAGGCATACAGGCAGACACAACAATGTAAACATAATAAATAAATGAATCATGAATACCTCTCATAAAGGCAGCAGTTTCCTACCAAAAAAATTCTCAGAAGCAATGTCCTAAGAATAAAATAATTCTGAGAGACCAATTAACAGAAAGTTAAAACTATGTTGCAAATTCTCTTGCCAGATCCTAGATTGCCTGTCCCCTGCATAAAAGAAAGTACTCTGGTGCAGATATTGCTACCAGTAATTCCACTACTATTTGTACATAGTATCCAGTCAGTTAACAATTACAGGAGCCAAAGTCAAAAAAGAACCAAAAAGAGAAGAAAAAAATTAGGCAACAGAAATGGAACCAAAGATGATTTGGGCACTGAAATACTTAGACACAAATGTCAAGAAATATGCTCAAAAAGGCACAGTAATATGAAGACTTTCTCAGAACATGAAATAACAATATATTACTGTAACACAATATTGTGTATTATAGCATGGATATTATGAAATAACAATATATTACTGTAACACAATATTGTGTATTATAGCATGGATATTATGAAATGGCCACATTCCAAAACTTCAAATCCTCGACACTACCAAATGCTGATGAGAAGGTGGGCAACAGAAACTAAACCAAAATGACAGATACTTTAGAATACAGTTTGGAAATTTCCGTTATTAACTGTACCTTTGCCATAAAATTCAGCTATAATGTTCCAAATATTTACTCTAGTTAGGTGAAATATTCACATGAAAATGAAAAAATACATAAAAAGACGAAAAATACAGAAGAGCCTAAGCATCACAGTGAGAAACTCAACTACAAGTAACTGAAATCCGAAGAGAATGGGGAAAGAAAGCTGTAGAAACGTTTGTGATGGCTCATCTTGGTTATTAACTTGACACAGCTGGGAAGAGGGACCCTCAATTGCAGAACTGCCCCCATCAGATTGGCCTGTGGGCATGTCTGTGGGGCCACTTTCTTGATTACTAACTTACATAGGATGGGTGGTATCAGGAAAGTGGCTGAATGAGCATCCGTGGGAGTACGACGATCTGCAACACTCCTGCATGGGCTTTGCTGCTGTTCCTGCTTCTGCTTCTGCTCTGCCCTGGCTGCCCTACATGATGGACTGTGAGCATTGAGATGGAATAAACTCTTTCCCCCACCAACTTGTTTTTCATCAGCATTTTACCAAAGCAACAGAAAGCAAAGTAGAACAGGGATGCACTATAAAAACAGTCTGAGGATGAAAAGAAATCAAGTCATATTTAAGTTTCTCCCTCCACTAGGGTTAGTATATAGAAAAGAACACTGAAGCATATCCTGCTCAAGTAAATTTAACCACAAAACATAGACATACGCTGAGGTTCACTGAAAAAAAAGGCATGTATTTCAGAACTGTAAAGGCACAAGCCCAGCATGCACCTACAGAAATACAGAGTAACACTGTGGGTAGTACCTTACCTAGCACAGCACAGCTTCTCACTAGGATGCTTGTTTAGGCTTTTCTCTCTCTTTTTTTTTTTCTTTTACTTGGTTTTTTAAAAACATTTTCATGTGACTATTTCACCTAACTGGAAATAAATACTTCGGTACATTATTGCTGAATCTTATAGCTAATAGTATACAAAACTGTCAAGCTATCTTCCAAAGTGTCTGTCATTTTGATTAACAGTTCAAGTTGCCTGCCTTGGTACTGGACCAGTTATGCATATGGGGAAAAATAAATCTAAATTTTTATTCACATTACACACAATTAAATGCAAGAAGATTCTAGATCTAAATATAAATGGCACAAGAAGAAAACAGAATACTATCTTTGATTCCCTGATGTACCTGAAATCTTTATTTTTAAATAACAGACCTTTGGCTATGTAAACCAGGCTGGCCTTAGATTCTCTATCCTAGTCTCAACACCTGGAAGTGCATGTGTGTACCGTCATACCCAATTTAGAAGAATCATTAACAAGAACACAGACAGTAAGAACAAAGAAAAATACTAACTAGAGTTCATTAGAATCAATGGCTTCCCCCAAAACATCTTACTAAGAAAATGAAAGGACACACTTCAAGAGTAAGAGAAGACATTTCCAATAAATGTATCTGACAAATCAGAATATATAATGGGCCTCTATAAAACAGGCCGACTGACCTAGCACTTCTGGAGGCAACCTAAAAAGCCAAGTTAACATATATAAGTGCATTTCAACTCCCAAATCATCAAATATAAGCTCAAAATGAAAGAACAGTTAAAATGTTTAAAACTGGTAATACCTTGGTACTTGGTAAAGATGCTCAACTAACCTTTCACACACTACAGACAGAAATAAGCACACCACAATGTTGGGTATCTCTGACAGTATGTGACGATGCTGACACACGCACACTCTAGATTTAGGTATAACTCAAGATGCGTTAGATTACTTCACTAACACACATGCACTTACATATTTTAGCAGTACTATCAGCAAACGCTAAAGTCTACAATGGAATATACAGAATAACTCACTGCAGTATATTTACACAAGGAAAAACTACACGGCGATGGAAATGACCACTACCGTGTGCAACAACCCAGGTAATCCCAAAACACAATTAAAAACACGAGATAAGAGTTCACATTGTGACCCCACTTACAGAAAGTGTAAATACCCACTAAATCAGTCTAAATGGAAATCAAATAATAGTTGCTGTTAGGGAAAGAAGAGAGGGATCTATGTAATGCTGTTTCTTAACTAAAGGGAAATTACAGAACTTGTTTATTTCTCTGTTTTCATGAGATCAACGTAATGGTTGCATACCTCTCTGAATTACACTTAAATTTGAATATTTACTTCAATACTGGAGATTCTGGAGGTAGTAAAAATATTTTAGGATAATACTATGAATAAGGTCACTGAGATGGATACTTTTCAATGGTTAATTTTAAGTTCTGTGAGTCTACCTTGGCTTTAAAAAGTTACCCCAAATGTTAGTCTCAAAAAACAAAACAAAACAAAACAAAAGCCTCAGAGCATATGTACTGGTAGATATTCATGACTACAATTCTCAGTTGACATGCTGCACTTACCAACTGCTGTGTCACCGTCTAACAAATTGTCATCTTCAGAAGTCTGAAAGTCCATAATAGCACCTGCTCCATCTAAGAGCTCCTCATCGCTACTGGCGCTTGTTATGCTGTTGTAGCTGTTTCTATAGTAGCCTCTATGGAACAGCTGCTCAGACTCCATTTAGCTGTCTGGTTATCTGGAAAAAAGGGGAAAATGGCTTCAACATTTTCCCAACATATGACAAAAATCATGTATTCTAACATCACAAAATGAAAGCTAAGGTCTTTGCAGTAAAAATACTAAGTCCAGCCGCTGTAACAAGGGCTCCCTCTATTATGCTAAGTGCTAAGGGATGGTTCAATTCTTTCTTTTCACTATGCAGGTATCAAAGAGACAGAAGAACTCCTTCAAGCAGCACTGTAACAATCTTAAGATCCTCTAAGTGTAAATCTATCAAGTGCAGAGGTGCGCTTACAATGTGCAGCTTGCTGCACAGGACAGGGAAGAATCAGAGTATGCAATCACTTATGTGTGCATGGACAGGACAGGACTTTGCAAGGGAAAGGCCCGCAGGAAAGACAGCAAATGGCTGAAATTCCAAGTCCTTGGGATTTTACTTCAGGCAAGTGCTACCTAATTTTTAAAGTTAATATTGTAATTAAAATCTTTTAAATTAACTTGAAATATTTAAGTATTTGGAGCACAGGGTCAAACATTAACCCGGAAAAACTGAAAATAGTTAATTTTTTCATTTTTTTTTCAGCATAGGTAAAACCAAATTTTATTTTCATTCTTTATATACCAAAATAATACTCCTACATCTTTTTTTCGAGACAGGGTTTCTCTGTATAGCCCTGGCTGGTCTGGAACTCACTCTATAGACCAGGCTGACCTCAAACTCAGAGATCTGCCTGCCTCTGCATCCCAAGGCATGAGCCACCAGCATCCAGCTCATTTAATACGTCTATTCCAGGCTCACTATCAAGATGAAAATTTATAAGTATGCTGACATGTGTGGGACTCATCAACCATAGAGGGAGTCAAACTAGTAAAGCTTATAAAACAAGACTGACTAGAAAGTCACAGTGAGTAAGTACGCACAGAACACAAAAGAATCAAAGTTCCCAAACTCAACCAAGACTCAAGAGTTCTTAGACAATGTCGCCTCCTTGTTACTTTTCTTTCTGTACATGACATAACAGTGTCTTAACAATAAAGGTTTTTGTTTTCAGTTTTCAACACATACACCCCTTTGCAACAACAGTAAGCTGGCCTTGAGATAAACAGCTTTGGAAGTAAACTACAAAGAAATATTTGCTGTTCTGCAACTTTAAAAATGCTTTGATTATTTTATAATATTCCAAGAGTGTTAATGTATTACTTAAATCAATTTTTTATAGTAGAGGGTAGCTTGCAAGCATATTTTCTATATAGTAATGAAGATCAGATTCCCAGAGATAAATTCTAGTGTGCTGTAACAAATTTCTAATGCTCTCTGCACAAGTACCTTGTCTGCCTCTAACTTGATCTTTATACTATATCTTGCAGCCCTAAAAAAAAAAAAAAAAAAAGAAGAAGAAGAAGAAAAGAAGGAAGGTGTGACTAGTAATCTATACCTATTCTGTGCACTAAAATATTTTAATTATTTTTCATATTTCTTAACAGACAAACTCCTTAACAAAGCAGAAAAGCCCCAGGCTGGCAGTCCCCGCCCAGTTCCCAGGCTCATTTTGCAGCATGTACTTCTTTTAGACTCTAGACCACTCATCTTCCACTTTCTCAGTCCAACCAGGACCTTATATGCCTCCTGGTCCACAGCCTTCAGTATGTCTTTGATCTGGAGCACACCCTCTCCTCTTCATCTAACTTGCTACTGATTCTTCAAACCTCACATCAAATATGCATTAAATAGCTAGGCATTTGGCACAGTCTTGTGGGAACCTGAAGCAGGATTATCCAGAGTTCAAGCCAACCTCAGGAACATATGCCATCTCAGAACCTCAACAACTAACAAACAAAAGCATCACTCTAGGCAGAAAACACATCTCTCTAGCGCTCTCATTACACTTTACAAAAGTGTATGACACATGAGCCAATAATAAGGCATGGGAGCTATTATTCTCTCCACTTAACAGATGAGATACAAAAAATTTAAATAACTTAACCAAAAAAAAGTCTCCCCTAGTACCTGAGTCAAAGTTTGTCTATGTTAAATTTTTCTATTAGTTCTTTCAGTTCCCAATGTATAGCACTGACCACAGCTTTATGAGATTTTATTAATTTACTGATCTTCTGATCTAGAATATATCTTGAAACCAAGTAATGCTCAATTTTTGTTTTTCACTACATAGTCAATGGTTAGCAAAGTATGTGACATACATATCAGGTATTCAATTTAAGTACTTTTTGTTTATTTTGTTTTGTTTTTTGTAAGATGGTCTCATTCTGTAGCCCAGGATGGTCTACCACATAACAAAAATATTTAATATTGATAAATTTCATCAGTTTTCCTCTATGGATATTACTTTTCTTGTTTAAAACACATAAATATTTCCTAGACTGATTTCCCAAAGACCCTGCAACCAGGTAACTTAAGGGAGCTTTGTGGTCTCAATCAAGTTTTGTTTCTCCTATAAAGGTACCTGTGCAGGTGGAAGGTAATGGCTAAGCTCTGAAGGTGTGTCAGCCAACTGTGTCTGGCTGGTAAGTTAAACAGAGAAGTAGGTCACAACCGATGAAAGGTGCAAATGAAACTCTCCATGTCAGACACCAGAAAGAAAGACCAAAGTCGCCAAAGCAATGATGTCAGAGAGGGAAAGCCTAACCATCGATAGGTAAGGCACATTCCTATCTACATTGTTTAAAGGTTTTACTAGCAAGGCATGGAATACCTACCACTTAACTGGTCAGGGAGGCCCCAGAGGTCTCCAGAACCCAGGCTACTGCTACTACCCTTGGCTACCCACCATGACTACAAGATCCTATTGCTGAAGACAGCATATACTTTGGCTGCAGAGCACAGAGCAATGAACCCTAAGCTGACTGGAAAGTCCCTCCTTGATGATTAGCTTTCACAGTGCTGGGCAGTGCTAAACAAACTACTGCGGCAGAGGAGACATCATGGTCTTACCCAGCACTGGACCGTTCGTGCAGAGCCAACCTGCCAGGCAGATGTGCCCACTAGTGCAATAGAGCATCATTTACTTTTTTAGACAGTATTACTTTCTATAGCTCTAGCTGTCCTAGAATTCAATTTGTAGACCAGGCTGACCTCAAATTTAGAGATCCACCCACCTCTGTCTCTTGAGTGCTGGGATTAAAGATGCGCACCACCACTGCCTGGCAATGGTACAACTTTCAAGGGAAAATCAAGCACTTTCTGATTAGATCAGAGTCCTCCTCTGACAGAGGAAATCTCATGCCTGGCACTGAGTCCTGGTCAAAAGCTGTGGCTCGGGAGGTCACAGGCCCAAGTGTAAAACCTGCTATTCTTATTTTGACAGTTGTTGTCAAATTGCCTTCAAAATATTTATGTTTAGGGCTGGAGAGATGGCTCAGAGGTTAAGAGCATTGCCTGCTCTACCAAAGGTCCTGAGTTCAATTCCCAGCAACCACATGGTGGCTCACAGCCATCTGTAATGGGGTCTGGTGCCCTCTTCTGGCCTGCAGGCATAGACACAGACAGAATATTGTATACATAATAAATAAATAAATAAATATTTAAAAAAATATTTATGTTTACACCCACGTGCTTCTTTTTGCAGTGGACAGCAATCAATGGAGACATGTAAAACTAAAGTGCTGAGACACGAGACTGAGTACTTAGCCCTGCACTGGACAGCTATATCCACACACACCACACCACTAAGGCACAGGACAAGCTGGAGGGTGGGGAGGTGTTGAAATAGGAGCGGCAGGGCTGCGTCCCCGGCACCCGGCCGCCCGCATGGCTAGTTTATACCCAGAAATAATTACATGGAAACTGTATTCTTTCAAACACTGCCTGGCCTGGCTAGGTCCAGTTTCTTATTGGCTAACTGTTACATATTGTTCTAACCCATTTCTAATATTCTGTGTAGCCCATGAGCTGGCTTACCAGAGAGGATCTTAACCTGCGTCTGTCTGGAGTGGGAGCATCATGGCGACTCACTCACTCAGCTTCTTTTTCCCAGCATTCTCCTCTGTCTACTCCGCCTACCTAATTTTCTGTCCTATGAGGGCCGAGGCAGTTTCTTTATTATTAACCAATGAAATCAACAGATAAGATACAAGACCCACCTCCATCAGGGAGGAGGGCTGTGGAAGCTTTCCTCTGTATAAGACATGGCGATCACACTCAGGAACTCACAGAAGCTGCGGTTACTACAGGTCTGCATATGACCTGTACAAGATCACAAAAGCCCAAATCTACCCCAATATAGATGGGGTAGATGATCTCCAGGTCTCACCCCTCACTAAGAAGCTGTTGGCAGTGGATATGAACAGCTTCTGGGAGAAAGAGAACCATTTTGTGAGGATGTATCCACTGGTAGATTTCAGCCATTCTCTAGGAGATGGTCCTACACCCACACACATATGGGTAACACTAAGTGTTAGAGATAAGTAAGGTAGAAAAGATGGACAGACAGACCCACCCACCCATCAACCCACCAAATGAGAGAAAAAAGAAAAGACAGACATGAGATTGGAAGGGAGGAATGTTGGAGGGGACATGGAGGGTATTAGAAGGGATAAATGAGGATAGGTGGGATCATATTTTACTATATAGTACATATATATATGTTTACAAAATTTGAAAAACAAAAAACTTATGTTTATACTTGTCTCACATTAAAATGTGACAATTATTTTAATGATTTCAAAATAATCATTTAATCACAAATATTTATAGAACAGCTAAAAAGTACCAGAAACTGAGGTAACTATTAATGCAGTTTTATTGTATACTATATTTTTACAGTCCTCAGTAAACTTTAGCATACATTAAATATTATCTTCAAGGGAGACATAGTATTTTCTTATATTGCTGATTTGTATTCTTAGAGTAAAAAGCAGAACCTGACCAATAACACAACTTAACAAAACTTAGAGGAAAAGACTACATTATCTCACTGTGGTAGATAATATGAAGCTCTTTGAGGTAGTTTGAATGTTACAGCCCCCACAAGTTCATTAGGAGGTGTGGCCTTGTTGGAGGAAGTATGTTACTGTGGAGGCGGGCTATGAGGTCTCCTATGCTCAAGACACTGCCCAGTGTCTTAGACTACTTCCTGCTGCCTGTGTAAGATGTAGAACTCTCAGCTACCTCTTCAGCACCACGTCTGCCTGCAGGCCATGATGTCCCACCATGACGATAATGGACTGAACTTCTCAACTGTAAGAAACCCAAATTAAGTATTTTCCTTTATAAAAGTTGGCATGGTCATAGTGTCTCTTCACAACAATAGAAACCCTAACTAAGACACTCCTTTTTTTTTTTTTTTTGAGATAGTCTTGAGTCTCAAAAAAAGGTACATAAGATTGGGGGTGAGGGGAGTTACCTAAGGAAAAAGGTGGCATGACCTGAACTTCCAAGCTGAGACAAGAAAAAGCATGTGTAGGTAGGTACATGAACTTCTAGCTTTGAGAAAGGCTTGATGGTCTGTATGCCTGGGAACTTTACCATACGATAGAGACTGCACTGGCTAAAAATAGTTTTTAAAAAAGTTCTTGAGAAAACCTATATGAACATTAACTTTACAAACAAAATCTATGAAATGTTTCTCAAATTCACTCTGTCAAGGAATGAATCTCCCACCATGAAACACTTCTAACAGTCTATGGTACCAGAACCTTAGAATACTTGTAGAGGGGGCTGGGGAGATAACTCAGCAGTCAAGAGCACTGGCTGCTCTTCTAGAGGACCCAGGTTCAATTCCCAACACCTACATGTCAGCTCACAACTGTCTTTGTAATTCCAGTTCCAAGCGATCTGACACCCTCACACAGACAAATGTGTACATAAATAAAAATAAACAAAATATTTTTTAAAAAAAAACACACATGTACAGATGCTAACATAAACAGCTGCAAAAAGAAACCAAAGCCTAACCATGAGTGAATGACTGTCTGATTAAATGGAAGCAGAAAGGGTGGAGTAAATGAAATTAACTTGTGGATGAAATTCAGGGTAGAGTCTAGCATAGTTGAGGCCCTGAGTTCAATCCCAGTACCAAAAATAGAAGCCATAATAAAGAATTTTCAACCATTGTAAAGGTGGGAAAGAGTATCTTTTAAGGCGTCACACAGAAGCAAGATCAATAAATCTGATCTAGAGCCAGGCGGTGGCGGTGCATGCCTTTAATCCCAGCACTTGGGAGGCAGAGGCAGGCGGATCTCTGTGAGTTCGAGGCCAGCCTGGTCTACAAGAGCACATTCCAGGACAGGCACCAAAGCCACAGAGAAACCCTGTCTCGGGTAAAAATAAATAAATAAATAATAAAATAAATCTGATCTATTGAGAACTAGGGGGAAATGAAGCAATACCTCTACAGTGTTTCTTCTCCACATTTAACGAAAAGCTTTCACTCCTTCTAGAAGTAGGAAAGTTAATGAAAGGAGGAAGTAGAGGAACAGAGAGAAAGAGGAGCAGGTAGACATGTTCCTAGGCCACCATCCCAGGACATGAGGACAGGAGCAGACACCAGGCGGCAGAGCCACTGGGATCCCTTCAGGAGGATCCAGCACATTCTCTCCCCATCTGATTCCACACTGAGGGGAAGTCTTTTCTCCTTTTCTATCAGGGGATTACAAAGCAGAGTGGGAAGACATACTAAACTGAAATCAAGCAAAACTAATTACTAATCAATACTAGCTATTAATAAATTATCAACCTTTATTTGTAGGTCAGTACAAAGTGGAAATTAAGTATAAATCACAATTTTAGTAAACAATTTGAGATACATCAAATTGAGGCATCATTGAAGGTGATATTTATATACTAAAGTACAATTAAAATTTATATACATCAGAAGGAATTTAATAATTTGCATTAACTGAGAATATTTTAATAAGCAATCTTTTTATAATTTTATTAGTTTGATAGTTTCATGTATCTATATAATGAAGTTTAGTCATTTTCAGCCCCATTTCATTTTCTCTCCTCTCTCTATCTGGACCCTTTCTTCTTAAGTAAATGTAAAAGAAAAATTGTAATATATATGTGTGTATGTATAATATATATACATACATGCAAATATATAGTCTTTTGAGGAAAATTAATATTTAGAATAATCAGAGAAATCACTAGACAACAGAAATTGAATGTACTATAGTAAGACTATCAGCATTGGGTATGGTTCAATTTAAAAATAAGTACCCAAAGTAAAATTACGCTCTCAAATTAGTTTTATATAATTATTTTTCTTAGCCAGAGGTCCTAAGTTCAATTCCCAGCACTCACGGGGCAGCTCCCAACTGTCTGATCTATAATGGAATCTGACACCCTCTTCTGGTGTGCAGATGTACATGCAAAGAACTCATATACATAAAATATATAAATAATTTTTAGAAAGCCAAAAAGCTTAAAAAAACTTTGTTCTAAAAAACTTTATTCTAAAGGGTGGGGGACAAAAAAGGAAGAATAAAATGGGGAGGGATTACTGAGTAGATCCATTGGGTTATGAAGACAGAATTTATCACATTACAAGGTAAAACAATAATCGATAAATAATCGATAACTAGTCTCCCAAAAGTAACGTTACTTGGTTTTTTTAATTGTTACTGTTTACTTAGCATGTCGTGTCAAAACTGCATCTTATATATTTTAGTTCAAAAAACTAAGGAATTAGCTCCCTGAATATTTCTTAATGTTACAAATTCTTTTAAGTTAAATACTATTAGAAAAGTCAAGATATGAAAGCATAAGTGTCTATCAACAGATACAGTAAATAAGCACAGAAAAAACACTGCATGATCTCACCAACATGTGGAATCTAAGAGTCCAGTTCAAAAGCAGAGTAGAAATGCTGATCTCAAGGGCTTGCAAATCTGGAAGCAGGGGAGGGTGCTGGTCAAAGGGTACAGGTTTTATTACCTAGGCAATCAGTGACCTAACTGCACAGCCAGCATGGCTACTCATGATGAGCTGCAGGTCTTTACACTGCCACCTCACACAGTGTTTCCACCATACATGAACAACAAGTCATCTGTGTGGATCTGACTTAATGTCTCCACAATGGATACCTCTACCAACGTACCATTTGTGCCTCAAACACACACACATAAGTACATTTGAAAACAAGCATCAAGAAAAGGGGAAATTAAGCACTGCAAAGTTTTTAAAACGCGGGGCGGGGGGGAAATCCACAAGTATAGGGCTCATAATAAGGAGAAAAATATAAAACAATAACCCAGATTAAAAGCTACTATGAAGGCCACGACTTTAAAATCAGTTTTCATGACTTTACAAGGCCTCTTCAAGTCCCTCCCAGCTAAGGCAAATCTCTGAGGTCCATCGTGCGCGAAGCGGTCTCCCTATACATCATACTCAACTTCACAAGAACTGCAGCTGAATGCCTAAAAGCAAAGACAGCTGTGCATAGAAAAACCATCATAAAGTTAATCAAAACAGCAGTGCTGGAAACTTCCCTTTTCAGAAACAACACTTTCTACAATTGCACGTCCCTTTTATGAGTTATAAACGATGGTGGCATGTCTCACTCCACCTTCTTCCGTGGAGTGTCACCTAGCAGAGCTTCAACAGTGTGGCCATGGAGGACCGGAAGGAAGAGCTGTGGAATGACACTGCCGAGGCTTCAGTTCTGACACTTATTGCTATGGGGCCATAGGAATACTAACTAAATTCTTTCTCAAATTTCCACACCTATTAAATGGACAAAGTGAATGTATCTACTTTGTAAGACCGATGAAAACTTGAGTGCTCTCCCTGTGTGTATGTCTCTCTCTCTCTGTCTCTCTGTCTCTCCCAAACACACACCCCCTAACCCACAGAAAGTACTCAGTTTACATATATATATGTAGTGTCCTCTGACAATTTTGACTACAAAGCAAGTTAAAAATTCCACAAAGCAGCGATAGTGGTCAAACCCACAGGATACAACTTTAATTTGCGACCCACCACAGAGATCAAATCTGGCTTCCGGAGAGGTCTGAAAATTATTACCAACATGGCACAACAGGAAACAGAAAGTCTATCACCAACATGACTTGGACAATTGCCATTTTTCTACCACAAACCCAGAAGTTTAACAAATCTGTTCTTCTGAACGATATATATTCAAAACCAGGCTAATTCCTTAAAGGCTTCACGAGGTACATAAGACAGCACTACTTCCAAGTAATGACCTAAGTTATTCATACTGACCTCTTCAAACAACTGGAGCTGCCGCTCCCTCAAAGTCTTTGAAGTAGCAAAGAGAGAGGAAGGGGTGGGGGCTGAATGCTATTTGTAATTCTGCCAACACCATATGAACATTTCTAAACTTATTCAATTTGAGAAACTACCCGTAAGTCATACGCCTGATTTTAGAGCCATATAAAATAGGACATCAGCAGAAGCAGCGCCTTTTGAGACTGGTCAACAATACACACATAAGCACTGGACTTCCGGAACACATTCCCGAAGTGAAATCCTGTTTTTAAGTCATTTACAAAGGTCTGTAACACTGACCCCCCCTAAAAATAATCATGTAAATTCTTCATGGGCTAAAAGCACATCTACAAAGTGTCAATTATACAGAAGCCACAGTGTTAGAGAAGGCACTGAATACAAGGGCTCAAAAAAGTTTGCAGAACTGAATTTTTGAATTTAGACACACTCACAAAGAGGGGGCTATTAAAAGGCACGGTCATCATTGGTTCAGTTGTCATAAACAGTCATTGTTTCCAAAGAAAATAGAAATCTGGGTCTAGAATTAGAATACACCTGATGAATATGTAATTAACTTTCTTGTACTCTAATTTTAAAACGCCGTACTTTAAATAGAGCGTACCACATGAAATGTTCAAAGTAATTTCCGGTTCGACAAGTTTACTACCAACACGCAAATATTTGCATACACACACACACACACACACACAAAAAAAAAGATTTGATATGCGTAGGTCTAAAGATAGAAGAACTAAATGTTATTGCTAAATTTGGGCAAGTTCAAGATTAATAGGTCGTTCGACGGCTCCTGGAGGAAATGGGAGAGATTTTAACGGGATGGTTAGGTAGGCAGGTAGGTACCACTGTGCAAAGTGACGGGGACGCCAGAGCCCGGGCTCGCGGTCCACCGCCGCCCGGGCGTGACACCAGGCGGCTGGCGACTCACCTCGCAGCGCAGAGGCATAGCAAGCTGGGCGGCTGGTGGCTGCGCTGCCGGAGGACCCCGCATCTGCTTGAGATCGCGCGCCAGCCGCCCCGGCAGCTTCACCGGGACAGGGCAGCGGGGTGGCCGCCCCGCGGGAAGTCACGCGTGTGCGGCCAGGCGGGACAGGCGGAGGCTGCTCCCGGGGTGAAGTTCAAGCCTGCGGCTCGAGCGGGCCCTCGGGTCCACCCGCCTCTGCCCCGACTTGAGTCCCCAGGCTCACGGCGCTGTCCAGCGACTGATCGGGAGGAGAGCGGCGTGGCTCTCGCACCTCCGCCCCCTCCAGCCTCACCCACCAGAAAGCCCGCCTGCCCCGAGCGCACCCGCGCTGAGCGACCCGCACACGGCCGGCCCTGACCCGCTGAACTGGAAGAGAAGCTGCGGGAGTCGGAGCCCGACAGGTGCGTCGCACGCGCGTGACGTCACCGCGTTGCCGTGAACGGCCGTTCGGCGTCCGGCCGTCCCAGCACTTCCTCCGAGGGCCGTGCTGGGAGGGGCGTCGGCTCCTATTGGTCGGGACGGCTGACCTGGGCGTGGCCGCTGGGAGAGCCGCTGGGCGAGCCGCGGAGGCTCCTCCGGGCCGCCGGGGATCACGTCTCGTTTCGCGACTTGTTCACGTCACTCCCGTCTTCGCTGTTGCCCCGCCGGCGTCCACGTGAAGGGACAGCAGGAGGCCCCGGCATAGAGGCGATTTCGGGAACGGGCGGTCCCCGGCATCGCAGCGAAGCCTGGCGTCCCCTCGGCCTGCTTGCACCGTGAGAAACCGAAGCGGGCTGAAGAAGCGAGCGTGGGACCCCACGATTCCCTCCAGACCAGCGCCAAGTGCTGCAGGGCCTGTGGCGGTGTGTTTCACGGTGTCACCGTCACCTTGCCTTACACCCCGTCGCACGTTATACGTTTTAAATACGCAAAGAGAAGAATCCTTAAAAATCCAAATCACGCATTTCAAAAAAAAATAATTATTGAAAGAATCTTAATGTACCACGTGGTCTTACATATTGGGTGCTTGTCGTGTGTCTCAATACACAGGAAACCTGTTCCCCTTGCCCAGGGAGCTGGGTTGTGACAAGCCGGAAGGTACAGAAATGCCTGGCCTCTGACGGTGCTTGCCCAGCCTGGTGAACAAAAAGGGTGCAGAGTTTGTAACAGAGCAGGACCTGTGGGACCAGTATGGGTGTCGCCACTGGATGGCAGAACTAAGACGTGAGGTGGTTGTGTCTCATGTATATTTAATGTTATGAATATGTATTATTTTGATGATAATATTTACTGCCTTGGGTGTGACTTCGGCTCCCACTGCAAACCTGTAGCCTAATTCTTCTTTGCCGGGGTAAAGCATCTAGATTTTTGTTAGACAGTACTCAGAGCCGGCTAGTCAGTCTTCTATAAAGATGACAGAATCCTGTGCTGTTTGAGTTCCACGAAAATTGCTCTTAGACAAGAAAATGCTACTTGTTTTGCTTTTTTGTAATACGTTATACATTAATTTTTGAGAATATTCATTTTAAAATTTGTGGCGGAGAGGGCTTGTGGCTCAGCGACACAGGGCTTCCTTGGCATACCGGGGCACTGTGTTCTACCTCTAGCTTTACAAAAATAAAATCTCTTTTTCAAGTGACTTGAGTGGAAAGAGAAGGCAGGGGCATCCCTAGCACAGCATAGGGTATGTGCTGTGACGTGGATACTTAGAGCACGAATGATCTTCCGGTAGCAATAATACCCAATGAGGAGTTTTTATAGACTTTCCCCCAATCTCTCCAACCCGTCAGTGGGAATGTGTGCTCGTGCCCTCCTATTGTTTGGGTGTATTCTGCCAGAGTTCTTAGAGGATAAAACACAAGTCTCAGTGGTTAAAACCAAGGCTGGCTGGGTTGTTTTCTGCTAGATGGGCTAGAGAAGAGTCGACCTTGGTGTTCTTTGTAATTATTAGAGATCACTATATTTGGCTCATTTACTCCTCCATCTTCAAAGCAAGCCTTCGATGATAAGTAGAGGGAGTCCTCTAATTTATTGGCTGCTTCTAGGGATTAGACAGACATGGATGTCTTTGGGGGGCCTGAACAGCCTGCCTGCTGTGGAAAACTCAGTTCAGCCTTTTACAGCAGAAGGTCTTAGTATACATTCTCCTATGCTGGAAGGGTTTGGAGATGCGGAGCAGTAAGTTATCTGCTTAAGGCCAGTTTCTCTTTTTTGAATTTTGCTGCTGTTAGAATTGAGCTTAAGCAGTAATAACCAAACCTTATTCATGTCTAAATTGACTTTTCCCTTTCCTTACCAGCTGACTAGTTGGCTTAGGCCTCTAAGAAAGGAAAAAGGAAAAGACGAACTCACAGGGGAAGTTGTTTTCCTCAAGATGTAGTATAACCTGTTCACCAGTCTTGCTGTAGTTGGGCGGAAAGAAAGATAACAATAAGAAACAAATAGTGCCTATGACCTGGGAAAGGGCTAAGTCTCTTTCCCTCTGCGGGTAGTTTTCCTGCTTTGAGAGTGACAGTTCTTATTTTTTAAAATCTGGCAAAAGAGCACTAGGAAACACATCTGTTTCTTCTTCCTCTAAATTCTTCCTCTTATCCTGCTATGGACTTCCCTCGAAATAAGAAATAGGTATGCTAGGACATTGTGGGGCACGCCTCTAATCCCAGTCCTGGGATTATATCAGAATTCTAGAGCATACTGGATAGGCTAGGCAGGTAGATTTAAGCAGTGTCAAGGAAGTAGTCAAGAATGGCCTCTTCCTATCCTTTGACTTTTTATCCCTAAGCTAAATCAAGTTATCTTGAGCAGCTTTGCATGCCTGGTTACTTATGAGGCCTGTAAGGTAGCAAATAATTTTCTGGTTTGATATGATTCTTTTCTATAAAATCTTGCCTTGTATGATAAATCAGCTGTGAGGCCAGAAAAGATTCCTTTTTATGCTGGGACCTTGTAGGACTTCTAACTTCACCCCATCCATGAGGAAAGCTGGGGGTCACTAGCCCCCTTTTAGGGGAAGTATTTGCTAAAGGGAAAACTCAAGTTACACAAAACTGCTGACAAGATGCTGACGACCTAACTTCCCCTATTGGGTGAAAAACAATGGACCAGTCCAGTCAACCCCTATGCTAGCAAAGGGTCAGCAGATGTCTGGAGGACATACGTAACCGGGGTGGGGGAGAGACTGTTTCTGTCCCCCTTAGAGACTAATAGCCTATCAGGAACTAAGAGCTGAGCTTTACCTCACCTTTAGCCAATTGTGATATAGGATAAGGAATTTTGTATTTTGAGACTGTAACCTTGTGACTGCCTTGTGGTTTTTGTCTTTATAAACCCCTTACAAAAATAGACAGGTGCTGTGGGACAATGGTTTTACCCTGTAAAGATTTGTTTCTTGTACTTGTTTAATAAAATGCTGATTGGCCAGTAGCAAGGCAGGAAGTAGAGGCGGGATAATGAGAACAGAATTCTGGGAAGAGAAAAGGTCAGTCTGCAGTCATCACTCAGACACAGAGAAAGCCAGACACAGAGCAAGCAAGATGTGACTGCCTTGCCAAAAAAGGTACCAAGCCATGTGGCTAACACAGACAAGAATTATGGACTAATATAAGTTTTAAGAGTTAATAAGAAGTCTGAGCTACTAGGCCAATCAGTTTATAATTAATATAGACCTCTGTGTATTTCCTTGGGGCTGAAACCTCTGTCAACAGAGAGGGTCCTTCTCCCTCCATCTTCTGTGTCAGACTGTGAGGTAGGGGACCCTTGATAGCCTGTACTTAATAAACAAAACCTTGCTTTTGCATTTGGAAATGTGGCTCCTCCGTAGTGGTCTTCTTGGGGATCCTCGGACTCAGGCACAACACAACCACTTTTAAAAACAGCCATGAAATGTGTCCCTAAAAGCTCAGCGTTTCATCGGTGCCTGGTGGTGTACATGTGTGATCCCAGCACTTAGGAAGCAGAGACATGAGTATTGCCACAAGGCAGCCTGGTCTATGTATAGCGAATATAGTGAGTTCTAGGCCAACCAGGGATAGACAGGGAGACTTTACTTCAAAATAAATAAAAATT
Source organism: Alexandromys fortis (assembly GCF_014885135.2). NCBI lineage: Eukaryota > Metazoa > Chordata > Mammalia > Rodentia > Cricetidae > Alexandromys > Alexandromys fortis. Next base: position 3,257,659 of record NW_026068009.1, read on the forward strand.
CTAAAACATAATTTAAAAGAACACAGATACTGACATGTGTAACAGTGTTACACATCTCTTCCATTGTTTCTGCTGCACTGTGTAGTTCAGGATATCTGCCTGAAAGCTTCCAGCCCATTGTACTGTCACTGCCTCCCGTCTCACAGGATGAGTGCTGAGATGACAGGCATGTCACCACACCTGGCCTGGGGTCTAGGCCGCAAACTCATTGTTACGGTGCAGTGACCACTTTTACCCACTCAGCCATCTTGGTGGCCATAGTATTGCCTTTAATAGGTGTTTGTTTCAAGAAGCCTCTTCCCTTGTGAAGGGTTTTATTCTCTCACAGGGCTGGATTATTTTCATAGCAAGTTGTTGTAAAGCAAGGCCAAGTCTCATGTTCTGTCTCCATGCACCCATACAAGGGGCCTTTAAAGATTTTTTCCTGTAAGACTCCATTTCAGGGTTCAATTAAAGATGCCATGGATAGCTAAAGGGGGGCTAGAAATCTGAGGGGTAAGAAATCTACTCACAATAGGAATCGTCTGCCCATGTTTCTTTATCCTTTTCTCTTCAACCCATCATCTCTCACTGTTGCATCCATTACTTGTTTTCCTTGTTCTACATCATTCATTCTTCCTTGTCCTTAGATTGTACAAATGTTCCCAGTCATATATATATCCTTAAAGCCAGCAATTCCCCAGCCCCAGCAGGTTCCAGGGCCAGAATTCTTTTTCCCTTATAGAAAGTCAGAGAAGGGGTTTCACACACACACACACACACACACCCATGGGAGTGACTACTACATGTGCAGTGAACTCCTTAATGGCAAAGTTAAGAGAGGGAATTAAATCATCAGGGAATTCTGGGGGGGATAGTTAGTGTGCTATGCTACATTTTTAGGTGGTTAGTAAAGAGCTAAGGAGTTTATTTAGTAAAATTATGAATAGGGCCTGGATTGTTTAAATTGGCACGCCACTTTTTTTCTCCCAGTATGTATAGAGACTGTGAGGTAACTAGGCAACCTAGGGGAAGCTGATGGCTCTTGATCAGACACATAGCACATATACCAGATATTGTGGTTTCTATCGGCCTAGGTCTGGAACTAGACTTACTGCTCTAAGTGAAGAAGAGACCCGGGCCTCTAAATGATCAGTTCTGGGCTATTCTGTTATCAGCTGTTCTGATAACATGGGTGTTGTAGGGTAAGAGATCTGTGAATATCTTAGATGAGATGCTCTTTTCCTGGACCCTAAACTCTGACCAGATACCTGCTGATAAAGATAATTGCAGGAAGGCAGATCTCTGTGCTTACCTAGGAGAGAGGAACAAGGCCTGGCCAGTGGGAAACTGTTTTCACTAAACAGTTCTGAACTGTGGGGATTAATTTCCAAATATGTAACCGAAAGGATGTTAGCTACAGCAAAAAATCTACAGCAAAGGACAGCCACTTTATAACACAAAGCAATAACACCCAAAGGCCTTGCCTTTGGTTTAGCCTTTACCAGATCCCTTGGTTCTGCTAAGTCTCTCATGAAAAGATGGCTGAGCAATTACTGTATAATGTTGTGGCTTGCAGCCCACCCACTTCCATTTCTGTTCTTCCTCCATGTTATAATGCAGCTTCTGTAGGGCAAAAGGGACAACTGGAGCAGGAAACCAACCAATCGCTGAGCACCCAGAGTCAGAGAAAGAAACACACTCTGTATTCAGACCTGAGCCAGGAACTAAAGACAGGTATGTGCCCTGGCTCTGAAACTAGTGTCAAAGAAACACACTTTGTACCTAAAATCAGAGCCAGTGAAAGAAATATGCCCTGGTCCTAAGATTAGGGTCAAAAGCTAAAAAGGACCAGTGAAAGAAACACAGTTTGGCCATGAAATGAGAGCCATCTCTGCCCCTGGCCAGCTAAACTAACCAGCCCCTGAGCAGGGACAAATAGCCAATCCCCTGTTTCCCTGGAAAAACTCCGCCCCTAAGAAGCCCTATATAAGCCTTTCCACCCTTCAGTTGAGAGCTGCCATTAATCCCGCCCTGGTAGAGGCAGCCGCTCTCCGGGACTCCTCCTTCGCAAATAAATTTCTTTCTCAAAAAAGTCTTGGGTACGACCTTCATTCGAAGGCTTAGGGGACTGAGCTGAAAAACCTTGCTGAGATGCTCCCTAGGGGGCCTCAGCAAGGAGGAGCAGAAAAGAACAACATCGCTAGGATGCTCCTTAGGGGGGGCGTTAACACGGCCATTGGAAGAAAAGTAACATTTTGCTCGAGCCAGAGGAGATTGCTATATTTCTGCACCCAGCTTCCCTTTAGCAGAGTATTAGCAGAAACATCTTCAGCCAGAGAAGCACAAAGCTCTGCTAGGACGCTCTGGTAAGGGAACAGAGCAGAACTCAGCTGTAATGGCTCTCCAGGAGAGGAGCAGGATCCCTATATACTGCGGGGAGACCATCGCCCACCACACCCCAGCTTCCTGAAAGGACACCTTTGCTCCAGGGCTGAGCTGTCCTATTGCTGCTCTAGGTAGCCTGACTTCCAATAGTCAACTGAGTGTGGGGAGCCCAACCCCGATGAACACATCTACATTACCTAAGTCCATGACTCAAAATGTGTCGGAAGGGGAGGGAAAGACGGTAAGGACCAGAATACCAGGAACTTGGCCAAGAAGCAGTCTCTCGTAGAAACGGCTATATAAATGACTGGAACAATGGCATTATCAATGGACACACTAGAATGGTGTGAAATTTTAGCAGGGTCTTAATCCTGGACAACAAACACCAGACAACTGACTGCTGGGAAAATTATCTTCTTCCAGGGATGAGTCCCTTTATTGGTTGTTCAGCATAGAGTGATCAGCCTTGAAGCCAAATACACACAACAAGCAATGGGCCCAGCAGGCTCTATTTACATATTTTTGTGCTTACACACGTACATGTACATATACACATATGTAACAAATATAATTAAAGAGGCTATCAACAAGACATAGGATGGGGTTTGTGGGAAGAGAAGGTGGAGGAAGTGATACAATTCTATTTCAAGTAAAAACATTTTTAAAAGAATACCGTGAAAAGCAATCTCTAAATGCTGTATACCAAAGTGGATGTCAGTATATCTATATCAAGTGTATTTGTGAATGGTGTTATTCTTTTTAAAGGTATGGTGAGAGGGGAGGCCAGTGATGGTGGTCCCACAAGGGGCAGCGGCCAGTGACCCAGCGAGTCCCCAGAGACCTTGGTCATTGGCAGGTGACCCAAGGGGGTAGCAGTCCCCCGAGGGGCAGCAACAGACCATGAGGGGCAGCTGGTCACAACACTTGAGGCCTCAGCGCTTCCCAGGCGAGTGGGGGAGACCATGGTGGGTGAGAGACAGACAGATATACTATGCAGAGAGAGTTTGGGTATAGAGTTTATTTAGTGGATTATGGAAGGGAAGGGAAAGAGGAAAAGGGGGGGAGAGTGAGGGGGGGAAGAGGGAGGAGAGAGAGGCAGCATCCACTTCTTCAGGAGAGGGATGGGAAGAGAGAGAGCACAGGCTGGAGGAGGCAGAAGATCCCCTTGTCTAAGTGGAAGGGGAGAGTGTGTGGGCTTGTCTCTTAAAGGTACAGGGTACCCAGCCCTGTCTAGCAGATCATAACAGGTGGCATGTGTGTTTGAATCTGTGGGCACACAGAAGGGGTGTACATGTTTGTGTGTGTGTGATGGCACCAAGTTGACATTATCTTCCTCAGTTGCTCTCTGCTCTACCAAGGCAGGGTCTCTCACTGATTATGGACATTACTAGTTCTGACTAGGTTAGCTAGCTGGCATGCCCCATGAATCTGCTGTCTGTGTCTCCTGAATGACTGTGGTACAGGCAGCCAACAAGCCTATCTAGTCTTTTTACACGGGTTCTAGAGGTCTGAACTCCAATCCTCATGTTCACAGCACATACTTTATTTGCTTAGCCACCTCCTTAGCCTGATGGTCATGGGATTCTTATATTGACAGAAATCAAATTATTTATCCAAGTTGTATATAATGTGTGTATCATATACCATACAATGTGTGTTCTATCACCTCAATTTAAAAGATTAGGACTGGAACACTTCTACATTGCTGGTGGGAGTGCAAGCTGGTAAAACCCCTTTGTATGTCAGTGTGGTGATTTCTCAGAAAATTAGGAAACAACTTTCCTCAAGACCCAGTAATAGCACTTTTGGGTATATATCCAAAGGATGCTCAATTGTGCCACATGGACATGTGCTCAATATCTTCATAGCAGCTTTGTTTGTTATATCCAGAACCTGGAAACAACCTAAATGCCCCTCTATTGAAGAATGGGTAAGGAAAATGTGGTACATTTACACAATGGAGTACTACACAGCAGAAAAAAAATAATGACTGCTTGAATTTTGCAGGAAAATAGATGGAGCTAGAAAACATTATTTTGAGTGAGGTAATTAGACACAGAAAAACAATTATCACATGTATTCACTCATAGGTGGTTTTTAAACATAAAGCAAAGAAAGCCAGCCTACAAACCACAACCCCAGAGAATTTAGACAACAATGTGGACACTGAGAGACTTACATAGATCTAATCTACATGGGAAGTAGAAAAAGACAAGATATCTTTAGTAAATTGGGAGCATGGGACTTACATAGATGTAATCTACATGGGAAGTAGAAAGTAGAAAACCACAAGATCTCCTGAGTAAATTGGGAGCATGGGGACCTTGGGGAAGGATTGTAGGGGGAAGGGGAGAAACAGGGAGGGGAGCAGAGAAAAATGTAGAGTTCAATAAAAATCAATAAAAAAGATTAGGACTACCGTGCAAGAATACATTAGTATTCTTTAAGAGCAGAAATGTACGTGAAGTTCAGAAACAGTTTACATTAGTTTGTGCACAGAAGTGAGCACCAAGGATGGAGATTGAAAGCTTTATTTTTGTACACTTAAGACTACTAGATTGTTTCAAGGAGCAAAAGTACTTTTGATCAAAAGGAACATCCAGTGGAATCCTTAAGAATAGGAAATAGCAGTGCTGTAAAAATAAAACATACAGGGGTATATAAACCAGAAAGGGAGACCACCAGATAATGCACTATATTTTCTCAAAATTACACCAATGTGCTATGTCAGTAAGAATAGCTCCTGCTCACCTTTTGTAATAGCTTTTGAGTTTTTCACTGTTTAAACACATTGTAATCTACTCAGTTTTTTTGTAGACAATTCTATTGTTTCTAGGTTATCTCTTTTTGGGGGGGAGGGGAGCTCCATGGTTCTAGAAGTGAAATTCTAGAAGGAAAGAGTATACATATTGGCCACATGCTTTTAGAAAGACTACCAATTTATATTTTCAGCAACAGCTTGCCAGGAGTCTAAAGCAGTGACTCTCAACCTTCATAATGCTGTGACCCTTTAATACAGTTCATGTCGTGACCCCCAACCATAAAATTACTTTCATTGCTACTTCCTAACTGTAGTTTTGCCACTGTTGTGGATCATTATGTAAATATTTGTGTTTTCCGACAGTCTTAGGCAACCCCTGTGAAAAGGTTGTTTGACATCCCCCCCCCAGGGGTCATGACCCACATACCTAGAACCATTGTTCTAAAGAATTATCATCAGACGGATCTGACTAGTCTTTCTTCAGGCAAGCATTAAAAATCAGTTTGCTCAGATTAGCAGTTGGCAGTGTTTCCCTGTCACTTTGTTAGATAATGTCATGGCGGTCGAACTAGAGTTGTACTATAGACAACAAAATTCCTGCTGGCTGGAACTGGATGGGGCTAAAGATGAGAAGAAAAACAACAACAACAATAAAGTAAGTCTTTTCTAGCTGCATGGAGACCGAAGAGCTTGGGTGATTTGCTGTGTCACCACCCAGCAAAGAAATCCCACGTCTATCTCCACGTTAGAAATGATTACAAACTCCTGGACCTAGGAAAGCGTAGGGTGGGGAAAGGATGGGAAAACAGAAAGAGGAGGCAGGTTTCTTTGATCTAAATCATCTGACCTCAGATCTCTGGCGAAGTCTGTTCATTCTCTCTACTCTATCTGCTCACAACACACAAACAAGCACAACATACAGCAACTGTGGCAGCTCACAAAGACGCCATCTTCTTCCTGCTTCAAGTGTAGACTTTCCACAGTTCCAGGTTATCCTAGAAGGTACTAGGCTATTGAGTAAAGCTACTCGAGATGACTCTAGCTAGGTGTGTTCTCGCCTGTTTCAAATTCTTTCTTATTTTTTATTTTATTTTATTTTTGTGAGATAGGGTTTCACTGTAATTTTAGAGCCTGCCCTGGAACTAGCTCTTGTAGACCAGGCTGGCCTCGAATTCACAGATATCCACCTGTCTCTGCCTCCCGAGTGCTGGGATTAAAGGCATGTGCCACCTCCCCCTCCCCGCACCTGTTTCAAATTCTGCACTAAATTTGAATAGTCTTTTGTTCACCACTTCAGTATAAAAGTTATACACACAGTAGATGTAAAGGTGTAGAAAACCTAATTATAGCTTTATATCTTAAAAAAATAAAGATTAAATGATTCCTTTAATTAACTGCCCAAGATCACTTAAGCATACCTGATTTATAATCACATAGATATGTGTGCATATGTGCATACGTGCCTGCAGAGGCCAGAGGCTTCAGGATCCCCCTAAAGTTAAATTACAGATGGTTGTCAGCTAACCAGCATGGGTTCTGGGAATCCGAACTCGTCCTCGTCCTAACAACTGAACTGTTTCTCTAGTATCTCAAAATAACTTTTTAAAGGCTTTGTAGTTAAAGGAAAATTATTTGTGAACTTATGGCATCCTCAGTTAAGCAATGAGGGCTTAAATTATAAAAGTACCGTACCTGTGTACTTTGTGTGGGAAAGTTATTAATATGCTTTATTCAGTCCGAGATTCCTGAGTGAACTTCCCGCCTTCACTCAGCCTAACTCTTTCCAGTTTTACATTCTTCTTCCCACTCTGATCTCTCCCACCCTTTTTGTATTACACTCTCCCTCTGGTTCTTAGCAACTCCTGAAGCTCCGCCCCTCCCCGCTCGCCTGGCCCCCTACCCGCACCTTTAAGCTAGTACCACGTCTTTTCAGTCTTCACAAGCCCCGGTAGCCTCACCCCTGTGGCCCTAACACTCTCCGACGGCCCCGCCCCTTTCCGATGCCCCGCCCCAGTCCCTTTGCTCCTCCCTGATCCCGCCCAACTCGCTTCGCCCCGCCCCCAAGCGATCCGCCTACCTCTCGCTCCGCCTCGTCTCCGCCTCCTCTCTCCTTTAGGCCCGCCCCTCTGACCCCGATGCTTCGCTCCAGTTCCTCCGCTTGCGTGGAGCCCGGGGCCCCTCGCTTCCGGAGTCCCGTAACCCTCCCTTCCCCAAAGCCCCGTCCCTATCATCCCCGCTAGTGCCGCCCCGCGCTGCAGGTACCGCCCCGTTCGCACCGTTCGGCTAGCCCCGCCCCGCCGCGTCTTCCGGCTCCTCCCCTGCAGCACCTTTGCGAGTAGGCCCCTGCGCGCTGACGTCACACGCCGGCGACAGTGACGCGGGCCGTTCCTCTCTCCCCAACCTCAGCCCCAGGGTTTTGGGGCGGCTACGTGGGGCGTCCCTACCTTGAGCCGGTGCAGTTGCCCGCAGCCCGGAATCCATGGTCACTGTGGCGAGGCGGGAGGACGCGGGCGGCAACTAGCCCCCTCCGCGCCCGGCCCAGCCTCCTGGCCCTGTGGAGTTGGGGGCGGTACCAAGGCACTCCCCCTGTGCCGCCGCCGTTTCCAAGGGGTCAGAAACCGCTGTGTTTGTGTCGTCCGCGGAGCCGGGATCCGTGGTGCGGGCGCTGTGCCTGGCCCGCGGGAGGCGAGCCTGACGCGTCAGCCGGAGACCCGTGCCAGGGTTGGGAGTCGCAGCCTGGGCTGTGAGCGGCTGCTGGGGAAGCAGACTCGCTTTCTCTTTCAGCATGCCTTTTTCAAAGTGCACCGTGGTGCCGCTGCCTTAAGCCCTAGGGGAAGACCCTGCTGCCTCTAGACCGGTGCTTATGGTCGCCACTGTTATTCTGACTCAAGTCCTGTGTCATTGAGGTGAGTTGCTCGTGGGGGAAGCAGTGGTAGGCAGGATGGTGAAGTCACTGGGAGCCAGGAGACTTGTATGGACGCTCTGTAAAGTGCATGGATGCCCACCCAAGTGTTTGCACGTGAAGCACCTTCAGCTCATTAAAATGTAAACTCGTCGCTCCAAGCAGTTCTTTGATATAAAATGACAGTGCAATCTTAGTGGATGATAAGCAGTCATTTAAATGGATTAGATGCCTTTGATGTTATCTGTGTATTTTAATGAGAAAATGAATAACAGTTAACCAATTAACCTAAAAGCTAATGTATCACTTCTCTTCATGACGTGACACAATTTGCATGTGTAAAGTATTCAAAATTTTACTACTTTAATAATTTAGTGGAACTTTGGGAAGGGTTCCTGGGGATTGGATACAGGACTTCGTTTTTTCTAGGCAGGTTATCTGCCCGATCAATTTTTTTTCTCTCCTGTAAGACCTCCGAGAAACAGAAATATTTTTATTGCCTACATAAATCACATTAGAAATGTTTGTGAAGGCTTAAAAGCTCTAGTCCGTCTAAGCGCTAATGATGGGCTTTTCTTAAGATGCAGTAAGTAGAGATGAAGGGCTGCAGCCAAACACAAAGAGTAGTTCTTTGTTTTTACTTTTGAGAATCTAGATGTCTGCAGTTAAAATTGTCTCTTCTAGGGAAACCCGAGTAACCTATTTTGTGGGGAAACTGGTTTTTACGCAGAAAAAAGTCTGTTAGAAATCTGATAAAAGCTGTGGAACTTCACCATAGAAGTTCTTTTGAGGTCATATTAATAATACATTAGCATTGTATCCCAAGCAGATTTTACTCTCTAGTCTGCTTTCTTTTCTAAATTATGGACATAATAGCTTTTCATGCACATTAAGTTTGTCTTTGTATGTTGGTTTCTACCTCAAACTCCTTGAATGTTGCCTGAATATATTTACCAAGGAGAAAACACATACTGTAAAAAATAAATAGTAGCAATCATCTATTTTTGTTTTCTAATTTATTCTCAGTTATGGAAAATAGAGAAGGATTTTCCTCTCTGAGAAGATACATTGACCCCTTCTTACAGTTCAGGCTGTTTCTATTGTTTTGGAAGAACTGGTGTATAGACTTTGCCTGTAGGCAGTACCAGGAAATTTCTTGGCATCTGTTTTCATCTATTCCTAATGTTTCCCTTTGGAATAACCTGTCCATCAAATATCTGAAACAGCTATGCTTACTGCCTGTCAGTATGTGTTTTCCTGATTGATGGAGATGCAGTTTTAAATTCATGTAATCTGACCGTTTTCACATGTGGTTCATACTATTGTGTCAAACATTGCTTATTTGTAATAGTTCTTAGAATAAAAAGGAAGATACCTAATTTGTCTAGAGCTATGGTATTTTTTTTCTGGAACATAATTGACATACTTAAAAAGCAACATGATATTGTGGCAAACTTTAAATGTTAAGGTAAAAAAGTTTGGAAATGGGTCATTGTTTAAGGTTTTTCTCCTTCAATGCTAAGGATTAGTCCCAGGGCCTGGTGCATTCTAGGTAGGTGCTTCTGCTGCCAAGCTGTATCCCCTTTCCTGTTCAGATATTCAAGTAGGGCCAGCAAGATTGTCACCAAGCCTGATGACCTTAGATCAGTCTCCATGACCTACCTACATGGTGGAAGAAAAGAACTGACTCCCACAAGTTGTTCCCCGCCCCCCCACAGTTTGTCTTTCTAAATACATACATTTTAAAAAATTGATTTGCTCAGTGTTCTTCCTACTTGTATCAGTATACATGGCTTATTAAAAGTTTAACTTTATTATTTTGACTAGCTAATCAATTCTTATAGTTCAAAATTCAGACAATACAAAAGATCAAAGAATTCTCAACTGTTCACTTCACTTTTTAAAAGCAATATTACTAGTTTTTGTGTCTTTACAGAACTATTTCTTATGTAAATGTGTTTGTTGCCAACTTGATACAAATCTAGACATATCTTGGAAAAGGGAGTCTCACTTGAAGGCTTGCCTCAGTCAGATTGTCCTGTACATGTCTGTGAGCGTTTTCTTGATTAACGATTGGTGTGGGAGAGCTCAGTCTACTGTGGGTGGGGCCACCATTAGGTGCATGGTCCTGGTTGTGTAAGAAAGCCAGTTGATGCAGGTGGTATATGTTATTATCTTTTCTTTCACTTCATTTGAAACTGTTTTCTAGTATAATAAATTAGTTGTAAAGTCTAACAACTATGAAATAGGTAGCTTGTTTTCCTTCTGATTTACATTGACTGCAGAAAAGGAGAACTTGTCATGTGTCCCGAAACTCATTAACATGAGTCTGATTGCACAGAAAGGTACCTGTTGGTAGAGGCTGCTCGTTTGTTCCTGGTCTCCCAGACCCGAAATAATCACACAGAAACTATATTATTTGCAATGCTGTTTGGCTAGTAACTTAGTTGTATTGCTAGCTAGCCCTTATATCTTAAATTAACCCATTTCTATTAATCTGTTTATCACCATGTGGTTGTGGCCTACCAGTAAGGTTTCTTCTGGCGTCTCCTGCTGTAGCTCTATGGCTTCTCCTTGACTCTGCCTCTCTCTCCTCCTCTATGTACTTGGAATTCCTGCCTTGCCCTATTCTGCTAAGCCATTGTCTGAAACAGCTTTATTTATTAACCAAGAAAAGCAACACATAGACAGGACTTCCCACACCATTGATAAACAATGTGTTTATCATTGTTTGATGGCAATTAGAATTATTTTCTTTTTACCAAGAGCAGTAAATTTGGCTTTACTGAATTAGAACCACAAAGCTCAGTATGTGCATGGCAATAGAATTATAGAATAGGAACACTAATAGGTTCTGCCTTTTTGGTATAGTATCTAGAAAGGAATTGGCAATTAAATTTGGAAAAAGTGCCAAACTGGCAAATTTTGTTTTCTCCTCTCTTTGAAAAAGTCACAAAACAATGACGGTTATGAAATAACCTCATTATGTGGCTATTGTTTAATGTAATTTTATTTCATGGAATTGAGTCTTCTAAGATGAGTTTATCATCTCTAAGTAGTGTAGTAATATGATACATTGAGCTTCCATGTTCTGGGAATAGCATTAAGTTTTGGCTGATTCCCAGATACCCATTATACTATGCCAGTTGATTCAATGTAGGCCATGTTTGGAATGACTTTTCCTCTCTATCCTACTGTTGATGGCTGGATTTTTATGATAATGTTTTAATTCTTAGTTCTCAAAGTTGCTAAAAGAATTTTCATTATAGAAATTGAAATGAGATCTGATTATAATGTTTATTAATGTCGAGGAAGGTTCTTTTTTCACAAAAATTAATAAGATAATTATCAATTTCACTACGGCTGGATTTTAACCTTTAGTTTTCAGACTATATTATGAATTCTGTAAGTTAAGAAAATCGAACCTTTTTAAGGGAAATTTAAAAATTTAGTATTGGTGGGTGAGGTGGTGAACTGTGGCAGATACTTTAAGTTTCCTGAAGGCCCATTTCCTCCTAGAAGGGAATTATACATTGGAATGTGCTTGCTGTGAATGGAAACAGAGCAACTTGGGTGAATAAAGTATTAGTTTCAGACTAAAATAGTGAATTTATGTATTCTGCAGAAGAGAAATCTTGCCCCTGGCTGTGTTGATTACTGCTTTTATGACTTTCACATGCTTCCTCTCTTAAGCTCTCATTACCTAGTGTATTTTTTCTGATTTATCCTAAAATTATAATTGTTAAAGCTATTGTATTAGTCATGGTTCTCTAGAGAAACAGAATAGATGGGTCTTGATATATCAAAGGGGTTTTATTAGAATGGCTTACAGGCTGTGGTCTAGCTAGCCCAACAATGGCTGTGACCAGATGGAAAAGCAAAGAATCTCGTCCACAAGGTTAGTCTTCAATCCTGAAGATGAAGTTTTTAATGCCAGTGAAGGGGTGCTTCAGCAGTGGGCTAGATGAGTTTGCCCTCAGGAGTGAAGGCAAGCAGGTAAAGAGCCAAAGCGTCTGTCCTCCATGGCGTGGCGGCAGGCAGGAAGGCATAGCGTAGTACTGGGGTGGTAGTTGATACCTTTATATCCTTTTATGTGGACTGTCACCAAAGGTGTAGCCCAGATTTTAGGATGGGTCTTCTGATCTCAAGTGATGCAGATTTGGAATGGGTCTTCCCACCTCAAATGATCCAGCCAAGAAAATCCCTTACAGACGTGCCCAGCTGCTTGGGTTTTAGTTGATTCCAGGTATAGTCAAGTTGACAACTAGGATTAGCCAAGCTACTAACAACTATCTTGGTTGGAAAATCTTTGAGGTATACTAATCAAGCCAGTTCATATTAAGCTGGGCGTGGAGGTACACACTTGTACCCCAGCATTTAGGACTGAAAAGGAGGACAGTTAGTTTGAGACCAGCCTGGATTACATTAAAAACCTGTCTCAAAAATAAAGTTTTTACTTTTATGACAGATGAATATTTCATTAAATAGTAAAGTTTTGCATACTAATAAAAGACTATGCAAGTAGAACTGGGCAAACAGTTTACAGGAAGTACAAATGTTGAATAAATATGGAAGAAATTTTCAGATTTATCAGTAAGCAGAAGAATTGAAATGTAGTACTGTCCATCAGAAACAGGAACACAGTGACACATGCCTTAGGCTGTTCTTAGTATATTGCTTTAATTACCCCTCACAGTGATTCTTTAAGTGCATACTGTGCTTATCTACATTTATAGGTGAATAAATTGAGATACAGAAAGCATTAGTGTAAGGCAGTGGTTCTCAACAGCTCTGATACTGCACCCTTTAATGCAGTTCCTCATGCTGTGGTGACCCCCAATCATAAAATTATTTTGTTACTACTTCACAGCTGTAGTTTTGCCACTGTAATAAATTATAATGTAAATATCTCATATGTAGATATCTGATAGGCAACCCCTGTGAAGGATAGTTCAACTGCCCAAGGGGTCGCAACCCACAGGTTGAGTCCCACTGGTCTAAGGTCATGTGACAAGTATTAGAACCAGGACTTAGCTCTGTCTTAGTGTTGTGTGGAGACACAGTGACCAAGACAACTCTTACAAAGGAAAGAATTTAACTAGGGACTTGCTTATGGTTTCATAGGGTTAGTTCATTATGAAGGGAGCATGGCGGCAGGCAGGAAGGCATGGCACAGTGCTGGAGTGGTAGCTGATACCTTTACATCCTGATCCACAGGCGGGTCTGCAGAGGAAAGTGGGGCACTGGGCCTGCTATGGTCATGTGAAATCTCAAATCCTACTCCCAGTGATAAACCTCCTCCAACAAGGCCACGCCTTCTAGCCTAAGAGTTCTTCACCTGGGGACTAAAAATGCAAGTATATGAGCCTGTGGGGCTGTTCTTATTCAAACCACCACAAGCTTTAAGGGTCCAGTGCTCTTTTTAGACATTGAAGTTTGTTAAAACTGCAAGTGCAGATGTGAGTGGGGGCATGTATGCCATGCGCATATGTGGAAGCCTTGGCTTTTTTTGTGGAGTTTTCTCCTTCCAGGGATCCAACTCTGGTCTCCAAACTTGCTTAGCAAGTGCCTTTAACCCACTGAGCCATCTTGCAGGCCAGCTCTTTAACTACTGCCTTTTGTTGCTTCTTTGATATCTTTATAAAGAATAGCCACTGTTGGTAAAAGTGTTTAAGAGTCAGCATTTTATACAGTGTTGGTTACCGTAGTAGATGTTTACCACTCTAGTGGCTCTGTGAACCGGAGAGAGTGGGGCCTAAAGAGGAGATGGACTGAAGTCTCATGCGATAGCCACCTTTATTCAGAGCAGCAGCAGTTTCTGCTCTGAGGGCTGAGTCACAAGAGTAAAGAGCACAATCACGGGAAAACATTTTTTCCACAGAGCAGATGAATGACAGCAGCTGAAATAAACACACGTCTGTCCACTACACCTGGATTAAGCACGACAACACATTTTAAGAACAGTTCTGTGTTTTGAAAAAAACCGAGGTCACAAGACTGTGTTTTCTTGGAGTTTTCTCACAAGCACTCAGGAATTCTCACAATTCTCACATGCCTTCGTTCTTGGACCATGCTCTGACAGATATTTCTGCAAGATGCTTAAGTAATATGTTTGCAAGCTTTAATTAACACCTGCATAGTCTTTGATTTCAGATTTTATCCTAAGAAAATCCTTACAATAAATAACAAAATATACCTACAGAAATTTTACCTTGAATTGTTGAAACAACTTTGAAAAATTGTCTTACTAAGCTTTATTCTTATTAATATAATAAAATAATGCTACTGGTTCATGTAGGAAAAAGATTGCCTTTATGTGCCTGTGTTGTAAATATGTTTACTGCTGGATACTTCAAAGCATTCTAATAAAACTGAAACATCACTATTTCTTGTTTTGTTCTAAGTGGAAAGTGTAAGTTTCAGTCAAGATATTAAATATCTTTGTATTAAGACTTGCCTAATCTCTGCTAATTCTTTTGCATGTAGCTACCCTATAAAAATGCCTTAAGAAAGAGCCATGGAGAAGTATGTTAGACTACAGAAGATTGGAGAAGGCTCATTTGGAAAAGCTGTTCTTGTTAAGTCCACAGAGGATGGCAGGCATTATGTTATCAAGGAAATTAACATTTCAAGAGTAAGTACATTTTTACTTTGGTTGCAGAAGTAGTAATTTGGTCACTATAGGACCAAATATTAAATATTTAATATTTATCAGAGAAACGCATAACCTAGTGAGGAAGAGTGCTATGATCCCATCAGGACCACTACGTCACTGGAGTCTGTGTGTCCTCTCAGATTTTTTCCTCTTTGTTCCTGTATGGTATGTAGAAACATATACTTACAGTCCTGTAACTTACTGTAGATTGGGCACGCTTAATGGGCTTCCCTTACGGATTCAGTTCATTCCTTTGTAACTTTACTGCTATAGTTGTTAATGTTTGTTATTGTTATTGTGCTGTATTAGTAGCATTTTTAACCACTCTCTTATAGATGGACTTTTACCTTTATTAGTGGCTTTACTATTTTCTTCCATTTAAGATGTCCGGCAAAGAACGGCAGGAATCAAGGAGAGAAGTTGCAGTGTTGGCAAACATGAAGCATCCAAATATTGTCCAATATAAAGAATCATTTGAAGGTCAGATATATTTTGCAAACATTTAAAATAAGCTCTAAGATACTTACAACTTTTGGGTATTTTCCTTTAAGGAATTATTTTGTGAATGTATTTTCAGTAAAAATACTTTTTGTTTTTGTTGTTTGATAAATATGCATGTTAGTATTAGTTTGATTCTAGGATAGTAGTGATACCCTCATAGCTTAATATTGACTTACTGTTATTAACAATTACTTAAGAAGAAGCAGTATAGTACAAAAATTTGGAGTGGGCAAAATTAATAGCAGTATTTTAATCTTAAATTTCCCTATAAGTATTTCTACTGACACTGAGAAAATGTTCTGATCTTGATTTTTGTAAAAACCATTACCTTATTTTTGATGATTTCATACATGCATATAACTTAATCATATTCCACCTGCAGCCCATTGCTTTCCTCTTCCAAGCACTCCCTTCCTACTTTCATGTCTTCTCTTTTTAATAACCCACAGACTTTAACTAGGGTTGCTTGCATGTGGACAGGTATGGGGTGCTGACTGAAGGAGTTCCCACAATGTAGTCGTGTCAAAGACTTCCATAATGGGGTTATTTCTTGGGCAGTTTACCAGTGATGACAGCCCTGAGGAAAAATGACTCGTCCTTGCCCAGTAGCCTTTAACTACCATATATCCTCATCTAGGAGTGGGTCCTCATGGGCCCTCCCAGTCCATCCTAGAACGTGGTGAACGGGCCCATCTGCACCTAGGAGTCATCTGAATGATTCAAATGTACTTCATTTTAAGCATTACCTATCACCATAAATGTTCAGAAGGCATAGACAGGCATGACTACAAGTTCTCGGTTCTTCTAAGTTCACCCCCATTCGAACTCCCTAGCAATTAGCGTGGTTGACAGCCAGTGTTGATTCTTAGCCTGTTTTCTGTGCCTACATGACACGTGCTGTGTTAGGGAAACAAAGTGCTTGGTTTTTCTCTCTGCCCTGGCACCACAATTCTGAAGACTTCTGTAACTCAAAAGCTGTGGGAGTTTTTCCAGTAGCAAAGAAGCAGCTCTACAGTGGATAGCAGCTAGAAGCCCACTAATCCAGTCCACATCAGACACTGTCTACTTGCGGGGAGACTGGGGACAGTACTGGTCCACGCTGTCCCTATTTCAGACCCACTAGCCAGTGCAGAGCTGTGAATTTCTGCCAGATAAGCTACAATGGACTTTCCCATGACCGCCCTTCAGATCTGATCAACTTGCTCCAACATCTCTCAGAACTCCAGGAAACACTGCACTTGAATTATAGCTAAGACATGCCATACATATATAGCACACGTATGTCTTTTATAATGAACACAAATTCACACCCAAACTGTTAGAAAACAGTAATTAAAATGTCTGGGGCTTTTGGCTTCTAAACTTAGTAGTGGTAAAGGAAAGGTGCTAGAAATAGCCCAGCAGTGCGCTTGTACTGAGTTTTCTATTTCATGTCCCGCTAATGTTTTTGTCATGCTCTTAGTTATTCTCTGTCTATGTCACTGGCTTATCTGCTTTTTGTGTTTTGTTTTGTTTCAACATCAAGCAGTTTCTAAGGTAGTAGTTTTGGGTATTAGGGGTCCTTTAAAAGTCTGTAAGGCTATTAGTGATGAAGGGGTTTTTGTGTATCTATAGTCTTGTGCAAATTAATCTGACAAACAGGTGGTGGTATGATGTTAGAAAGAATACAAAACAGATCATTACTTCTCTAACAAAGGAAATCCTTTTCTGTTATTATATATTTAAGTAGGTATTGATTTAAAACTGGGCGTGGTGCCACACCTGCAATACTAGTTAGTACTAGGGAGGTAGAATCAGGAGGATTGTGAGTTTGAAGCCAGCCTGAGCAACATCTAGAGAGACCTTGACAAGCAGGCATGCAAGCAGTGAGTAGATTAGTGGGAGCAAGGGGAGA
The DNA here is from genome assembly GCF_014885135.2 of Alexandromys fortis. Lineage (NCBI taxonomy): Eukaryota > Metazoa > Chordata > Mammalia > Rodentia > Cricetidae > Alexandromys > Alexandromys fortis. Next base: position 3,274,739 of record NW_026068009.1, read on the forward strand.
CGGAGATGGGAAGGGGAGAGAGAAGGAGAGAACAAATGAAAATTTGCTCCACTAGAGATCTGAGTAGCAGAAAATATAGCTAATTCATATACTGAATCCCTGACATTTCTCAAATTTGTGTTCTGTGTAACTTCCCGTAGTCTCACCTCTCCGTTTCCCCATCTTCCAGTGCTGGAGATCAGATATGGGGCTTTGTGTACTCTATGCAAACACTTCCAAGTTTTATCTCCAGCTTTGATACAGGCTCTTGCCATGTAACTCAGATTAGGCTCAAACTTGCAAATCTTCCCTCTTCGGCTTCTTGGTACTACACTTAGCTTCCAAAGTATAGAAGGTTTGTTTTCAGCTATCTTTGAAATACCATTATTTTATCTTGGAATTAGCTATTGTTACTGCTGTGTTTCCTCCCTAAATAGTCTTAACTATTAATAAGTGTATAGATGATGACTCTCTATGTACAACTTGTGGATTGTATAGAGGGGTTTTTTTTATATTGTCAGTTTTTAAGGTTTATTTATACTTTATGTGTGTGTTTGCCTGTGTGCATCTAAGTGCACCGTGTACATGTTTGTGCTCTTGGAGGTCAGAAGGCAACAATCGACCCCATGGAACTGGAATTATCAGTGACTGTGAGCCACTGTGGGTGCTGGGTAACAAGCTCAGGTCCTCTGAGTGCTCTTAGCTACTGAGTCATCTCTCCAGCCCCATTTTATTTTGTCATTTTTAGCATGTATATTGAGAGGATCTTTCCATCTAGTTATAGTCATACTAGATCCTTAATTAGTTTGGTCCAGATCAGTATCTAGTTCTAATGGTTGATTCTAGGCGGTATATCAGAAGAGCATATAAGAACCCTCAATTACAATGCCACTAGAAATAGAGAGGAATGAGTGTTTCTAGAAATATGGCCATTGTGCACATTATAAGGATACAAGAAGTAGGAACACCACTCTTTGGTTGTGATAGTCTCCTTAGTGAGTCATGGCTCAATACATGTTACAAGTCATATTGATCACTCTTCCTTGCATGAAAAAAGTTGGTAGTAGAAAGAATGATTGTTTTCTGGGCCTTTCTAATGATGGAAAGAGACACAGAAGATCCTTTCTCCTTGCATAAAGATATATAAGAGAATAAAAGAGACCCCTGGGATTGGAGGTGGAGGCTGTGCCTTATTTGCTGTTGAATCCACAGAGATCATTATATCATTTATTGTTGAGTTTGTGTTTAATGAGCAGTTAATTCTAGTGAATAATTCAAAACTGAAAGCTAGTGATCATTTCAAGTCTAAGGGTTCTGAAAAATGGGTGGGAAAACATGATTTTATGTTTAGCATTTAAGGAAATTGAGCAAACATATATTCTGCATTGTATTTATGTTCTTGAAGTATTAAGGTATGAACATTGTTCTCTACTCAGGTGGTGTATTCTTGTTAGAAAAATGGTTGATTATGGAGTTGCCTGAAACTTAAATCATTATACAGCCCGTACAGACAGCGTTCCTAGACTTTGTGTCCTAATCCTTTTGAAGATGGTCCATTCTTGGCTAGATGCTGCTTTTTTAGCAAATCTTTAAGTACCTTAATTTAACTGTGATTTTGATGCAACATTTTAAAAATGGGATTTGATGTTTATATTTTGTAGAAAATGGCTCTCTCTACATAGTAATGGATTACTGTGAAGGAGGAGATCTGTTTAAACGAATAAATGCTCAGAAAGGTGCTTTGTTTCAAGAAGATCAGGTGGGTTGGCACATAGGAGCTTGATTCCTACCCTGCTACCAAGAACCAACTCAAAATGTGATTTTGTATATAGTTATTGGTGGGGTGGAGGTGCAGAACAGAAGATGGAGTCTCAGGTAGCCCAGGCTGGCCTGGTACTTCTGATCATTCACCTCTACCACTTCAGTGCTGAAACTATAGATGTATGCCACCACACCCAGATGCTAATTGTAATTGCTAGGGCAGACTGGTATTAGATCCAATATTTTAGTCTCATCTCTAATTTAACTACCATCTTTGCTTAGTTTCCTATCTATAATATATTCTTGTATGTATAGCTACATCCCACATGCATATGTATGTGTGCATACATATAATAGTAATAATATATTAGGTTGCATACTTGTATATGTGCATATATATGCATGCGTGTAACCTAATTATTATAACTGGTTATTCTGTGTTCTGCCAGTCTATCTTATTGCTCCCAGAGGATATCTTCCTGAAGTACAGTCTTGCTAAATAACTCTAGCCCTGGAAGCCTTGCATTTGCAGCAGTATGAAAGCTAATTTGACTACCGGAGTCTATAAAGTACGTCCCACCTTACCTAAGCAGCCTCATTTTTTTTTTAATAAATCTTTCTATTATTTATTTATTTATTTATTTATTTATTTATTTATTTTTAACCCTAACCCTAACCCCTAACCCCTAACGCTAACGCTAACCCTAACCCTAACCCTAAACCCTAACCCTAACCCTATCCATTATTTATTTTAACAGATATTTACTGAGCATGAATTTTGTATTGTTGAACCTTGTATTTGTACATCTATCTCTTCCTCTTGTATTTTATTGTGATTATATTTGTAACATCTCCCTTAGCTGTCTTATTATTCTACTTTCATTATTTAAAGTTCAGCTCAAGTCCCAATTTCTTTTAAATTTTTCATAATTGCTTTTCTTTGGTCTTTTCTATCTTTAAATTCCTTCTGCATTTCTCTTTATCACCTAGTCTCAATTTATATGCATGTTTTTGCTAAGGAGGATGGAGGGCTGTATTTGTTTTTTTAAATCTTATGGCTCTGGACAGTTTTTCCTATTTAGTAGATAAGGAATCTAGCAGAGGCTAAATAACTTCTCCTCAATCATATAGTTGGCTTTTGAACCGACTTCTATTTAATTTCAAAGTGATCTTTTTTTCAGAGTCACACAATGAAGTCGACAGGAGTCTTTCCCTACTGTTCTATCCCTGAGGTCACTACTTAGTTCATACATTCACCGTGTTATCATCTCCAGGCGTGGCTGGTGCTTCTGTAGCTTTAAGATTAGCACATGACCCCTCTGGAGTCTCTGAGTTACTTGCTCATCTCTCTAACAGTCTTTATAGCCCCAATCTAGCCCCCCCATCTTTGTTTGAAAATGAAATTTTATTACAGCATAATTGTTTGCAAATAGCTTATGATTGCTTTATTACTATGGTGGGAAAGTTAAGATAGAGACCATATGACTTTTAAGCCTCAGCTGTATACTCTCTTACTCCCCCTCTTTTGTTATTGTTTTGTTTTTTTTGAGACAGGTTTTCTCTGAGTAGCCCTGGCTGTCCTGGAACTCACTCTGTAGACCAGGCAGTACTCAGAGATCCTCCTGCCTCTGCCTCTTGAGTGCTGGGATCAAAGGTGTGTGCCACCCCTGCCCCAGCTTCTCTTAACTCTTTACAGAATAAACTTGATGACTGTTAATTTGTGAGCTCTTTCAGTAACATTCTGCAAAGCTGATTCCTACACATCTCTGTGCTGCGTTCAATATATTTTTGACAAACAGAACAGGCGTGGGAAACAAGGTAACAGGAACTCTGTAGAGTAAGGTGGCGAGACTCCAGGATCACTTCCTTTCCACTCCAGTTTCCATGGCAGTTGTCTCCACTTAGCCTTCTCGTTGTCTTTCCCTTAGTCAGATGCATTTCCTCACAGGGATTTGTGAGTCTCTACCACTGTATGTACTCTTGAAGTCACTTTTTCTACTCAGAATCCTATGTCTGTATGAAAAGGCATTTCCAATTTTCTGCTATTCTCTCTTAGTAAATATTTAAAAAAAATAATTAACTGAGAGGGTTTTTTAGTTTTAGTATTTGTTTTTATTATCTTTGGAAATAGGGCTTTTATCATGTGCGTGACCTGAAACTAGTAAGCCTTCTGCTGCCACCTCACATGAAGGGGTGTTTCATTAGAGAAATATTTTAAAATTAATTTTCTGTGACTTTAAATGTACTCTTTGTTCCTTAAGAATACTAAAAGCACGTGTAACAAGTAAAGCTGCTCACACGTTATTCTGCAGTCCACTTCTGTAATCTTTGTTGTGCTCACACAGGCACACACTGTAAGTACAAGTGCATAGCTGATCCAGTTCAGATGGGATAGAAGCATGTGCCTTTTCAAAACTGGGAGTGCGCTCTACATACTGTTCTGCAGCGTCTGGTTCAGTTGACAGCGTTGAGTCCTGTACGCAGAGTTGTTTCCTTCTCAGTGGCTGCATAGTACAGGGCTATCAGTAATTTATCAGTCCCCTTAATGGACATGTAGATTGTTTAATAAACAAGTAGTACTAAACCATACGCCCCTTGTATACATATTTTGACATTTCTGAGACTATATCTGTAATAAATCTGAATTTGCAATTACTAGTTTAAAAGACATGTGAATTTTCAATTTCTGTGTTTTATCAAATGATTACCACCTCCTCACAGAGGAAATATGAAAATGAGGTAGGTATGCATTGTACCACATTCTGAGCCATCTCACGTTACAGTGGGATATTCCCTGGTTCCCTGGTTACTATTTTTTTGTTTGTTTGTTTGTTTGTTTTGGTTTCTCTGTAGCTTTGGTGCCTGTCCTGGAACTCACTCTGTAGACCAGGCTGGCCTCAAACTCCCTCTGCCTCCCGAGTGCTGGGATTAAAGGTGTGAGCCACCACTGCCCGGCTCCTGGTTGCTATTTTTAACTGAAGTTAGTATTTCCTGTATGTGTTTATCGTCCTTTGTTCCTTTGTGTCATTGGTCTTGCCAGTCTCTGTCATCTCTTGTTATAGTCACCGGCCTTTCCCCAGAGATGTGAAAGAACTTCTGCACATTTGAGAATTAGCAACCTATCAGTTACATTCAAGGATTTTTCTCTAATTGTTATTAAACTTGACCATATATTTTGCTACAAAGATGTTCTAAATTTTGTATAGCAAAGTTACCGTGGGACTTTGGAGAGGGGTATTTTTGTGTTCTGTTTTGAAAATCATGTGTCAGTCAAAAATTATTAAAATTGACCAATGTTTTGTTTTATTATTATGTTTAATAATACTGTCTAATTGTAATTATTTTGGCATGAAGAGGTGAGGTAGAAATTTGTTTTCCTTCTAACTGACAATTCCAGAGACTATTTATCTGTGGTGAATACGGTTAGAGGTGTTTGGTAGATGCCTTCTAAATTTTTATCTTTTTTTTGGTAACTTTTAATTTTATTGAAAAGATACAGAAAAAAGATAAACTTACCAAACTTACCCACCTAGCACTAATCCATAATAAAGTATAAATTATTTATACTTTTCATTCATATCTTTCCATACTTTGCAGTGTGTAACATATTTAGTATGCATTATACCTATTTCTCTTTGTCAGTTGGCTTGAATACCTACTAGTGTTAGTATTGGCAAAGTCCAAAGAAATTGTAGCCTAAATGTTCTTAATGTGATGTTTCTCTCTAGATTTTGGACTGGTTTGTACAGATATGTTTGGCTTTGAAGCATGTACATGATAGAAAAATTCTTCACCGAGACATAAAGTCACAGGTATGTTCTTTATAGTTTACCACAGGTTCTCACAGTCTTGCTTAAGTCAGCCTGGAACTCTAGCCAAAGCTGGCTTAGATTCTCTGGGGTCTTCAGACCTTAGCATCCTGGTGCTGGTTTAGCGGCGTGAGTCTACTCGCCAGGCAGTAAGTTCTCCAGTTCTGGAAACAGCAGCCCTGTCCTTTCAGTCAGTCCTGCTCATTCAAATACTTGATATCCCCTGTCTTTTCCCCATAGTATTTTATACTCTCCTTCGTTCTCATAGAATAAATGAAAAACAATGTATGGAAGTTAATTGTTTTTTAAGATTTTGCGTGTCCTTTTCCCTTTTCTCTAAATAATAATTCAGATGTAAATTTCTAGACATGGATTGTTTTTCTATAAAATTGTAAGATATGGTAATTTGTTTTTTGGTATCAAGACTTGACATTCAGATTAAAGCCATTGTGATTTTTTTTTTCTGAAAGATTGAGATTCACTTTGTGCCTTTTGGTCTGAAATTTTGCCAAGTAGTGTATTAGTGAGGTTAATTTTTTATTCACTACACCGTCCCTTTTGTGTGTGTGTGAATCTGTATTGGCTAGAAATATTCTGGAGATCTTGGTCTCTGGATTTTCTTTTAAATAAATCTAAATACATCACTTCAAATGTCTTCTTTGTTCTTTCATATCTTTCTCATTATCTCTTCATTGGCTATTAATTATTTTTCCCAGTTAAGTAGGTTTATGCTTCTTCCTTTTGCCTTTTTCTTCTGTTTGGTGTCAGGATCTTACCACAGCTTGCTAGGAAAGTACTCAACTTGACTGTCTGTCTCTAGCCCCCAGCCCCTTGGAAATTTTCTGTAAGTTAGTACTTGTCTCATCCTCATAGTTTTTTTACTATAATGACCATTTTTTTAAAGAAAATGGGATTCAGCTTTATCTATATCTGTTCTCAGTTGTGTTTCATTTTTTCATGTTTTCTCTTTTTATTGGATGTTCCTTGTCATTTCTTGCCCTCGCCCTGATATTTTCTTTCTGTAGCACGTGCTGGTCTTGAGTTCTTCCATTCTTGCTTGAACCTCTAGAATGTGGGGATTTCAGGCTCCTTGCAGTTTGTAAGCATATTTACAGTTCATGTTTTATCATACTGCTTTATGACTTTGTTTTTGAGTGTCTCATTCCAGAGACCAGGCTGGCCTTGAACTTGTGGTCACCCTCCTGCTTCTTTGTGCTAAGTGTTGGGATTAAGGGCATGCACTGCTCCCCTGGGCTGAGGGGTTGGATTTGTAGTGAATTCTCACATTCATGATTTCATTGGTTTTTGATTAGATTTCTTCATGTCTAACTGGATTATTTTTAGAGTATTCATGCATATCTCTCTCTCCTGTTGGTGTGTGTGGTGTGAGAGTGTTGGGGAGGGGGATGATTCAATGCTGGTAATCAAACCTCTGCCCCAGCTTTGATTTTACACTCCTCTTTGGTTTTCACTGGAGCTCTCTCAGCTCCCAGAAAGGGGACGGAGGAGTGCAGTTATGTCATAGCCCTCCCTGTCTGCCTGTCCTCTTGCCTTCTTTGGCCTGCAGATTGCTGTGGAGTTAATATTCCTAGGGTGCATGGTTGGAAGAGCTATCTGGTAGTTCATGCTTCATCTTTCCTGTATCCCTCTCCATTTTCTGCCACAAATTCCTCTTCTGTCATTTACTAATTCTAGTCAACCCTACTGTCATCTTGGCATCACACATTGTATGTACCTGATGCAAGTCTCATGACTGCTAGAAAATTTAATTCCTCTTACCCCATTAACTTGCTTTTTCACTCTTTCATAGTTTAGGAATCTGTAAAAAAAATATTTCTAATTTTTTTCTACCAGGTGTGATAGATCCCAGCAGCATTGAAACACTGTATTTATAAATAAAATATAATTGAGCAAATTGTTAAAAATAGGGTGTTTCATGACCCTTGTTGGAAACGCTTAAGGTTAATTTGTTATATTTAAGCCAATTAGAATTTTAGGCAGATTTTTTTGGGAGGGGGCAGGGTTATTCCAAATTTATCTTTTAAAATTTTTATTGTAAAGCATTTACCTATTATATTTATCTGTTTAAAATATACATAGAATGGCAAGAGAGCTCATTGGGTAAAGATATTTGCTGCTAAGCTTGATTGAGTTCAGTTCCTGGAACCCACATGGTACAGGAACAGGACTGACACCCACAAGTTGTCCTCTGACCTTCAGGCAGATGCTACAACAAATACAGACTCTCTCTCTCTCTCTCTCTCTCTCTCTCTCTCTCTCTCTCTCTCTCTCTCTCCCTCTCTCCCTCTCTCCCTCTCTCCCTCTCCTCGTCTGTCCATTTGTCCTTCCGTACGTAGTTTACTGACTTTAGTATATATACTGAATTTTTTTCTCTCCAAAGGAGTACCGTGTGCCTGTTCCCAGTCACACCTTTTCCTTATCCATGGAGACCATTGTAACCACTGATGGTCTTTCTGTCTGTATATCTGTATTCAGGACATTTAAATGAAACGCTGATAACATGTGCTTTTTGGTATTAAAACTGGATTATTTGCCTGGTGTGGTATTCCACACATTGAGAGGCAAAAGTGGGTAAATTTCTGTGAGTTCTAGGCCATCCTGGTCTACATAGTGAATCCCAAGCCAGCTAAGGCTCCATAGTGAGACTCTGTCTAAAAGCAACAACAAAGTGCACTATTGTCATTTTGGGAGGTGGGTATTGAGGCAGTGTCTCCCGTAGGCCACCATGGCTTTTGAACCTAACGTATAGCCAAGGGTGATCTTGAGTTTTAGATCTCTTTCCAATGCCTCTCTGGTACCAGGATTAGGGAGACGTGTTCTACCATAGCAGCCTTGACTTTCTGTTTTTTTTTTTTTTTTTGGTACAGTTGATTCATAAACTTTTTTTCATAAAATAAGTTTTTATAAAAAATCTGTTTCAAATACAGATAATTTTCTTTCATTCTGTGGGTATCCATTTTCTTTTACTAAAAAGTCTGTTTGCATTGTGTGTGTGTGTGTGGTGTGCACATCTGCTAAGGCAGGCAGGCAGAGGGTAGCAGACAACTGTCAGGAATTGGTTCTCCTTTCATCATGGTCAGACTCAGGTGTCAGGCTTGGCAGCAGGCACCTGAACCAGTTGAACCATCTCACTGGCCCCATCTTTGTTTCATTGGCAGTGTCGTACGGTGTGCAAAGTTTTTAGCTTTAACAAAAGCCAATTTTTCTTTTCTTTCAGTTTTTGTTTGAAGTTATTATAAAAAGCATGACGGTTTATTCCTATTTATAGTTGTAGTTCTTATAGTCTGTAATCCAATTTGAGTTAGTTTTTGCATATTCATGGGAATATCTAGTTATTCTAGAGTAATTTTTAATTGGATTAATTTTTCCAAGAAAACAATGTCTCATAGAAATAACTGGACTGAAATGATGCTTTTTTTGTTCTCTCTCTCTCTCTCTCTCTCTCTCTGTCATAGAACATATTTCTAACCAAAGATGGGACAGTGCAGCTTGGAGACTTTGGAATTGCTCGAGTTCTTAATAGGTAACATAACACCATTAAGTATTGTTTTGATATAATGTCCTCAGTCAAATTGAATCTGCTGTAGTATATATGCAATAACTTATAATATTTCTCTCTTCTTTAACAATATTATTGTTCTAGTACTGTAGAACTGGCTCGAACTTGCATAGGGACTCCATATTACCTGTCTCCTGAAATCTGCGAAAACAAGCCTTACAATAATAAAAGGTATTTAGAGTGACACTTAATACATATGTTTGATTTAAATCTTTCTGTCACACTTTTTTAATAACGTTGAGAATACTATTTTAATATGAATAATGTATGTGTAAGCATGTATATCTTTAGATTTTTAGTATATGATGAGGGAATTGTAAAAGCTCTCTCTCATTGGGAGAACTTGACCAAGCATCACTTTGTCAGAGTTAGGAATAGAGTGTTCTCTTCTCTTTGTCATAGTCATTTTCTATGGAACTGTAGCTAATAGTATAGAGTGCATGCTAGATTCTCAATAAAGAAACCAAATTCAGAGGGACACATGAACGTGCCTGAATGCCTCAGCCTGCGATGGACCAGCTCAGCGGGGGCACTGGGACCGATAGGACAGGGTCTCAGGAATAGGTGGGTAAGGAGTCGGCAAATGACAGACACAAGACTCAAGGGAATAACATCTAAATGCGTCTTTACTAGGCATGAGGCTCATCCTTTATATAGAAAAGATTGCATAACAGCATGTATTGTTTTTTCATGCAGTGCAGATTATTCTTAGTCATTATACAAGATTATATAGATTTTCATCAGACAGATGTCCCTGGTGTGAGTCTGCGGTTGGTCACGCTAGACATGGCTTGGCATTAGTTTCAATATAAATCTTAATATTGAAGTTTATATCTGAGTTCATGGCATTTTGAGCTAAGGGGAAGCAGTTGTGGTTAACAGTCACATAGTCTACAGTCTTTCTATATTTCTGCAATCTGTGCAGAAGAACTTCTTTCCTTCTCCATATTTCTAACTCCTTTTCAAACCTTCCCCCCCAAACCAATCTCAAGACGTTGCAGGCATTTCTCTCTCTCTCTCTCCTATCCTTATCCCCTTTTTGCTGAATCTGTCTTAATTGCTTAACTAAGTTTGCCTTTTGTTCTTTATTTACTAAGCACCAGATTAAATCTGGAAACCTTTTTGCCTTTAATGTTAACCCCTCTTCCCCCATTAGCATCATATCCTCTTGTATATGGCAGTGGCTCATCAATAGACTCTAGAAACTTAAGCACACTGTCTTCCCTTCCAGAAGAAACCAGACTGTGTTCCTTAGAACATAAGCAGATAATGCCAAAAGTGCAAGGGCTCAATGCAGGAAGCATAGCACACACACACCTTCTCTACAGTCATGCTTCCTTGAAGCTTGTGCCATGTCTTACGGGAGAGATCATGCAGACTCCGCAGGAGGGGGCATGACATCAGCCTACTAGTCATCTAAGCTGCTAGAAGATTGTGTGGTACGCCATTGAGGACAGTTCCGTCATTGAACAACAGTGACCGTTTCCTCCCCTTTCCGAGTCAGAGGTCCCAACCATACACACTGTTCGGTTTGCTGTCATACTTGATTGTAGTAAATGAATGTTTCTCATTTTGTAGTGTCTTTACAATTGAGTAAAGCATGTTGAATTTTGTAAAATAAATAAATTAAATGACGTTTTTATACTGTTCTTTAAAAACAAATTTCCTTAATGAAATTTTGAAGTAAATGCTTAGGCCACCCTTATTTTTGTAATTCGAGATACCTGCTTTTATTATCTAGTTTGAAATTTCAAGTTAAAATGCTTTGCAAAGCACATATTTTCCCTAAGGATTCTCTATTTGTTTAAGTGAAAAAATTAAATATATTTTGATATTAAAAATAAATTTCTCTTTTGTCTTCCCAGTGACATCTGGGCTTTGGGCTGTGTCCTCTATGAGTTGTGTACACTTAAACACGCAGTAAGTAAATGTTGTGATGTCTCCAGAGCTGTGGCATCTTCCGGAGAATGCTCACAGAGAGGAGGTTCTGTTTTCTGAAATAGACTGACTTAGTCTCATTGTGTGTCTGCTGTTTCTCTATTTTGTGCTCCCACAAACATTGTTTTTCATAGTACAAACAGATCTCATTCCCCTTCTCTAAACTTATTTACTATGAATTTGATATTTTCCCTAATTCTTTTGTTAGTTTCATTTAAACAAGTTCTTTCAAAACACCTATATTTAGCTAAGTGTGATGGAAAAGCCTGTGTTCCCAGCATTTGGGAGACTGAGGGCAGAAGAATGGAAAGTTCAGGGCCTGTCTGGATTAGCTAGCAGTATTTTGTGTGAAAAACTACAAAATAAATTAAAAGCATTCAAATTCTTTGAGATTGTTATTGAAAGTTATTTAAAGAATTTTATTTTCTGTGACAACCAGAGCATTTTTGTTAAAAATGAACTGTCAACATAGAAAAGGAAAACAATAAAAGAATTTTTTTCAGTGTATTTTTCAAGTTGTGTGTGTGTGTGTGTGTGGTTTGTTGTGTTTGTTGTGTGTGGTGTATGTACTTGATAATGGGAATATGCTTGTGTGAGGTTGGAGGTGCCCAGGGTGGCCCGAGGTCAATGTCTGGTGTCTGTCTTGATTGCTCACCATCTTTATCTTTGCGACAGGCTCACAGAACCTGCTCATTGTTTTGACTTTAGTGAACTTCTACCCACAGCCTAGCCCAGTGGAGAGTACAGACCATCCACTTTTACATGTGTGTGTTCTGGGGTTCTGAACCCACATCCTTGTGCTCACACAGTAGGCATTTTATCAACCAAGGCTCTCCCAGCATGTTACCAAGTAATTATATCACATGAAGTACCTTTGTATTATTTACAATTTCACCATTGGCATATATTTTAAATAATAGCAAATAGGCAAAAAAAGTGAGAGTTCTTGTCAAAATATATTTAATTTTAATAAATTTTTTAGTTTTATTGCCTCTTTTTTCAAGCCTGTTTCCTTCACTGATTAAACAGTACTGTATTTTCAAACTCAAGAAAAATACATAAAATCACAAAGCAGTAAATAAGTTCTGTAAGCAATTCCAACAAGAAACAACTGTGTGTATTTGTCATTTTCCCCTAATCTTAATTCTAATTTATTTATAAATTGAATTACTCCTCTCCAATAATTTGCTTGTATTATATGAGCAGCTTTATAGTCTGTTTTTATTGTTTAATATTACTTGAAGTCTTTTATTATTGTTTTCTTGAGGTATTTTTACATTTATATGAGTATGTATGTATAATGAAAGCGCATTGCGTTTATATGATTGCACATATCGTTGGAGGTCAGAAGAGTGTGTCTAAAGGCTGCCCTGAGCTACCTGATGTGGGTGTCCAGGACCAAACTGAGGTTCTCTGGAAGAGCAGAAAGCTCTGGATGTGGCCTAAGAGAAAGTAGTTAGGTGTTCTCTTAGGTCCTTCCTTATTTTGCCCAAATGTTTTTCGCTTAGTAGTTAACTAGTTGTTAGAGCAGAGGCAGAAGAAACCAGGTCTTAAATGAACATCACTAGGTTGCATAACTTTTTTTATCTTGATTATTGTTCTGTCTTATAAAATCATTGTTAATATTCATACCTCACCTCTTAGCATGTTGCACAAACAATTAGATCTTACTCTAACTGCAAGTTTTAATATTTTACTTTTTTTAAGACAGTCTTGAAATTTTAGGTGATTAGGTAAAGTCTGCAGGAAGTATGCTGATTGCATTACTTAGGAGAGGATTGTATTTCTATTCTGTATTAATGGGAAAAGAGCTATTGCTTGTTCCTGATAATCCCCATTTCAGTTTCTTTGTGGTTTATATATGTGCATCTATTTTCTGGATTTTAGTTTGAAGCTGGGAACATGAAAAACCTGGTACTGAAGATCATATCTGGATCCTTTCCTCCTGTGTCCCTGCACTATTCCTATGATCTCCGCAGTTTGCTCTCCCAGCTGTTTAAAAGGAATCCTAGGGATAGACCATCAGTCAACTCCATATTGGAGAAAGGTTTTATAGCTAAACGAATCGAAAAGTTTCTCTCACCTCAGGTATGTGTCACCGGTACCCCTAAAGTTAAACGATAAGGTTCTGGTACCTAACAGAAGGGCCATAGCAGTCACCACAGTGCCTGGGCCAACAGGCCCTTCTCAGACTGCATTGGTGCCCCTTTCCTTTCCCTTGGTTTCTAATTGAAATTATCAACCCTTTTTGTGCTTCACTTTTCTTACTTGTAAGCTATAAGCTAAGGGATATAGCCATATTGTGGGTGGCTTGAGAATTAAATAATACTGTGCATACAATGCTTAATGTCTAGCATTACATGCATGTTCAAAGTAGTTAATATATATCACTACCATATATTATACTAGATAAATATAATATCAGCATAATTCCCATGATATGACTGTATTTGACAAAACGGTTGGACACCATGATTCTATGGACTTGTATGAGTCCATATACTATATTACTATATAATTTTTCCTCTAGTTTTCAATTATAGGTACAAAACAAATACTAGTGGAGATAATTGAATTTCATTTGGCAGGTTTTATAAAATATTTTGTCAAGTCAGATGGCATTAATACTGAAAAATGTGATCATCTGAAAATATAGTTACTTTTTAAGTTTATTGTGGCCATTTATTAATTTAATCAGTATTAATTCCTTTTGTAAAACAGATATGTAGCAAAACATAACCCTGTTGCTGATATATGCTTCTGGTTTAAGAGAACATTCCTTAGAACAAATTCTCTTCAGAAAATAAGAGCTGTGCCTTTAAATAATAATACTTAAAGAATGTATTAGTAAGCAAGAAGGCTAACTCAGCTTGGAGGTTAAAAGTTACTTGTATAAAACATGGCAACAATTTCTGAAATGTGGTGTTTTACAAGGCTTCTTTGTTAAAAAATAATTCTTTCAAAAGCTGTTTAGATGTAGGGTAGTGTTATTTTTTTGGCAGCTACCATATAACAAACAAAGCTTTCATTTAATCTCACTGAAGCTACCTCCCTTTTGCCAATGTTGTTAGGGCATAGTCCCAAGGCTGAAACACTGGAATTCACCTCCTAACAATAAAAGGGAAATTGTTAAAGCCTCAATTACCAAACATAATATGCAAAAGGGTGGCAGATTATGATTAGTAACAAACAGAGCATTTAATATTACATGTTTAGTACACGTAGCACCAATTTCTCACTGGTGTTTTAAGCACCACTTGAATTTATGAAAACTTGAATATTTTGTTCCTAAGATATATTTTCTATATATCACTTGTTCATCAGCATTCAACTGAGGTGCTTTGTGCTATTTTTTTTTTTTTTTTTTTTTTTTTTTTTTTTGGTTTTTT
>NW_026068009.1:3290088-3305654 GCF_014885135.2 Alexandromys fortis
CGGATCTCTGTGAGTTCGAGACCAGCCAGGTCTACAGAGCTAGTTCCAGGACAGGCTCCAAAGCCACAGAGAAACCCTGTCTCGAAAAACCAAAAATAAATAAATAAATAAATAAATAAATAAATAAATAAATAAAATAATAAAATAATAAAATAATAAAATAATAAAATAATAAAAATAAAAACAAAAGGTGGGGTTGGTGTACCATGAAGAGGACTCAGAAATTAGGTCACTGATAAAGTGCTTCTCCAGCATGTGTGAAGCCCTGCAGGCAATGCCCAGTTTCACAGGAAATGGAACAGATCCCTCTACTTTTCTAAGAAACATAAAGGGAAAAAAAGCACGTGCTCTGCAGAGAAAGTGTTCTCACACACTTGCCCTGAACTGCCTTGGAACCAGACTTCTCCTGTTTATCTTCTACTGCATTAGTTCTAAAATATAGCACACATAATCTCCTGAAGGACTTGCTGGGTTCATTCACTACCATCTGTGTTGTGGGATAATCTTTTTGTATCCTGTGAAGATGTCCTCTGATTGGTTTAATAACGAGCTGAATGACCAATAGCTTGGGATAGGTGGGATTTCTGGGGAGAGAGGAAGATGAGGAGAAATCTAGGCATGAGGATTTTGCCAGCAGACTCAGAGTAAATTGGACATGCTGTACTGAGGAAAGGTAAAAGCTACATGACAGAGTGTAGGTTAATAAAAGTATGTTAGTTTGAGTTATAAGAGATAGTTGGAGACAAGTCTAAGCTAAAGGCCAAGTTTTCACAGTTAACGAGAAGTCTCTGTGGTGTTACTTGGGGGCTGGAGATCCAAAGATAGTCTGAGAAGAAAGCCTGCTACACATGTCTGTTTCAAAAACTGAGACAGAGCCAGAGAAGTCACGTGTTGTTAACACCAGTAGTAGAGATGGTGTTGACTTTGGGGCTGAGTACTACTGCCATAGGGGTCTTCAGTAGAAAAGAATTATCTCAGGCTGCAGGTTTGTGCCTACTGGATGTCTTGTCTGCTGTCGAATAGTCTTTCCACTGTGCCTCACTTCTGTGGGAAAAATGAAAAAGTTTTACTTGGCATTTTGCTCACCATCAATAAGATAAAAATAAACTCAAATTGAGGTAAATCTTTGTTGATATCATAGTTTTACACTGGAAAAATGTACTTAAAATAGAGAAAATTACTTGTGGAAAATATAAATATTTGTTTCATGAAATATATTTATAAATGCTGAAGACTCAGTCAGGAATAGAATGTTTTTATGTTAACAAGACACTAAAAATATTTATCCGATAGCATGCTTGCAGATGTGTGTGAACTCATTGCAGGTGGTAAGTGATGCACAGTAAACTTAATGGTGTTCCCAAGAGAGTGCCTTTTGAAGTGACTCTTGAACAGTTTTGACACAAATGAGGCTTTGGATGCTTACAGAATGCAATGATCCCTCCATAATTCTTAAGTCACTAAGATATGGAAAAGGCCAATAATATACATACTGTGTTTTAGTCTAGCTTGAGAAAGACTGGAGAAGTAATAAAAATACATTAGTAAGAATAGCAGAGGTCAGTGGTTAGCAAGAAGAGAATATGCTGGATGGATTGCTGAATTTTCATTCAGTTTATTAGCAAGATCTTTATGACTGGAAGAAAAAATGCATTTTGGTAGATGACTAGGTTTTTCATTGTGTAGGAAACTGATTTATTTGTTTTGGTTTGGTTTTTCAAGTCAAGGTTGCACTGGATAGTCTTGGATGTCCTGGAACTCAGTCTGTAGACCAGGCTGATCTCAATCTCAGAGATCCTCCTGCCTCTGCCTCCAGAGTGCTGGGACTAAAGGTATGTACCCCTACACTCAGAGGTGGTATCTTTTTAACATTGGTTTTCTTCTCTCTCCCTTTCATTCTAAGCTTATTGCAGAAGAATTTTGTTTAAAAACATTTTCAAAGTTGGGACCACAGCCTCTACCAGGTAAATCAGTTTCTGTTTTCTATCTTATTTACATGAACCCTGACTTGAAGATTTTTCTTTTGAGAATGTTGTCAAGAATGTTATAAAATGCCTGCACTAAGGTGTAAATTTTTATGTAAAACATTTTCCTTTGATAAATATTTTATATTCTAAATTTTTAAAAGTAAATTATTGGGAGGGCAACCATATTACTAAAGGTAGGTTTTATTTCAGTTTTGACCATTGACAATAGGATGTTTGTAGTAGTTTGTATGTTTCATAATTTATATGCACACACACAGCTTCGTTTCTTCATAAATTTCTCTCACTCCATTTTGGAACAGTACAAAATATGATGCTATGCATTTTGGATTTGGATAAACTGAAAAAAATACCATATTATAGAAATAGCTCATGTAAACTGGAAATGATAATGGTAATGTGTACTCAGGAAGGCCACCTGTATTTAGATTTTTCTCCCCTAAAGTGCTCGGGATGAAACACAGGACTTAAATGGTGGTCACACACTCTTTTTACTTTGAGAAGCTAGTGTTGGAATTAGGAAGGAAAAAAATGTTGTACAAGGAGCTACATGAATGAAATTTTCAGTAATATAGGAGTAAAATAAGAGTATGTTGTGGGTGGGTTCTGTCACCGTCATTAAACTAGAGGGAGCCTTGACAAGGAGCCCAGGAGTGCAGTACGCAGCCTCCGTCTTCTCTTACTGCAGTGGATGAGAACAATTTATGTCTCTCTCTTGAGAATGTTCATTTTGATGCTTTGGTGACTCCAGTCCCTTTTTCTGGTATGCATAGCACTTCCTTTAGGATTTTATTAGTTCAGTTTGGTTTTTCATTTTGTTTTTAAAACAGAGTATCTTTTCTTGTAGGTCAGGCTGGCCTTGAACTCACAGAAATTCCTCTGCCTCTGAGATTAAAGGTGTGGCCTAACTCTTTTGTTGTTTTCATAAAATTAGCCAAGTTACACAGTTGTAACTTCATAGAACTCTGTTCTATTTTGGTCTGATGGTTGACTGACTTTCTTATACTTCCTAGTTGATGGATCAAGATGTTTCAGAAAAACTTTACTCTATCACATTATTACCAATATAAATTGCTTCTGAATCGCTACAGTGACATCCAATAGCTAATAATACTTTTAGTGTCTGTCCTAGTTAGGGTTTCCTACTACTGTGATGATTTATACTACACTATAGCCAAACAAGTTCCACATGGCAGTACACCTTTCATGAGTGAGGGCACGAACTAAAGCAGAGCAGCAAAGTGAAAGTCTTTTAAAAGACTTTCAATGTAAAGTACTTGAATCTTTGATGCTTGCTAGTGGATAGCAAGCATTTGATTGTTGTCAATGATTGTGAAAATGAAAAAAATACCATTCCTGAAGTTGTCTTGGCATTAAAGATTCACTGTAAAGAACTACTGAAAAAGAATTGCTTGTCTTTTCGTGCAGGTAAAAGACCAGCATCAGGGCAAAGTGCCAGTTCTCTTGTCCCTGCTCAGAAAATCACAAAGCCTGCTGCTAAATATGGAGTGCCTTTAACATATAAGAAGTATGCAGATAAAAAGTTACTTGAAAAAAAATCACCCCCAAAACATAAACAGGTAAGAGCATTTTCCAAACTGATTAATGTCAAGGTCAATTTGACCCCGCGTAACAGCCCCATTGGTTATCTGGTACTCAGGGTAGTCTTCATCTGCTTACTGAGGAGTCTGGCTCTGCCTCCTCCATCTGCTCTAACGTAGGAGCCTTACTAAAACACGGTGGACAGTATTAGGTAGATACATTGAGTACACAGCCGGTATAATACAAAAAGGTAGCATTGTAAATGAAGTCCTCCTTGGACCTCTTGATTGTATGCAGAGAAGTAAGTACCTGTGATATTATTGCTAAAACACCAGATATTAGGTATTTCAGAATTCATAGTCAAATAAATCAAAATCTTGGAACTCTATAATGAATATGATTCATATTGTGATAGTTTCCCACTTCAGAGTAAAAAAATGGCCTAAAGCTGTTGAGTTACATGACTGGGATCATGGTATCAGTTGCGCAACATTGGCACTTTTGATTTGGAATTTGAATATGGAAATTTTAGTGTATATCATTATTAGCTCATTTTAGGATTTAGCCATTAGATAGGTAAGAGGAATATAGTATAGGAGAGGCAAATACAGAAATCAGCTGCTACTCCTAGTACATTCAAAGAACAAAAATGTGAAAACTCCCCAACTCCATCTGTGAAGTTAATTCAGATCTTATGGACGGTGAATAGCTGTTAAGCCTATTTGTGGTGATGTCCACTGAGTTCCCACAGCCTGGCGCTGGCCAAGAGAAAGCTATCAACCACAGAACTGAAGTCCACTGAGAAGTTGTACCCAGAAAGCACCTAGGGAGCTGACAAACTCTGAGGAGCCTCCTGGAGGCAAGCGGAATATGCCAGTGCTGCTGAGCTGACTGGACACCAGCAGAACTCTGTAGGAAACTGTCTTTGTGGTACTGTTGAGATTCAGTTGGAAACTGGCAGGACATAGGCACAACTTTTGCAAGGTAACCTGCAGGAGTGAGTGTCACAGGTCCCCACATGGTGCAAGAGCAGAAAGGGAAACTGAGCAGAGCAGGAGATGCTCTTTCCTTCTGTAGTGTGTCTCCAGCAGCCGCTGTGATAGTGCAGGCTCTGTACAGGGGCTGCAACTGGCACGCCGGCTTTCTCATTTGTTGATTCTGTTTATTCAGCTATCAAACACACCATCATATCCTTTTCTCTCTCTTTGGTCATGAAAGGAAACCTAGGACCGAAGACTTTCTCTATTTCTTTGTCTTTAAATCCTCTAAGATTCTGATCATCCCCTAATCTTCCACCTCAACATTTCTGATGCTTGTTTGTTTGTTTGAGACAGGATTTCTCAGTGTAGCCTTGACTGTGAGCTGAAACTTTCTCTGTAGACTAGGCTGTCTAGCCTCATAGAGATCCGCCTGCCTCTGCCTCACAAGTGCTGGGATTAAAGGCGTGCGCCACCACCGCCCAGCTAATTGTAACCTTTATTAATTGCACCAGAGAATATCTTTATAAAGTCAGTTATAAAGAAAAAAGAATTTTCATTAAATATTTTTTTCACGTAAAAAAGACCCATAGCTTGCTAAGATCATTCAATACTAGCTTTCGAGACCCTGAAACTTAATTTCCTTAGCTTTGTATTATAACCAAGGAATTAAAATCATAGAGGATCATTAGAAACAGGCTCATTGAATTAAAAACTTATATACTGTGTCCATGTAAAGAACATTCAGTGGCAACATCTTGTCTTGCCACGTAAGTTCCATGCTCATGCTTAGGTGATAAAACCTCTCAAAATCCCCCCTTTTCTATTGCTCTCATCTGCTGTGATGCTCCAAGGTTCTCTGCAGATCAGCTAAACTGGAACCTGACTCTCCCTCCTATGCACTTTGTCCTTTGTTTGATCTGTTCTCTCTCCTCCTCTTGAGTGCCTCCTTGCCCTTTGTAGGCACACTCACATCAATACTGCACTGTTTTGTTGGAAACCCTTGCTAGGTAAAATGAGATCACATGCTAACTCCCTCACCTCCTACAGTTCTGCTGTGGAAACAAAAGCGGGGGGGGGGGGGCGATAAAAAAAGGAGCCACTAGTCTGTGATGAGTGCTCTAACTTTAGCTTCTAGATTAACAAATAGAATACTGGCATCATGGCCAGGGACATTATCACATTGGCAGCAGTGGCATTTGTTTTTAAAGTTTCCACTGACTAATGGGAGATAAGAAATGCCACCTTTTTTTATCTTTCTCCTGATTGTATCTCCTGCCCTCCCAAAGAGAAATAGGACCTGCTTCCTTAGCAGAACTTCAGTACCTTGTGTGTATCCTTTTATTGTTATGCTTATTGGAGTGTGATCTCTTTGAAGTGAAGGGCCTTGATATACATGTTTGCACAAAATTGTTTTTTTTTAATGAATAAACGATTGAATAGATTAAATTTCTATCAGGAAAGCAATGCCCTTTATTTCCTAACCATACTAAATAGGGTGAAAAGACAGACAAAAACCCTTTTAGGCACAAATAAACAAGTGTTCTGTGAGATATTTTTTCATGTGTGTGGTATATACATGTATATGTGTACAAGTGGCCAGCCATCAACCTCGGGTGCTTTCTGTCACTCTTCGCTTTATTTTTTGAGATGTGGTCTCTCAGAAACCCAGGAGCTTACTACTTTGACTAGGTTCACTAGCCAATAAATAGCTCCTGTGGTTACACATGAGCACCAGCAAGGCTGGCTCTTATGTGAGTACTGTGGACTTACTAAGACCAAACTTAGGTCTTCATGTTAGGTAGGCACCTTACCTTCTGAGTCATTATTGTTAATGCTTTACAGCAGCTATTTTACTATGGTGCAATAAATAAAACACTGCTTTTGAAATAGATTTTTTTTGCATATACACCAAATTTGGTTTCTAGTGAAGCAGGTTGGTATCTTAGTGTAATCATGATGTCCTTTTTCCATCAAATATTTTGAAAGTTTGAAATTGACTTAGTGTGCTTTTAACAACTATGAAACACACTTTGGTATACACTGCGTTTCTTTAACTGAATTCTATACATTTTTATTTATTATCATTATGATTGTATCACATTTTGACATGAAATCAGTTGACTTCATTGCTACAAATGTGCTTTAAAAATTTTATGTTCCGCCGGGCGATGGTGGCGCACGCCTTTAATCCCAGCACTCGGGAGGCAGAGGCAGGCGGATCTCTGTGAGTTCGAGACCAGCCTGGTCTACAGAGCTAGTTCCAGGACAGACTCCAAAGCCACAGAGAAACCCTGTCTCAAAAAAAAAAAAAAAATTTATGTTCCATACCAAAATTTCATTACATTTTTCATGTCTTCTAAATAGGTTTTTAAAATATTAATTCATAGATAATTTTCAAGACACATGTTTATTTCAAATAGTGTTTACATTTGCAACACATGTTTAACAATTGTAATATAGACATGCATAACGTCTCTGATTCTTGGACCTAAAACTCATGTTGGCCATGGAGTAAGAGAGGGCAGACACATTATCTTTTTTTTCTTTGGAGACAGGGTTTTTCTGTGTAGCTTTGGAGCTTTTTCTGGAACTCGTTCTGTAGACCAGGCTACAAACTCAACAGAATCCACCTGCCTCTGCCTCCCTGGGATTAAAACCTTTACCACCACCGCCCAGTGACATACTTGTGTTTATGTGATTAGGTAGATACCACATAGAATAATCACAAAAAGGAATACACACTTGGGCGAACTTGTAAAATGAGAGTTGTTTTTGTCCCTTGGCCACCCACTATTCTGAGAATGAAGGAAATGGTGAAATGAATCCATGACATGGTAGAAAGTCCTCACCTTTGACCAGGACAGAAAAGAAACCAAGTGTATAATCAGAGTCTTCTCATAGCTGATGGAATCAAGCAATGTGCTTTTTTAATTGTTCTTTTATTTCCAGTTAATTGTCAGTGTAAATGGGAGTTTTGGATTTTTGCTCTTAATATTCAAAATGATAGACTCAATCTCTCATATTCTAAGTAATGGAAAAGTGACTCAGATGATAGCTGCCTAAAACCAGAAGGGTTTTAGGCAAGGTCATTCCTTTTCAATTTTTTTATCATTTTTTAAATGATTTTTAAGCCAATCCATGAAAATTAGATAGTAGTCAGTACTTAGATTGCACCATGACTTATTTTAAAACATTTAACATCACACAAATTCAATGTCCAGCAAAGCAAGCTTGCATAATGACAGAACAGACACTTAAAATAGAAAAAAACATGACTTTATAATGTATATTTTGCAACAATAAAAGAATAAAAATAAAATTATGAAAACTTAATGTAACAGGAAGGCTGCTTGTTTGTCCTGGCTGCCCAGAACTAGCCGCCCAGCTAGCTTAGCTCCGAAATAACCACACAGAAACCGTATTAATTAAATCATGGCTTGGCCCATTAGCTCTACCTTCTTACTGGCTAACTCTTACATCTTAATTTAACCCATTTTTACTAATCTATATTGCCACATGTTTGTGGCTTACCGGCAAGGTTCTGCATCTGACTCTGGCAGCGGATTGATGCCCTCCCACCGCCTCTCTTTCTCCCAGCATTCAGTTCCATCTTCCCCACCTACCTAATTTCTGCCCTATCAACAGGCCAAGGCAGTTTCTTTATTCATTAACCAAGAAAAGCAACACAGACAGAAGGACTTCCCACACCAATAGGTAGACAGAAAAAAGTAAGAGCATTGCAATCAAATAGATAAGAAAATTATCAAGGTCATAACAAGGGAATGAAATAAAAAAAAAAAAAAAAACCCACAGTTTCTGAAGTGTTTTAGTTTTTTGAAGCAGGGTTTCGCTGTCTCCTCAACTCAGCTTGAATGCTTGCTCTTCCTGTGCTCCTAAAAAGCTGAGATAGTGTAGCACACTGGTTGAGATTTTAAATAAATGCCTGTTGTTTTCTTGAATGATTCCTTTTTAAATTAAAGAATATTCCCCCAACAAATATAAAATATCTTTTATATTCAGACTTGTTTAAATATCTTACTATAGTAATATCATGTTTATTTATATAAATTTAAGCTAGTACATGTAGTTTTGTTGTTCTTGTTGTTAGGGGTTTTGTTGTTTTTCTTGAAGCCACCAGAGGGAGCTCCATGAACACAATTCAGTGATTGGGTTCATTTTTGCTTTTGTTTTTTGAGTGACAGAAAACGAAACCATTTCCTTAGTACAGTGTTTCTTTTTATCTCTTTAGTATAGAGATAACATTCTGAAAACACCCAGATACTCTCAGAGGAATAGCTTGGAATTTTATTCCACAAGTACTTGAATAATCTCTATGTAAGGTGATAGAGAAGATCAAAGAGAAACCTAAGCTTTGCTTCCGTATAACTTGCCTCTTAAACCTCTTCCTCTTGGGCTAAGGATATTCATTCAGCAAGTGAAGGAGGGTGCTTACAATAAAAGCCTGCTAGCCTGTCTTGATCACTGCAGCCCACACAAGGTGTTGGGGGAGAGCACCAACTCTAGTGTTGTCCTCCCTGCTGCACAGAAGCCTTCATACACTGCACACACACAATAATAGGGGAAATTTAAAAGCTAGTCATTTATGCCACAAAGCTCTTATTACATTAGTTTTTCTACCCCTTTTTTTCTTCAGTCTCTCAGGTTGTCCTTGAGTTTATTTTCCTGACAGTTAAGACTGTAGATGTGTGCCACCACTAGTTCATTAACATCGATACCACACGCTCATTTGATTTCTGTGGGGTACATAGAGTTTTAACTATGAAAGGTGTCAAAATGCTTAATAAAAATGAAATGTCTTCTTAGTCCTATAGTATTAACATATACCATAAAGGAAAATAGAGTTGTAGCTGATTTATAATTATAAACTTTAGTGCCGTAAAAGAATAAGTAAAAGCTAAACATAAGAAAATAGCTATAATAGACATGATAAACCAAGAATTTATCTGAGATTATGTGAACAGTAAATATGTAAAGGGAAATATTCTTAGCCTTTTTAAGGAGCAGAAATTAAGAGAGATGGACAATCCACATAAAAATCTGTGTTTTCTATATTCTTTGGTGGAAAATAAATTGGTCCAGCCTTTGGGGAAGGTGGAGTTCTCAAAATATAAATTATGATGCTACTCTTTAATTCCACTTCTTTTTTTTTAAAAAATTGGTCTTCTGGGATATTTGAGTATGAGCCAAAAAGGTATATGTAAGAAAGTTTCTTATAGAATATAGAATAGGAAAACTTAAAATCAATCCAAAATCTATCTCAGAATAATGATTAAATAAATTAATTCTGGCTGTTTCCTTATTAATTTATTACCAATAATAGTAAATTATTGCCATCATGTGGAATTGTCAAGACATTATTAAAAATACTTTGCTATCAAATAAAACATTTTACAAAAAACGGAAGAGGTAAAATTATGGCTTTATATATTTATGTATGAAGTTTATAAAAATGTCTAAAATGATACTCATAAAAATATTGATGTGAGTTACCTCCAAGTATGAAGCAGCTATAAATTTTTATTGTTGTTTGAATTTTATGTAGTTATCATATATTGTATAATTTTTTTTTAAGAAAAATTTATTATTTGACTTTTGAAGTGATGTTTTATCATAGTATTAGAATGCTTAAAATTAATATCCATTGGGGGAGTAACTCATGAGGCCCCATGAGGAAATACTAGAAAGTTAATGGCTGCTGGAGGAGGGAGTCACTTTTCTTAGGGTGTGTGCCCCTAATATATTGCTGATGCTTCATTGGATAGCCCCACACCTATGCATATATGGACAATTGGACCCAGTTATAAAAACAAAAAGGACAGGTAATTGAGAGGTATAAGTGTTGAAGGATCTAGGAGGAGTTAGTGGAGAGAGTTGGGAAGGAGTATGCGTGATCAAAATCATGCTTGGGTGTAGTGATGTTTCATTCGTATTTTAATAAATAACGCTCTCCTGAAGATCAGAGAGTAAAGCAGCCACTCTGGTCAGCCTTACAGACCAGGCAGTGGTGACACACACCTTTAACTGCCGTAGCCATACTAGTTTGCCATAGAAAACAGGCAGTAGTGGTGCATGCCCCTAATCCTAGCACTAGAGAGGAATATAAGACGGCAGGAGACAGCTCTTGGGCGCAGTGCAGTCTCATTCTGAGGATTCCGGGAGGCAGAATCGCCACTTGGGTAGAGGCGAAAGCCAGTGGCTGTTTTGCTTCTCTGATCTTCAGGTTGAACCCCAATATCTGTCTCTGGGTTTTTATTATTGTGCTACAGTTGGGGGCATGTTGGAGGTGAGAATTGGGGAGTGTACATGATCATAATATACTATATACATGTATGAAATTCTCGTTAAATAAAATCTTTAAAAAATATGTGTGTGCAGAGAAAACTAGTTGATGGTTTGAGTGTCGTCTTCCAGGTTGTTTAATATAAGGCATATCAACGAGTAGTGTCTGTCTAAAGTCAATGCATTTTAAACGTTATGACTGTATTGGCTTTCTTTACCTTCTCTTACCTTAAACTTCCTGAAGTTTGTGATTTCCAAAGAGTGTCTTAAATCTTTATCTAATTTGTAGCTTTGTTTTTTTATACAGCCCTGTCAAATTCCAGCAAAGAAAATGTGTTCTGGAGAAGAAAGGAAGAAAATGTTTGAGGTATAAAGACATATATCTGCTTATTTCAAAGCCTCACAAAACAGTTCTTAGACAACAGCAAAATCCACTAACATTATTGATCCCTGGTTGTCAACTTTCCTAATTCTGTGACCCTTGAATATAGTTCCTCATCTTATGGTGATCCCCAACTATCAGATTAGTTTCCTTGTTACTTTGTAACTGTAATTTTGCTACTGTTATGAATCGTAATATAAATATCTGTGTTTTCTGATGGTCTTAGGTGACCCCATGGAAAGGTCAGTTGATCCCCAGGGATTGAGAACCAGTGTTATAGAGCCTCCAAACCTTTCTGCTTTGTGTCTTTCAAACAGATACTTTATTTTGTTCATCCTTTGGTTTTCTTCATCTCTCTGGGTATACCTCTGCTGTTGATATACTTTCTGGATGAAAATATAAAAAGGTAGAAATTATTGATAGAAGTGTTCTTTTGTTTAAGGAAGCAGCAAAGAAAAGAAAGTTGGAATTTATTGAGAAAGAGAAGAAGCAGAAGGATCAGGTAGCTTTTTGCTCTTGTTTATCTCCCTTTGCCTGCATGTAGATGGTAAGACTTGGGTTCTGAGACTATGTCTAAAATGTTACAGATAAGTTTCCTGAAGGCGGAGCAGGTGAAGAGGCAAGAGAAGCAGCGGGTAAGAGACTCCATCTCCACAGGGTAGCTCTGCCCTCCCCACACATGTAGTTTTAAAGGAAGTACACTGATTTTAATTTTATTGTTAAATGTGTTCTGTATGTTTTGTATTAAGTAGTTGAAATGGTATTTTGTTTATTTCTCTTTCTCCAAAAGTTGGAGAGAATAAATAGGGCCAGGGAACAAGGATGGAGGAATGTATTAAGGGCTGGTGGAAGCGGTGAAGTAAAGGTAGGCATTTGATACTGATGGAGCTAAACTGTTGTTTGTCTCCAGTTTCTCCTTGTTCTTTAAAATCTCTATCGCTGGCTACTTTTGTTTTTCTTGGTATATGGATAATGTTTACATAGAATTCTGTAATGTGCATTATGAATTATTCCTTACCTGTGTGTATTTGATATATAATAATTAATATGTGACATTTATAAAAGTTAAAATTTTTGTGTTAAGGCTGTAATACAATTCCTTTTAGAGAACTGTCAAATCAGATACAAAATCAGATAATGCTTGTTAGAAGTTTCCATGTAATCTTGAAAATTAAGTTCTTAGGTTTTCTTAATTGGCCACTGTCAGACTCTCCAAGATAATAATAGCGACCCGCTACGATGTTCTTCCGCCCTACTTTTGCTAAACAGCAGAACTAATTTGTAAGCGTATGGAGCCTGCTGGTTCTTGTGTCTTTGCACTCGGGCTCCTCTCTACTGTCTAGCACTCCTGCGTTTCTTTTCCACCTGCACCTCCGCCTCCATTCATTCACCTAGATAACCAATTGCCTAAATAGCCATTTACCTAGATTCTTTAATTCACACTTTCCCTTTGGGCAAATCTGACTCTGTATCCTTGGGCAAATTAACTTTGCTGAGTTTATTTTCAGTGCCTAGAGCTTTTCTACTGGGGCTCAGATAGAAATGTCTTTACCCATCTTTGTTCTGTCAGAGACTTCTACTTCCCCATTGTTTTCAAAAATACCACTTAACTTATACTGGTAAGCTGAATCCTGAAACAATCTATGGGATTCCCCTCCCTTGTATTTTCTCCTCTTGAGCTGTAAATACAGTTGTACTTAATGGCTCCTTTGATTAGCTTATGTTATGTGATAAATGAGCACTCCCACAATTACTTTGTCGGAGTAGACAGGAACGGAAAAAGAAGTGTAGGGAAGTCTACCACTACTGACCTGAAAGGCAGCAAGCACAGACACGGCAAGAAAGCATGGGCGACTTCTGGATTATGACTGTTATGGGTTCCATCACCCAGAACTCTGGCTGGAACTTCCAGGTTCCAGGGCCGCGCATGTGCCAACAAGTGCTCAGGCAGTTTATATAGCCAACCAGGGTCCTCAAGCCCTAAGTGACCTGCATGTAGCATGGTCATGTCACCTACACATGATGCAACCACGCATGAAGCAGCCACATAAGCCCCTGTGCGCATGCGCTAGGCAGACTTTGAAAGCTGGATATGCCCACTCCACACACTCTCCCTGCACCAACTTTCTTAAGCCTATGCACATATCTTTCTCTTTCTTAATAAACTGTTAAAGAGGGTTTTGTGGTGTGTTTTGTGATCTTTTCTCTCTCGTGCCTGGTAATTTCATTGGTGCCAAGACTCCATAGAGTCTCCCGCCCCCTCTCCTGGGGCTGGGACCCTGGACCAGCTTTCTCCACAACCATCCACATTTACTTTTACAATCTACTGGTTGCCAACTTTTAGGCACACCAGCCACATCAATCAGCGAGTTTTCCTTCTGGTCATCTTAACCTTTTCTCCAGCTGAGGACTTGACTGTTGAGCTCCCAGCAACCCTCTGCTGTTCCTAGGAATGGGGGAAATGCCCCCAACCACGGTCTTCATGGTGACGGTTGAGCCTTTCTCTGACATTCATCTCTGGTTGCTCCTCGCAGCTAAAAACTGAGATTTGGCACACTGCTGTTCGGACCTCTTGAAAATGGTCCTGTCACCACTGTTTGGATATTTTTTCTTGGGCCACCACTCGGAGGTGGTCCTATCGCTGCCGCCATTCGGGCCACCCAGAGTGGTCGGTCCTATCTTACCCCTGATTCCTGTACCTATAGGTCTTGAAATCATCCTGGCCTAATTCTCAACCCACGTGCTATTCCTGAAATGTCTGATAAATTACCTTTGGGTTTTTGCCATTCTCACGTTATTAGCCATGGGAAACAAACCCTCAAAAGCTATCAGTTCACCCTCCCCCCCTGGGATGTCTTTTAGAGACCCTAAGACCGTAATGCTTAATGCCTTACTTACAGATTCCCACGCTTGTCCATCTTTGTTCTAATAAAAGGCCTAAGTACCCTTTAGATAATAACCTAAAGTGGCCGCCTAATGCCACCTTTGATCCCCATACTCTGCGGGAACTTTCTAACGATTGGCAGTACACAAGCAGGTGGAAGGAGTTTCCTTATATCCAAGCCTTTTCTATCTAAGTTCTAAGCCCCCTGTCCTTACAAGCTCTTCACCTGCTCACATGTTCCTGGCTATGCCGTCTAAGCTGGAGGAACACCCCGATTCAGCTCTGGACCCTGCTAATGAACTTCCACCTTTCCGACCTCAGCAGACAGCTACTTCTACCTCTTCAGTTCTCTCTTATACCCCAACCCCACCACCAACTACTCCATCAGCCTCTCCAGACCCTTCCTCCTCTCTGGTGCCATGCCGCGGCAGTCGCCTGACTCTGGCACCCACCTTTACCCCTCCTCTCACGCACTCACATGCTAAGGAACCCAACCCTGACCATACCAAGCTGACCACTCACCTAGACCGTCCTTCCCCAGGGATTC
Organism: Alexandromys fortis; assembly: GCF_014885135.2. NCBI lineage: Eukaryota > Metazoa > Chordata > Mammalia > Rodentia > Cricetidae > Alexandromys > Alexandromys fortis. Next base: position 3,304,709 of record NW_026068009.1, read on the forward strand.
TGGACAGCCCACACCTATTTGGTCAGGCTTTAGCTTCTGATCTGCTCTTGTTGTCTCTCCCTAATCTAAACCATATAGTATGAAGATGATATTTTACTTTGCAGTTCATCTTTAGAGATCAGCCAAACTGATTGCTCTTTTAAATTTCTTGTTCAAAAAGGGCTATAGAGTCTCATCTTCTAAGGTCCAGCTATCTACCTCTCAGGTCATTTACTTGGGATTAACTATTACCCCCCACCCAAAAAGCTATTACCCTAGACAGAAAAAAACTAATCCAGTCCCTTGTAGTCCCTTCTACAAAAGAGATGTTATCATTCCTGGGAATAGCTGGCTTCCTGCATTCCTGGCTTCCCTCTTTTTCTCTCCTTCCCCACCCCTTATAAGAGGCTGCTTTCAGCTCTCAACACAAGCCCTTCCAGAGGCTACAATCCTGTAATTTCAATAACAGTAATCTAACTAAGGGGAACATACTTAATTATGAAGCCACAAGAAATGAACTCCCTAGAACCAATGAAGTCTGAGGTCCTGAGCCTCAGATACAAATGTAGCCTTGGCGGACAGCTAAATTTACATATCTTAATCTATATACCTATCCAAATTAGTGAACTTAGGACCTATTAAATAGATATTGTTTTAAGTTGCTTAGTTTGTGATGATTTTTTTGCTTTTCCTTTGTATTATCATTTTTGCTATGACAGTGAGCCAGCTGTTCCTCAGCTTGCAATTAAACTGTTTATTCACCTGTGTGCCCCCATTAGCCTCTCAGTGTTGAAACAGGCAATTGGTGGCTATCATAATGGCTTGCTTACCATTGATGTTTCTTCTCAGAGTTATAATGTGGACAAAGATGCATTTTTTGTTTGGTTTTATTTATTTTATTATTTTTTTAATTTTTAATTTTTTTATTTTTTTAATTTATTTATTTATTAAAGATTTCTGTCTCTTC
>NW_026068009.1:3306228-3321996 GCF_014885135.2 Alexandromys fortis
CTGGCTTACCTCACTCAGGATAGTGTTTTCTATTCCCATCCATTTGCATGCAAAATTCAAGAAGTCAAGAACAATGGCAATGGGTTTTTGATCCTACTGCACGTACTGGCTTTGTGGGAGCCTAGGCAGTTTGGATGCTCACTTTACTAGATCTGGATGGAGGTGGGTGGTCCTTGGACTTCCCACAGGGCAGGGAACCCTGATTGCTCTTTGGGCTGATGAGGGAGGGGGACTTGATTGGAGGAGGGGGAGGGAAAGGGGAGGCGGTGGCGGGGAAGAGACAGAAATCTTTAATTAATAAATAAATTAATTAATTAAAAAAGAAATAAACTATAATACCCACAAAAAAAAGGAGAAGATTCAAGGTAGAATCTGCATGCAAATCTACACCATAGCAGTAGACTGGATCAGTGACTACAGGAGCATGAGGGCTCTGTCCTACAGTAATGGTAAGCACCTTCATCGATTTAGCCAACTGTGTGTGAAGGTGCTAACCACCCGTCCCAGTGACCTGAGTTGGCGCCATAGGATCCACACAGTGGAAGGAAAGAACTGACTCCTGCGTGTTGTCCTCTGACCTCTGCACATGCTCCATAGCACATAGACACACAAATGTACAAACACAAACTAAAATATTTAAGACATTCGTCAACCTGTGCTTGTAATAGGCAAGTTTATTGTTTATGAGCTGCGCCTCAGTAAAAGTGATTTTTAGATTGTGTTGCTCCAGTATCTCACACAGTATTTTGACATTTCGTAGACATCTGCAGAGGTTTCCCTATTTTCACTTCATTAGAAAGATGCATTAGATTTATTTAAAGTCAAGATCTTACCATTGAACTGAGTGTTTTGTAGAAGTTTTGTAGAAGCTGTGACCACCTTTGAACAGAATTCTGACTTTTTTAAAAAAGATTTATTTAGTATGTATACAGTATAGTGTTCTGTCTGCATGTATGCCTACACGCTAGAAGAGGGCACCAGATGTCATTATAGATGGTCATGAGCCACCTCGTGGTTTCTGGGAATTACACTCTGGAAGAGCAGTCAGTGCTCTTAACCTCTGAGCCATCTCTCCAGCCTGAATTCTGACTCTTACAGTGAATAATTTTTTAAAAATTTCATACCTGTGTTTGTGCATATAGGAGGTGAGTTTGTGGGTGGAGACCTAAAGAGGGTGTTAGATGTTTTGGAGCTGGGGTTACATGTGGTTCTGAGCCCCTTATACGGTGATGGGATGCAAACTCTGGTTCTCTGGGAGAGTAGCATGACCTCGTACTCCCTGAGCTATGTCTCTAGTCTCTTAGAGCACAGATTTTGAGGATGTATGAGAAGAACTTGTGATGGAACTTCGCACTTAATTATCTTTCTGATTTCTACCAACTTTTATTTTGTTATTTTAATGTCTTTCATTAACTTCTCTTGAACTGGTTTTTAAAATATACTTTCTCATAAATTTTTATGTACAATATCAAGATGTTAAGACAAATCTCCTCTCATTGGACTTCCCAGAAGCTTATTTTGTTAGATTTTAATATTAGTTCTGGGTTTTTTTTTTTTTTTTTGCTTGGGGGGGTGGTTGAAGCAGGGTTTCTCTGTGTAGCCCTGGTTATCTGAAAACTTACTTTGTAGACCAGACTGGCCTCAAACTCACAGAGAACCTCCTGCCTCAGCCTTCAGAGTGCTGGGATGAATATTTTTGAAAGGTAACCCTTCAACTTTTCTCTCTTGACTTAAGTACTGTTAACCTCTACATGTGAGATCATTGATTTTTCTCTTTTCTTCCACCAAATTTCTTTAGTAACTGGCCAGTCACGCATGCCTTTAATTCCAGCATTTAGGAGGCAGAGGCAGGTGGATCTCTGTGAGTTCGAGGCCAGCCTGGTTTACAAGAGCTAGTTCCAGGACAGGCTCCAAAACTACACAGAGAAACCCTGTCTCAATAAAAAAAAAAAATTACTACTACTAATAATTTCTATAGCATTGCACTCTTCATTTGCATTCATCTCTTAACCGTGTCTAGCAGCTTTCTTTACTAGGAGTTCTTCTGTCTTGAGTCCTTAGATTTTTACCTTTATCATTGTTCATTTCTGTAGAAACTGTACAAGTCTGTTCAGCATTTATCTTTTCTTTGGCATCTTTTCTTGTTTTCTTGCCTTGCTGTTGTACAGCAGCCCGCTAACCAGTTTTTCTGCTTTTGTCTCTCATTTCTGCTTATGTGTGTAGGATTGACTTAATGATATTGAAATGTTCCGTTCACTGGAAAGTTTAGAAATGCTGCCTTCCTTTTCCAGTGTCTGATGCTCTGCTTATCCTCCATGCTGTGTTGTGATCTACTTCCTTCTTCTCCCCAGTGCAGCATGCACACAAACACACGCACACTTTATTTTAGTCACCTTGACTCTTCTGGGTTTTTTTTTTAATCTTATTATCAAAACTAGGTTAAATAATCTTTCTCCAAGACTTTAAAATAGATTTTTACCTGTGGCCATTTTCTTTCTAGTTTGTGAATCTCCTTCCTTCAGGGTGTAACTACATCACTCCTTTGGTCATTCACCATAAGACTGGAATGCTGCTTTACTTTGTGTTTTTTTTTTCAACTTGTTTGAAAAGTACTAAGAGTAGATATATTTTTCCTGTTCTGTGTGCATATACAATATATTTAAGTCATGTATTCACCTTCGTATCTACTTGAATAGAAGAATAGATTTGGAGTATATCAAAAGTCACAGTTTGTTGAATAAGATTTTTAACTGTGACATATCAAATTCTTCTTGACTTCTAAACTGCATATCAAGCTTCATAGAACTGAATTGTAAAATGTAGGATGTAAACAGGTCAAAGCTTCACAATTTAGATTTTTCCATATTTCTATGAATTTACTGACATCTTAATGTTTTTATTTGCCACATTGTTATTCTTTACTGTTTAGTATCAAGACTTCTAGAATATTGATTGCTTACGTAGGAAAATATTTTACTTTTGGCTGTGTTTTTATTAATATGTTAAAACTAGGTAATTACTATTTTTAAAGCTAAGCATAGAAATTGACTTTCTCTTTTAAGGATGGCTCAGGCCTCTCAGGCCCTACGAGATAAACATGGCACGTAAGAATTCTTTGTTTAATCCCCAGACTCCCTTTTTTGGCAGTGGAGGGGCTGTCTCTCCATCACCTTGTTCTTCTCGAGGGCAGTATGAACATTACCACGCCATTTTTGATCAAATGCAGCGCCTGAGAGCGGAAGATGATGAAGCGCGATGGAAAGGGGACATATATGGGCGCCGGCTTCCAGAAAGGTACGGCTCTGCTGAAAGGTGCTCTGATGAAGCTGCAGTGCTTTGCTTCAGAGAAAGTAGTGAAAGTCGTTGTGAGTATTTATCGCCAGAGGAGTTCCACTTGAACTTCATCCAGGGTTTCCCAATGGGGCTGCAGGTCATCACCATTTCCCCGATGCTGATGCCATAGAGAACTTTGAAAAAATTGAAGGCCATGCCTAAACAAGCCAGTGCAAACAGATCGGATTGTGGTGATCCATGCATTCATCCTGTGTGTAATTCTTTTATCATATCTACACTTGGTGTTTTCTCCAGTGTTTACACAGAACATTTTTTATTCCCTAGATATTCTAAATCTTCAGGTGCAAATTTGACCCTTGATTACATTATGACAAATGTATAGCTGTTCACTTTGGCCTGATTATTGTGGCTTATTTTAATGTTTAGATAGGACATACTGTTCAAAGGAGCATGGGATAACTTTCTGCCAGCATATGGTTATAATAATTTCATCCACTTGCTTTGAATAAATTACAGCATAAATTTAAATAGAATCACACTTTTCATAAAACTCCAAAGCATAGCCGGGCGGTGGTGGCGCATGCCTTTAAATCCCAGCACTCGGGAGGCAGAGGCAGGCGGATCTCTGTGAGTTCGAGGCCAGCCTGGTCTACAAGAGCTAGTTCCAGGACAGGAACCAAAAAGCTACGGAGAAACTCTTGTCTCGAAAACCCAAAAAAAAAAAAAAAAACAAAACCTCCAAAGCATATCTGTTTTTTGTCCTTTCCTCATTCCTACGTTCTCTTTATTGTCTTAAGACATTTCCTCTTCACATTCATCTCCATTTATATCTCTTCATGATCCTTTTCATCAGATTTTTCCATTGAATATTAACTTGATGATAATTGGGAATGGCTGTACTTTGTGTAATTTTTTTTCTTTAAGTATGCATATGTGTTTGCTTAGAAATTCCCATTCTATAAAACTTTCTGATGAGTTACAGAAGAGCAGGTCACACGATGAATTTTTAGTTATCCTTTTGAGCATGGTGGTGGTGGCGCACGCCTTTAATCCCAGCACTTGGAGGCAGAGGCAGGCAGATCTCTGTGAGTTTGAGGCCAACTTGGTCTACAAGAGCTAGTTCCAGGACAGGCTCCAAAGCCACAGAGAAACCCTGTCCTTTTCTTGTGATTTTAAAGTGTTATAGACAAAGTCTTTGATTTGTTTCTTTGTTATAACCTCATACTTAAGGTGGATTTTTTTATAGTAATTAATGGGGCTTTCTTTTGACACCTCCACTGCTGACAGTCTCGGTCACTGGTATTTAAGGGGATTGTTGATGTATTCTGGTTAGTGTGTGCCACTGGTATTTCAGGGGATTGTTGCTGTTGCTGGTTAGTGTGTGTCACTGGTATTTAAGGGATTGTTGATGTATGCTGGTTAGTGTGTATCACTGGTATTTAAGGGGATTGTTGATGTATGCTGGTTAGTGTGTGTCACTGGTATTTAAGGGATTGTTGATGTATTCTGGTTAGTGTGTGTCACATCATGTTTTTCCATTCGTGCCACGTTCCTTTCTTCCTTATTTTTGAGTTCTATACTTTGTCTGATTTTTGTGGTTTAAACTGAGCATATTTTTGTGATTCCATTCCATTCTTAGTATTTCAATTACATGCTTCCTTTGTAAACTTTTCCTTAGAGGTTGTCTTAGATTTTGCAATACACATATAAAACAAACCCAAGTTCTCTTTTACATTATGTTTATACATTATAACCTCAGAATGCTTCTAATTCCTCCCTGCTCTCCGTTATGTTATTACTGTCATTTATGCCACTTACATCCCAGTGTGCATGGATATGCACAGACAGGTAATCAGCTACTGCTTCGTTGCTGTTACTGTAGACAAGCTGGTATCTGGTAGGGAAAAGTAAAACAACTTCTCGTCTTCACTTCTTCCTTCCTGCATGCTGCTTCCTTATTTTACTTCTCTCAGAAGAACTTCGTTTAACATTTCCTGTAAAGCAGGTGTAATGACAACAGCTTTCTTCAGGTTTTGTCCGAGAAAGTCTTTAGCTCACTTCTTGTTACAATAATATTTAGAGTTTAGAGGTTAAGTGGGTATTTTTTTTCTTTCAGCAGTTAAATATTTTCCTCACTTTATTCTTTGCCTTCTTTGGGGGAATAGTTGAATGTAATTCTTAGATGCTCTTCTGTATGTATGTGTTTTCCTCTCTTAAGACTTTATCTTTGATTTCCCAAAGCTTGGCTATGGAAGGATTTTTCTGTTTGTTTATGTGGGAATTTGCTGCAGCTTGTTCTCAGTTCCCTGGATCTTTGGTGTGATGTTTGACATGAATCCAGGGTCTTCAGAGGCATTATTGTTTTAAGCAATGTCTGTCTAATGTTCCACAGCATGCATGTTGCACCTTTTGTAATGTTCCACTGTTCTTGTGTTCTCTCTGTGTTTGTATCTCTTTTTCTCAGTTTATAATACCTTTTTGCTATACCCTCAAGATTAGAGACTCTTTGTGTAGCCTTGTCCAATCCAGTAATGAGCCCAGCAGAGGCAGTCTGCATTTCCACTAGAGTGTATTTGGGTTTGGGCATTCTATTTGCATTTTTTTCTTGAAATTTTATGCTTCTGCTTACATTGTCATCTGTTCTTGCATGTTATGTACTTTTTCTATATGCTTTTAGGAGAAGACAAGCTTTTCTTATGTTAGTTAACTGTTTCTGTCTTCTTTTGCCTAGAACACCTTGCCTCTGTTAACTTTGAATACTTAGAACCTAGTTATTATTATGGCCTTAGTGTAGGTTAGGTAACTAGTTCTGTAAACTAGGAAATAAAAATTAAATGCGAAATTTAATTGAGGATAATTTTGGCATAGAAGCTGACTTTAAAAAATATATTAGCCTATATATTTTGAATATTAAACTGTGGAAAAAGTTGGACCGTATCATCTTAGAGCAGTGGTTCTCAACCTTCCTAATGCTGTGACCCTTTATTTAATACAGTTTCTCATGTTGTGGTGATCCCCAGTCATAAAACTATTTTCATTGCTACTTCATAATTGTAATATTGCTACTGTTATGAATCATAAAGTAAACATCTGATATGCAGGATATCTGATGTGTGCCCCCTGTTAAAGGATCTGTCAAACCCCTCCCCCCCCACCATCACAGGGGTCTCAACCCAGAGGTTGAGAACCATTGCATTAGACTATAGATTATACTTTTGAGGGCTAGACAGCTAGCTCAGCCGATAAATACATTTTAGGTAAACTTCATTCATATGTTTGTTATAGTGATATTTGCTCCTGAGTTAAATTATAAAGAATTAACTTTATATAGTAAATTTTCTTTAAACAGGAACACATTAAACAAGGTTATAAATTATTCTGCTGACAAATGTGACAGACTTGCAGGAATTTAATGGTATTTTCCTTAGCATCAGTGGCTCAGAATTCATTAATTCAGTTTTAGTAGTGACCTTGTAGAACATAAACTATCAATCATGATGATTGACCATATTAGTAATTTAGTTATTACCAACACTGTGAAACAGATAGTAGTATTCTTGCTACTTTACAGATTAAGAAATTGAGGCAATATATAATTCAGTTTTTGAAAGTCCCATAAGTTATATATTAGTAAAAACAAAGGAGTTGAAACTGAATTCTTCATGTTTGCTTGTACTTTATAGTGTTATTTTTCTCTGCCTTCCTAGTATGACTAGGCTAGTATGACTGTTCTTACATCTATGTCTTAATGACATACCTATTAGCCTCTTGACTATTGGGACCTCAAGTAGAGTACAACTGCCTTTTAAGAAGTGATTTGGTGCCTCTTTACATTTGTGTTTTTAAACTGCTTTACTTTTCTACCCCCTCTCCTGATTCCAGTCCACTAGGTACCTTTAAGTAGAAAGGAAGCTTAGTGAATACTCTTGTTTTCTGTTCCCTGTTATCTTTCTGTCACTGGACTGTGTTCCTGAAAGCAGTGAATCGTTTGTTATCTAGACTATTGCCTACTTTATGCTTTTTCACCTCTTGAAGTATTTGTAATCCTTCAAAAATTTTAAATTCCTCTTGTAGTAATAAATTTTACTCATGAATATAATGTATGGTGTTCCCACCACTATCTTGCTGCTACTTCTTGTATTTATAAAAAGAAAAGGAAATAAAATTACCCACCCCCTTTCTTTTTTTGCTACAGGAAATGAAAGGCTTGTCTTAGAATAAGTTTCCCAATGAAAGAACACCACAGGTTTTTTCTTTCAACACCATAGCCGTGTTGATGTCCCTATCCCTTTCTGCCACAATTCTTAGCTCATTTTAACATCTTTGTATGTTGTTATCTAGTCTCTAGTTTCCTCCTATATATCTCTGAGTCGTTACATACAGTTCTACTGTTGGTAATATAGGACAATTCCTGATACTAAGTGCTATACAATATCTTTGCATCTGAATTCCTTTGTTTCTATTTTTTTTTTTTTTTTTGATGTTTGTTTAGTTTTAGTTTTGTCACTGTTCTATTGCTATGAAGAGACACTATGACCACGCCAGCTCTTATAAAGGAAGACATTTTATTGGGGCTGGCTTACAGTTTCAGAAGTTTAGTCCATTATCATCATGATGGGAAGCATGGTGGCGTGCAGGCAGACATGGTGCTAGAGAAGGAAGCTGAGCGGTCTACATATGGATCCACAGGCAGCAGGAAGAGAGGGAGACACTGCCCTCACTTGGACTTCTGAAACCCCACAGCCCACCCAAGTGACACACTTCCTCCAACAAGGCCCCAGTCTTAATCCTGTCAAATAGTCCTACTCACTCTCTTTGAAACTGTGGGGGCTGTTTTCATTCACATCACCACGCAGGGCCTCTGCATAGCCCTGACTGTCTAGGAACTCAACAGAGATCGGCCTGCCTCTGCTTCCTGAGTGCTGGCTTTAAAGGCATGTGCCACTGCACCTGGCCACTTCATCTGAATTCTTAATAGAGTTTAATGAAGAGAATGAATAATTAAATTCTTTTCTCCTTATCCCCATGAGCCTTCTGCAATAGATAGTTTGTGCCCACAGTTTAACAGTTTTACTTCTTTAAAGAATAAAGATTCTGAGCTCTAATACATAAGAATGTGTGTTATAGATTATTTAGATTATTAATTAACATAGATTATTATTAACATAAGTTACAGAATTACTCAAACTGTGATTTTCATCAGGAAACTTTGTTTCCTGGAACTCTGTTTTAGACATTGTGGTAGTCAGGGCAACTGTTACCGTAATGAACACCATGACCAAAGCAGCTTGGGGAGGAGAGCGCTTGTTCATCTTAACACTTCCACATCACAGCTCTTCATCAAAGGAAGTCAGGAGAGGAGCTCAATCAGGGCAGGAACCTGGGGCAGGAGCTGATGCAGAGGCTATAGAGGGGTGCTGCTTACCAGCTTGCTCAACCTGCTTTTTTATAGAACCCAGGACTACCTGCCCAGGGATGGCACCACTCACAAGGGGTTGGGCCCTCCCCCGTCAATCACTAATTAAGAAAATGCCTTACAGCCTGATCTTATAGAGACATTTTCTCAACTGAAGCTCCCTCTGTGATGGTTCTAGCCTGTGTCAAGTTGCTATAGAAGCAGCCAGTACAGTCATCGTTACATCTTCAGAGGTTGATATGACAAATAGTTGTCACTTAGCAATTCTTTGTTTAATAAATCAGAAGAGAAGAGAAATTATGTTTAAATAATCATTAAAGTTTTTAAGTGTGTGTTTGAAAATAGACAGTCATATAAGCCAGCTTATTTAAACCAACTGAGGAAATAGCAGTTGAGTGAAGCTACACTTTTAAATACAAAGTGTCATGTATACATAAGCAGTGTGCAAATCTATAAATCAAGGCTGCTGTCCATATGATCATGTTCTGACGTACTGTGCAGTAATTCTAGTAGGGTATGCTAGTTGGCATGTTATACTGTCAAACGCTACACAGACCATGTCTTGGAATGACAAACACGCTTTACTTCTGTGAATGTTGAAGTCAAGGCCATCGTGATGCAAAGCAGAGAGATTGGAGGCTTTATCCAATTGCAGGTGGTGGACTATGCTTCCAAGACCCACAGATGATGTGTCCCAGCATGATACTCTACCCTCTTTGAGCTCAGCCTTACGTAAACAGGGAAGTAGCAGAGCAGGATGCCAGCTTACCTGGATACATGCAGAGACATGCTGAATTCAGACCAGATGCCCCTAATTGATCTCAGTTTTATAGTGCATTATATATGTCTGAGAGAGGATAGCATATGTGCCCTTCAGAGGCATGAACTAATCTCTTGTTATTATAAACCTACTCAAGCTCACATAGCTTTGGATTTCAGAAATGTCATGTGGAACTACAGTAACCATCGGGAAGGAATAGCTGAACATCATAGTAATTGGCTCTTAAAGCAGTTATAGATGTTACCTAATCCTACAAAATTCCTGTGATAGAAGTTTAGAGAATTTCTTTTAAATAATAGGTAAAGGACTTTAGACTGCCATCACTCATGGGGATGTAATACAGTACATTTTAGAGTTTTTTTTTTCAAAGATTTATTTTTAAGTGTGTGTATGCATAAATGCAGGTGCCCGTAGAAGCTGTAAGTGTTAGACCCCCTGGAGATGGAATTACTGGTGATTATAAGCCATCTCACGTAGAGGCTGGGAATGGAACTTAGGTCTTCTGTAAAAGTAGCAGCCCCAGATTTTAAGTTTTTACAGCTAAATTTCTTATTTAAAATATTTTTATGTGGTATTTTGTAAAAAGTTGTTGATTTAAAAAAAAAGTTGAAGAAATGATTATTTGTAGAGTGAAAATTAGACGTTTTAAAATGTTACTGGGAACACTAGCACACAAGACATTATTTCCGGACTTTATTTTCAGAGCATAACTTATTTTCCCTAACAAAAAAGCTACAGGAAGGTTTTTATGCCGTATTAGCCACAGTCTAAGTAGAACCTAGACAATAACTCATTTGTCTTTCTAACTCTTCTCCAAATTTAACCACCCTTGATGTTGCTATGAATTTCACGATTACTGGCACTGGATTGTTTGCTTGCGTGTTTGTTTCTACCTGCCATGTTTATCACGATAACTGAACAGCACATAGTAGGTATTCAGTAAATATTTATCACTTTTTAATTTGCAGTCTTTACACAATGTGTTTACATTTTTCTTAATTGTCAGCAAAAGATGCCAAATATTAAAATGTGAAAAAATTAAAGCCAGCAACTGCTGTTACTTTTTAAAAGTAGTAAATGATGCAATTAAGACAATAGACCAACACACACACACACACTTTACAAAAAAAGTGTTTGTTTCTGCTTTCATGTTCTACAAGGAAAAAAGCAAATAATAAGTATAATTTTAATTTGGAAATTAATGCTCAAAATGGCTGACTCTGTGCTTTGTCCAAAACAGGCATAAAGGGCAGCTAGCCTTAGAAAGAGCTAAGCGAGTGGAAGAGTTCCTGCAGCGTAAACGAGAAGCCATGCAGAATAAAGCCCGGGCCGAAGGACATGTGGTATGGTAGCTTTTCTTCAGATGTTGAACATAACCGTGTTGTAAGTAAAAAGAATTATGATGTAGCAGTCTATGTCTAATAAAAAGATATTGAAGGTGTTTGAAAGTAATGTACAGATTATATTTTCATATGTTTTGCTTACTAACCTATTTGTTATATCTTTTATTGGTATCTTCCATGCCAAAGGTGAAATTACATTATTATTCTACATTTTGTTCTTTAAAATGGGTAGAAATGTGTATAGCAATCCAGATATTTATAGTAGAGAAATAAGTTCTTAAGTTGCTAGATTTTTTCCCCTTCAAATGATTTTTGTTAAATACTTTGAAGTAGCAAAGAATTTTAGAAGAAAAAAGGGAGATAAATGTTTGAGTGCAGATATATGAAACTATTTGTTGAAAAGCATATCAAGAAATAAAACTACTTTAAAATATCCAGTTAAGCCCATTACAAAATTAAGTCATTTATCTGAGAACATATTAAGTCTGAGATAATCATCTAAGCAGTTAAAATTCTCAGTAGTTGTAGTTGCAGTGTGCCGCAAATGTCTTTTGATCTTTTGTTCATAAAGCAACTGAGAATTGCTTCTGTCACTTCATCTCCCCGTGGAGCCTCCTGTTCATGTAGAATATGCTCAAGGTATTTTTGTTGGACTTATCACACATGGATTAAAGACTCCTAATTGGTAACTTTGTAAGTTTATTAAGTTATTCAATATAAGATTTTTTTTCTCTTTGAGATTATATTTTAGAAAAATAGTATTAATTGGCTGTTGAAGGAGCTGCAGGCTGCATTCCCACCACCCAGCTCCCAGCCGCCTGGCTAGCTTATGCCCCAAAATAATGACACACAAACTGCATTCATATAAACACTGCTTGGCCCAATTCTATTAATGTGTGTAGCGCCACAAGGTGGTGACTTATCTTGCCTAACCCATATTTAGTCATCTGTGTAGCACCAGTCTTAGGGAAAGATTCAGCATGGTAACGGCATCGTGTCTGTCTCACTTCCTCCCAGCATTCTGTTCTGCCTACTCCACCCACCTTAGGGATGGCCTATCAAATGGGCCAAGACAGTTTTTTTATTCAAATAGGCCAAGACAGTTTTTTTATTAACCAGTGACCTTCCTCTATCAATTGGCCACTCTTTATATGTTTTTAACATATATTCTCCAATTTACTTTCCTAATATCTAGAATGAATTTGTATTTGTGACCCTTCTCTAGATGGGAAAAGATGATTTCTTGTCTTCTCCCTGTTAATAGCATTTGAAATAATTTTGATCGCTTATATTTTTTAAAGAGCTTTTAAACCGCTCTGTGTTTAAACATGCCTGAGTGTTGGGATTATAGGCATGCACCACCATTCCCAGCTCTTGTTGTAGGTTATTGTTTACAACAGTTACTGGGAACTGGAGATGGCTTAGCAGTTTAGAGTGCTTGCTGCTCTTGCAGAGGCTCTGAGTTAGGTTCTCAGCACCCACATCAAGGGGCTTACAACCACCTGTAACTACAACTCTGGGGGATCTGACACCTTCTCTGGCTGGCCTCATCAGTACCTGCACTCACTTGTAAATACCCACAGATAGACAGACAGATACACATACTCATAATTTAAAATAAAAGTTAAAGAATCTTTTAAAAAGTAATAGTTACTAGAACTATCAAGATTTAATGACTTTTCCTCTTACTGTTTGACCTTAATCCTGTAATTCTATCTTCAGTTTATTTTGCTTAATGTTGGAGACTTTCCTCTTGTATTTTGTTTAAAAAGGTACTTTGCAGAATTTGTAGAGAAAAATGTCTTTACTTTTTTCCTTATACTTTAATTATACTTTGTGGTGAATTTAACCTGCGTTTATAGGTCTGAAAAGAAACATTTTGCCTACCTTTTTTGTCTTTTCGTGCACATGTATGCGTTATGCATGCATTACCATAGGTATGGGAACACATGTGCATCTGGCTGTGTGTGGAGGCCAAAGTTAACAGGAATCTTCTGTGGTAACTCTTCTGCCTCAGTTTTTGAAGGAGGATTTTAATCAAGCCCGGAGTTTACCAATATGTCTGATCTTGGCAGCCAGCCAGCCTGCTTCAGGGAGTCTCCAGTTTGACAGTTGAGCCATCTCCACAGCCTGGAATTTGCCTTTGCTGGGGGGTAATTCTATAGGTTGGGGACTGTTTATCTTCTGACAAGAAGCTATCCCTCCTTATCTTTTCCTGTGTATATTATATGCCTTTTCCTCTCTGACTCAGGAAAGTTTTTTCGTTGTTCCTGGAACTACTTGATTATTAGATAGCTTCCGAGTTTTCTTCCTGGTCATTAGTTTCATGGGTTCAGATTTTTCAGCCACTGTTTTCTTCAAAAAAATTTCTCATTTTCTTCTTTTCTAACCTTTGTATACATACCAGAATGCTGTGACTCTCCACGACTCGTTGATGCTCTTCTTTTTCTCTAAGCTTTGTTCTGGGTGGTTTCCGTTGTCATGTCCTGTGTGTCATACTGCTGGGCTCATCCAGACCTGCTGTTTCTCACCTCCTGTTGTCTTGTTTCTGCAGTACTGGAGATAAGCCCAGGGCTTTTATGGATAGGCTATTGCTGTACTACTGAACTCTACCTCAGCTCGCATCTGATAATATTGATTGTGCTATAATAATAATTGTGCTAACTTGGCCCTCTGCTCTGGCAGAGCCTGTGGGTACCTGTGCTGGGTACAGTGCTGTACTGCTTCCGAGGACTTTTCATCTCACAGTCTGATTAAACCGCTGGCTTTATTAGCTGTTGGTCACTCAGTGAGAGACTCTGAAGAACCTCTCCATCTTCTCAGCCTCCCTCTGTGCAGCTTTCTGCTCTCTGACCTCAAATCCCGTTAGCCTAGCTTGCCCATCTCCAGACAAGGTCTTCTCAACAAGGAGGGACCTCCACCTGTGGTCAAGTTTCCTCTCTTGTGCTGCTGCCTAGAAGCTCTGACCAGGCAAGTGGGGCAGTCATGGGGCTCGGACTTACCTCCCTTGCTTTCCATCCCACAGGGATCTACCCCATGCTGCCTGTTATCCAGTATTGGAAACCATGTTTGCTTTTATCTTACCAAAGCTTTTAAAAATTTTTTAGTGTAGATCTAACCACATTGTTCTGTGGTTATAATAGCTATAAGCAATTCTTTGACTTAAAAAAGTTTTATTTCTTATAATTTCATATATATATACAATAAAATATAATATACCATAAGTGATATAGCAAAATATGATAAAATATGGTTGTATCTATTCACCATTACCATATATCTCCCTAACATCCTCTCAACTTTGTCTTTTTTTAAAAAAAAAAAATAACCCACTAAATGCAGCTAGTGTGCCCATATGCGAGTGAGTTTGGGGCCCTTTAGTGGAACATGGGAAACCTATCAGCAGCCATATGTCCTCAGCAAAGAGTGAGTCTCCCTTCCCAGCGACTCCACACTCCCAGTAGCTCCTCACTGTGGGTAGGCCTGAACATAAGTACTTCATGCATTGCTTCGTTGGCAAAGGAAAACTCAAGACAGTGGAACATAAAGTTCTGTGTCAAGCTTCCTGTTCACTTTTCTAGGCTTACTGTAATAGAAAAGAGAGATGTCAAAATAGTTTGTTGAGGACAGGAGGTTAATTGGGTTAAAGTTGTACAGCAAGGACTGTCATTGCTACGAAGGTTAAAGAGCAACCCCTGAACTCTGTATTAAAACAACAAGAGAGATGTCTTTAGAGCAAGACCCTACTAATCAACAGTACCAGGGTATAATAGTGTGAACCAATTTCAAAAACTTTCCTTTGAAAAGATAGTCCCTTAACAGGAAAACGTTCCAGATATTTCTAATTAATGTTTTCACACTTTGAGCTACACAGGCACTCTGAGGGTGCTGCAGCTACGGGCCATTGAGGTCAGACCACATCTCAGGCTGACAACAGAACCTGTCATTGCCTAATTGATTCCAGGTTTTACAGGCATGCACGATACAAGGCTGAGGTACAGACACACAGCCTTGCACAAAGGTTCCAGAAAGCCACTGAGGCTGGGCAGTGTGCAAAAGGGTCAGGTTCGCTGCAGTAAGCTCTTAAGTGGTCTGCATAGCCCTAGTTACAAAGGAGACCAGATGATGTGGGAGATGCCATAAACCTGATATGTTTATCATGTCGAACTTGTGTTACTGAAGGAATCGATTCAAGAGTGAAGCCCTACATGCTGCTGCAGAAGTATCTTTATTTAGGGGGAGCTAACCAGCCTGTTAAAGCTCCGATGATCAGAAGCTGTAGAGAGAGAACATGGAGCTGTCTTTCAGTTTTACTTTAGTTGGATCTTTCTTTGTTATCACTTTATCTCATGTAGCATTAACCTTGACACAGCCTAAAATTACATGAAAAAATTTAAATAGAATAATTTTCTTTATCAGGCTGCTCTGAAGGCATGCCTCTGAGGTGACTGCCCTGATTATTAACTTGGGAGGACCCAGTTAGTTGTGGGTGGTACCATTCTAGGCAAGAGGTAATAATGGGTTGTCTAAGAAAGTTAGCTAGGTTTGAGGCTGGAACCAGCCAGTAGGTGAGCCGGCAAGCAGCATTCCTCCGTGTTTTTTGCTTCAAATCCTTGGGTGAGTTCTTTTTTTTTTTTTTTTCCTCTTTGGACCTACCTGTCTGCGTTCCATAGTGACACAGAGCATCAGAGATGGACAAGGATTCCAATGTCTTCGCTTTCTGTTAAAAGTACTTTTTTTTGTTTTTAAAATAATAGCCATCTATTATTTGGCCTTTAACTGAGGCTTTGGTTTGCATTTTTCTGATTATTTCCTACACTTACTAGCTATTTTATATTTTATTAGGAGAAATGTCTATTCGAGTCCTATGACCATTTTAAAGTCACTTTTGTTGTGAATTATATTTTCTTATATTTTGGATAAACTTTCTTTGC